>NC_065580.1:142985074-143304230 GCF_024542745.1 Macaca thibetana thibetana
CCTGCATTTCACAGCGCGCGTTCACCATGGCGTGAGCCCCTCCTGAGAGCAGCCGGTGCCCGTGTGCAGGCCTGCACGCATCTTCGTTTGCATCACAACATGGGCACCTTGGCTTCCAAAAAGATCCCGGTGACTCAGAGCAGTTGGCTTTTCCCTGTCGGGGCCTCAGCGTCCCCATTTTGAGAATAAAGGGGTTGAACTAGATGCGAAGTGAACTGGAAGACAAGTCCGGACCACAGACGAGGACGGGAATGGGTTTTCACACTGAAGACAGGTGTCAGCGAGGGCCACTTTTGTTGCAAGTAACTGGCCTCCAGCTGGCTTGGAAATGTTCCTTAGGGATATTCCGTTCTGCTCAGGAGCAAGGCCACCCTGCGCTGGCCTGGATCACTCTGTCCTGCCCTCTGCAGTGAGAGACACCAGCATTCTCTGCTGCAGCCCGAGGAAAAAGCGGTTCTGGGTGCTCCGAGCTGCCCGGGACCCCTCTGAAAGCTGGATCAACTAGTCCCCCACCCTGAGCACATGGCTATGTGGTGGGCACCCTGGAAGCTCCGTACAGTCAGGAAGGGGGTGTGGAACAGGCATCGGGTGACGGGCGGTCAGCCAGTGTCCACACACAGATTTTGGATTCCTGGGGGAGATGGGGGATCACAAGATGTGTCCACCCTGGCCGCAGTCAGCCACTTGGTGGCCTCGCTGTACAGTCTCCAGTTGCAGCCCAACCCACTCTCGTAGTGGCCACTGGTTGCGTGGCCTTCGTGGTCTCCTGTCTTGCTGGGGACACAGGACATGCAGCAGGCAGTACCCGCGGGGCCCTGGGTGCCGGTGGCAGTGCTGCCTCTGGCTTGGAGGTATCCCCCACTGCAAGGAAAGGGAACAGGGAGGAGGGCAGGTCTAGCTTCAGTGACCACCACAGTGGGCTGAGTGTGTGCGGTTGAGACAGACACGCAGGGAGGATGCTGTGAGACCCTTGGAGGCCACCAGATAAGAGGCAGCGTATGTGCCAAGCCCCTGCCCTTGTGGATCTGCTTTGCCCTGGAGAGGGAGGCAGAGAGGCTCCTGCCAGCCCTGTATCCAGAGGGAGTGCTGAGGTTTCAGGTCCCTGAGGAACATGTAGACGTTAAACGGGAAATCTGCCTGAACACGTCCACTATGTTTTTGTTGTTGGTTTTGTTTGTTTTGTTGTTTTGTTAGGGGTTTTTTGTTGTTGTTGTTGTTTGTTTGTTTTTTGGGTTTTTTTTTTGAGATGGAATCTCGCTTTTGCCCAGGCTGGAGTGCAGTGGCGCAATCTCAGCTCATCACAACCTCTGCCTCCCAGTTCAAGTGATTCTCCTGCCTCAGCCTCCTGAGAGCTGGGACTACAGGCATGAGCCACCACGCCCGGCTAATTTTGTATTTTTAGTAGAGACAGGGTTTCTCCATGTTGGTCAGGCTGGTCTTGAACTCTCAACCTCAGGTGACCCACCCACCTCAGCCTCCCAAAATGCTGGGATTACAGGTGTGAACCACTGTCCCCGGCCCAATACGTATTTTAAAATGAACATCATATTACAGAATACCACAGACAGAAAAGCACACGATGAATTTTCATGATGTGACTCCGTGTACCCAGCAGGATGTTCCCAGCTCCCAGGATCACCCAGTGTGGCCCACCTCCGTGACCATCACTTCTCCAACACCAGACTCCCCAAGCCCTGCTTGGGGTCAGCGCTGTGCGGTGACCCGCTGTCTGCACAGAAGCTGGTTCTGGCTCTCTCATTGATGCGTGTCTGGTGTTTCCGGTCTGGGCTGTTTCCCTGGCGCTGCCCGAGTGTCTCGGTGCCCATGGGTGTGTGCCCTACCTGTTCCTACGGGGAGCAGGATTGCTGGGCCTCAGGCGTGTGTGCACGGGGTTGGCCCGACACTGAGTGGCTTCAAGCTGTCATCTGAAGCGTTCTTTTTCCTCCTCAGTCCTCCTGGCAGGAGTTGGTGCTTCTTGCTGCGTTCCTTGTGAGGATTCACTGGGACGCCTTTAAAGTCCCGTTGGGGCCCAGGAGGCTCTGAACAAGCTCCGGGGTGTGCGTGGGGTGGGCGGAGGGGGTTTCTGGTTTCCAGTTTGGGAAGCGCCTTCCCCTAGCGTAAGCTGCACAGGGAGTCGCTGTTGGCCCCAAGGAGTCAGAGGACTCCAGTGGGAGGGGAGGGCGGAGTGGAGTCAGGCTTGGCCCGAAGCGTGCGTCAGGCCCAGCCACGGCCCGGCCGCCTGCCCTCTGGGTCACAGGAGGCCTTTCTGCAACAGGGTCCACGAATGCTGGCACCGTGAGCACACGCGACAGGCGCCCTGGTGCATTTAAGTTATAAATGAGCCCATCATCATCACAGAGCACGAACCTCACACAGGCAAGGACTTCCTTCGAGGCCTGCTAGGGAAGCGCTGCGTGCCCTGCAGGAAGTCACTTTCGCAGCCATTTAAAGCCCTGTAGGATGTGCGAGGCAGGGCAGTGGCTTTGTGCTCCAGTGATGAAAAGCAGACACTGAATTGGCCCCAGCTGCCCTGCCCAGGGGGTCTAGGGAGGGTGGGGTAGGCCTCAGGCCACAGCCCTGGGGCCTCCAACCTGCCTTCTGTGTCCACAGTCTGTACACCCAGCAAGCAGTGCAGGCCATCGCAGAGGAGGCCTGGCCTGGGCCTCCACCTCCAGGAACGGCCTGCACTCCAGCGCCGGCATCGGGCACGAGAGGGCCTCCCTAAGTCAATCTCGAGAGGTGTGCATGCTCCCTGAGACCCCCCGGGGGTGCCGAGACGCTTCCTGGGGCTGTCAGGAGGGTGTGGCCGGGCCGCAGGCTGGTTACACGGTGTTACACTGCCCTCTCCTGGGCGGCTGCCTGACTCTGCTCCCTGTGTGCGGGCTGGAAAGATTGTTAAACCCGGCAGGCTTTTTGGAGTGAGGCAAAGAAGGCGGCACACACCTGGCCCTGGCCCGCACTGGGTGGCAGGTGCTGGAAGGAGGTGCTCCCGACCCCGAGCTCTGTAGGCACCTTTGAACTTTGGTTCCACCTTCTCTTTTCCTCAGTTTTTCAGCTTCCTACAAGATCCCTGGCTCTAGCAGCCCCAAAGCCAGTGGGGTTTTATTTTTACTTCCTGTTTCTTCATGTCATGCTTCAGGAGTCAGCTCCCAAAAAGCACACCCTAGTCACTAGATTCTGCGCAAAAAAAGACCGTGGCTGAGGACCTGCAGGATCTGTTTCCCCCGAGTCAGAGAGGTTCTGTTTGGCACAAATGTTTTCTTCTGTGATGTCGCTGTTGCTCAAGCTTCATTCTGTGAAACTGTTTCCGAGTTTAGCTGACGGCTCCACATCACAGGTGACCCGCGCAGGCAGTGCCATGCTCTGTCCATGCTCTGACACCTGGGAGGGCCGTTACCGCCTTTCAGAGCGTTTTCTGTTCTTGCCTTATTCTTCCAAGTGAATTTAGACAGTCTCACAGATTGGGACAGGGCACTTTTAAACATCCCTTATGTTTTAGATGTCTTTACCTTCAGTCTTATTAAAAATCTCCAACACAGGCCGGTCGCAGTGGCTCACACCTGTAGTCCCAGCACATTAGGAGGCCAAGGTGGAAGGATCACTTGAGCTCAGGAGTTCGAGACCAGCCTGGGCAACATAGCAAGTCCCCATCTCTACCTAAAATAATTTTAAAAAGACCAATTCCAAGCCCTCCATAAGCCTCTTTATCTTTCTCACAGAACGATGCCAACGGGACTGCGAAGCCGCCTTTTCTCAGGTAGGTGTGGCCTCCTGCGTGAGCCTCAGCATGTGACATTGCTCTTCCCCACGGTGTCCCCAGAAGGGCCTTCGGTGCCGTGCCCAGGAGGCCCAGCCTGAGAAAGGCCTCGGCCTGTGGAGCCATGGGGGACTGCAGCCCCCTGCTCCCTTTACCACCTGCTTTAGACCACCCTGGGAGCAGGGCCTGCCACCCCAGAGCAGCCCCCATATCACACGCAATGCAGGACTACAGAGGTGTGGGTGCCCATGTCCAGAACGTTTAAAACCTGGGATCATTCTGCAGCGGGTGGTACGGTGTAGGACTCATCACTGAACAAAACTTCCACTCAGAAATCGCTGCTGGGACCTGTGCAAGCTGGTGAGGTGGTCAGCCGCAGTCTCACAGGGCAAGAATGGGTTATTAGCGCTGTTAAAATCCAGTTTCCCTCTTGGAGTGGAAGTTCTGAAAGGTTTTTCTTATCCCCTGCAGCGGAGAAAACCCCTTTGCCACTGTGAAACTCCGCCCCACCGTGACGAACGACCGCTCGGCACCCATCATTCGATGAGAAGACGGCCAAGGACTCTCCGGGCCTCTCCGGTTCTCCCTCGCGGAATGATGGGCACGTCCTAACTCTAATGTCGCCTGCCTAAGCAAAGCATGCTTCTCTGTTTCACGTAGTTGGGTTGACACATTTCTGCCTTTAAGATAAATGAGTAATAGTCTAATGACCAACTCAGTCATTTAAAATATTTTCTTCCTATTCTGTTCAAGAAACAGTAAAACTTGGTTTCAATCTTTACTGTATTTTTTTAAATGAATTTTTTTTCCTTAACAGCCAGAATAAGGGATAGTCTGTGCTTTCATGACTGGCTTTCTGCACCTGATGTCAATGAGACCCATTTTATTTTATAAAGCACGTGCTCTTAGTAGCATTATGTCTAAAGAAAATATCACGGAAGTTTGCATCTTAGCATGCAAATCATAATTTTAAGCAATATAAATTATGAAAATACTATATGAATGTAACTTAACTTAAAATGTTTAATCAAAGTGTAGAGCTTCCAGAGATGGAGAAACCCCTGCCCTCCGTCCGACTGCACCAGAGCTGTAAGTGCTAAGACGCTTTGCCTGCCCTTATCACAGCCACATGTAGCACTTGACGAAATCCCTTCCGAGAGCTCCTTTTCTTGGTAGTTAGGAGTCACTGACTGGAGTCGCTGCACACAGCCCATCCAGGACACAGGCCTGGGCGTCGGAGTCACAGCTCCTTGTGTTCTCACTCTGCTAGCTGGCCAAAGCTGCATCCATTACCAATACACTCAAACTTCTCGGGGTCTCGGTTTCTCCGTGTTTGAATCGGGTACAGACTCTCGAGGATACGTGTAAAGCCAGGATGACCTCTGGTGCCTGGAGAGGGCGGGTTTTTCAGCCTAGCAGCCATGATGCCCTCAGAACCTGGCCCTGTGGTACAGATGTGAGGACTGCGCACTGGCTGCCCTAAGGCTGGGGCTGGAATTCACCTCTGACTGCCAAAGATCTGGATCCAATTCCCAGCCCGGCCCAGGTATGGGGGAATCCCAGCATTTTGTGAGACTGAGGCAGGCACGTCACCTGAGGTCAGGAGTCTCTACTAAAAATACAAAAATTAGACAGGCGTGGTGGTGCGTGCCTGTGATCCCAGCCACTCAGGAGCCTGAGGCAGGAGAATCGCTTGAACCCGGGAGGCAGAGGTTGCAGTGAGCCAGATCATGCCGCTGCCCTGCAGCCCGGGTGACAGATTTCCAGCCCAGCCGCTCTGTGTGTGTTGTGGGGTGCTGGGGCTGTGGCTTATCACCTCTCCTTTGGCCTTGCCTTAAGTGTACTACTTTCCTGTGAGGCTGAGACTGGGAGAGGTTACATGCAGGTAAGCCAGTGGACGTGGGCGATGCTTCAGGCTCCTTCCAGCCAGGTCCAGCAGTGTCACCATCTGCTTCTGCTTCTGCTGGGAGGACAAACCAGACGCATGCCCCCCACCCCGCCCCCAGGAAGGGCTGCAGGCACCATGAACTATATGTTAACGCCCCCAGTCTGTCCTACAGAAGGGCCTGCAGCCACGTGAGAATTCAGTCCATGCAAACCCCATGGCCATGTTCCCCACTTCAGACGTCAGAGGCAGGGCTCAGCCCCATCTGGTACCATGGGTGACACCTGGCCTTTGGCGTTCCCCCTTGGGGATGGTTCTGGTTTTGTTACGGGGTTGAAGACAAGGACCTGGGGGGTCTCAGATGCAACCTGCAGGCCCCAGGTTCCACCTCCCAGACCAGAACGGGGGGATGACCTTGTCCTTGGCACCGAGGTGCCTGTTCTGTAAATGTCAAGGGATTATAATTTTAATAATAAAGAACTTGAAAACAAGCATATTTTCTTGAGCTATAAGCGCCTGTTGACTACAAGGTGGTCAGGCCTGGCCTGGGGAGCGCCAAGGCAGCAATGCCGGCGTCGTTCCGGTCTCTCCTGGGTGTCTGAAAGCACCGAGTAAGCAGCACCAGGTCAACAATGGTATGAATCTCATTTATTGAAAACATTATTTCTCACCTTTCTCAAATTGAAGACTGCAGAAAATAAAAGCAGTGCTTTATTGAGTTGTCATGAGCCTCGGGCGGGAGCAGCAGCGCTGCCGCTCCACACTCCGGGAAACCGCAGCTGGCGTGTGCCACATCTGTCCCACCTCGCTTTACAAAACAGTTCTGAAGCTTAATCAAATAAAACTATTGTACACAACATTTACATTAGAAAAAGAGCTGGGGTAGGAGAGCCGGGCCTGCTGCTCCTTTAAGCGAAGGTGGCTCCGCAGTTGGGGCATCTTCGCTTCCTCAAGGCAAAACAGCAGATGAACCCAAAGGGGAACAGGATGATGGCCAGGAAGATGCCCAGGAAGGTGAAGCAGTCCTCCAGCACCCCGACCCTGCGGCAGAGACAGGCAGAGAGGGCGGCACCGTTAGGACCCGGGCAGCCAGAACCCTCACCCCTCCCACCCTTGCACTCAACCAAGCAGTGGCCATGACTGACATGAGGACCTCCGGTGAAGGACAGTGACAATCCGCCTGAGAAAACAGCCCCCCCACCGCCCAGCCACAGCCCACTGGCCCGGAGAGCCCCAAGAACCATCTGCATGTGCCAGTTCATAGAATGGCCAGAGCTGCTATTTAATCACTAACATTAAAAGAAAAGGGGAAGAATAAAACAGTTGAAAAGTCTTATCAGTTAACCTTGAAAGGCAAGGCTGGGTGCATGGTGGCTCCTGCCTGTAATCCCACCACTCTGGGAGGCAGAGGCGGGTGGATCACCTGAGTTCAGGAGTTCAAGACCAGCCTGGCCAACATGGTGAAACCCTGTCTCTGCTAACAATACAAAAATTTGCCAGGCGTGGTGGCATGTGCCTGCAGTCTCGGCTACTTGGGAGGCTGAGACAAAGAGAATCACTTGAATCCAGGAGGCAGAGGTTGCAGTGAGCCGAGATAGAGCCACTATACTCCAGACTGGGTGACAGAGCGAGACTCCATCTCAAAAAGTAAAACCTTGAGAGGCAAGATCATTTTAGTGCCACAAGCCACACATATCTGCTCTTAGAAAAGGAGCAACCAGAGGCCAGGCACGGTGGCTCACACTTGTAATCCCGCCACTTTGGGAGGCCAAGGCAGGTGGATCACGAGGTCAGGAGATCAAGACCATCCTGGCTAACACAGTGAAACACTGCCTCTACTAAAAATACAAAAATTAGGCCAGGCACGGTGGCTCAAGCCTGTAATCCCAGCACTTTGGGAGGCCAAGACGGGCGGATCACGAGGTCAGGAGATCAAGACCATCCTGGCTAACACGGTGAAACCCCATCTCTACTAAAAAAAAAAAAAAAAAAAAAAACAAAAAACTAGCCGGGCGAGGTGGCGGGCGCCTGTAGTCCCAGCTACTGGGGAAGCTGAGGCAGGAGAATGGCGTAAACCCGGGAGGTGGAGCTTGCAGTGAGCTGAGATCCGGCCACTGCACTCCAGCCTGGGCAACAGAGCGAGACTCCGTCTCAAAAAAAAAAAAAAAAAAAAAAAAAAAAAAAAAAAAAAATTAGGCACTGGGGCAGGCGCCTGTAGTCCCAGCTACTCAGGAGGCTGAGGCAGGAGAACGACATGAATCCGGGAGGCAGAGCTTGCAGTGAGCTGAGATCGCGCCACCGCACTCCAGCCTGGGCGACAGAGCAAGACTCCGTCTCAAAAAAAAAAAAAAAAGGAGCAACCAGCAAGCTTAGTGGGTCCCGTCAGTGTTTGGGCTTTTGTTGGATTTCTGTTCCTTTGGTAGTGGGGGTGGGTTAATGGGAGACTGCAGTCGGCCATGTTCACACAATGTCTGAAGAAATAATGTCTTATTTCTCAAAATGTGATCTCAAAGTCTCCTCTTCAACAAAGTTCAATGTAACAGACTAAGACACCTAAAGGCCATCCCACAAATCCTGCACCAGTGAGCACAGGTTCAGTGACCTGCAATCATTGAACCCAAGTGTCAGTTTCAGAGGCCCTAAAAGTAGGAAGCCAGAAGCCGAGTGCTCAGCTCAGCTCCTTAGGCTATTTCTGGAAAGTTCTGGACACAGCTGAAATTAACCACACTAGCCAGCTCAGCACAAATGAGAAAAGTTTTGCTCCCACCAGACAGGCAGCCCCCTACGGGCTCCTTCTGGTCCTCCTGGGGGCCCAAACCCCTCCATCCAGCCAGTACTGAAGTAAGTGGAGAGAGAACACAACAGTGTGGGGGTGTCTGACAGGTGATGGGAGCTGGTGCTTAGTGGGGAAGGGGAGCCTACAACAAGGTGGTGTGGTCGCCCGCCTGCAACAGGGAAGCGTGACTACCTGTGCCTTGCTAAGGGAAGAAAACTTGGCCACCTGGGGAACCCTACTCCCATCCCAGCACCCTGCATGTTTCCAAGCTGCTTTCTGGGAGTTTGGACTCATGAGGGCCACTGCCTCCACCACTGCTAGGCAAGGCAGGCTGGGGAGCCCAAACCCCACCCACAGAACCTATTCCCTACTTCTCCCGGGATTATGGAAAATAAACCAGAATATTCTGAAGTTGGGCTTTCCACTGCTGAAAGAAAAAGTTGCCGGGCACGGTGGTTCACGCCTGTCATCCCAACACTTTGGGAGGCCGAGGCAGGCAGATCACCTGAGGTCAGAAGTTCAAGACCAGCCTGGTCAACATGGTGAAACCACGTTTCTACTAAAAATACAAAAATTAGCCAGGCATAGTGGCGGGCACCTGTAATCCCAGCTACTCGGGAGGCTGAGACAGAACTGCTTGAACCCGGGAGGTGGAGGTTGCAGTGAGCCGAGATCGCACCACTGCACTCCAGCCTTTGCAACAAGAGCAAAACTGTCTCAAAAAAGAAAAACACTTCATGCCCACCTGCCTCCCTCCGGCCTCCTCAGGGAGGTCCCTTCAGCCATCTCCAATGGAGCTGGACACGGTGGCTCACGCCTGCAACTGCAGCACTTTGGGAGGCTGAGGCGGATCACTTAAAGCCAGCAGTTCACAACCAGCCTGGGCAACAAAGTAAAACCCCCCTGCAACACCTCTACAATTTAAAAGTAGCCAGACACGATGGTACACATTTGGAAAAGGGGGACCATTCAGCCGGTTTGGGGAAACTTTTCTCCTAGAGTCCCTGTGTTCATTCGTTCTCAAAAGGCTCTGAGCAGTCCTGCGGCCAGCCCTCTTGTACCCAGTGTTTCCCAGACTCACACAGCGCCACCTGTCTGTGTGGAGGGGCGGAGCTGGGCTGCAGAGCACACCGTGGAGCTCCAAGGCAAAGCCAAGCCAAAGACCGGAGCCTGTCAGCAAAGTTTCTACTTCTTGCGTGGACTTTTACAAAAGTGTCCCCTGTCTAAGCACCACAAGGTCGTCAGGCCACCACACTTGTTCAGCCTTGCCCAGGGCTGCCCCTGCCAGTCCAGACTGGGCAGGACACCTCCGCCCAGCCCTGCCGAGTGCAGCTTGCCCTGCCCGGCTCCAGGACCTTCTCCCCGGGGTGTCGGGTGGGCAGAAGCCCCAGCTGCCACAGCTCCCAAGACCACACAGTCGAGATGGGGGAGCCCCGGGAAGGCCGAGCACCAGCTGTGTCCCCACAGATGGCCATGACAGGCTCCGGGGGAGCTGGAGGGAGCGTCTGGGCTTCCTTTCCTGTTTCCTTCACGGCATCTACGGTCAAATCCCAGGAAACACACTGGCTGTATATTCTGGTTAGACAATGTCCCATGAAAAAGCAGACAGGGAGGGTGAACCAGCTGAGAAATCCTTCCAGGGAAGAAGCCTGCCCCCTGGCGTGGTCCCCAGTGCCACCAGGCCCCCCTCAGCCGGCCCAATCAGTGACCATCTGAGCACCTCGCCTCAGGACCAAAGCTGCTGAGAGGCAGGGCTGCGGGCAGAGCCGACTGCCTGTTCAAAGGCCCAGAGGTGCCTGGGAGGAGGCTGGGCAAAGGGGTGTGGGTGGGGAGCCCGGCTGGAGCCCGCCCATGGGGCACAGCAGAGACATCCAGGTGCAATGGTGCAATGGGCGGGGGTGGGGCTTCAGTGCTGCCTGGTGGCCCCGCCCACACCAGCTTCCCACCTGCAGCTGCTGCTCTCACCAAGTCCAAGGGCAGCAGCGCCCTCCTGCTTCCTAATTCTCCATCCAGACCCCAAAACCCACCTACTCCGTCAGAGCTGAGAAGTGCAGGAAGGCTGCTCACTCACGTTGGATTCCCACTGCCACGGGCCAGGGCGCTGGCCCACCTGAGCGCCAGGATTTCCAGCAGCGCCAGCCCAGCCCACCCAGGCCCCGGCGCCTCGCTTCTCAGCACCTCGATTCCCAGCCCCGGGGCTGCAAGCAGCGCCATGGGCCAAACCAAACGCACTGACCCCACGGCCTCCCAGGCACAGGGAAACACCCTCCTCCTTCCAACCCACGGAGCTTCCGTCCAGACCCATCCTGTCCTCAGCCAGAGCACAGGGCTGGCCCGTTTGTGCCACCCTGGGCTGAGCCCCTCAGTCTGGGGACCCACTCTGGCACCTCCTAGGGCAGCCTCCCCATCCCTGGTCCATTCAATCCCACCCGCCTGCCCGCCTCCACGCCACTTAAAGACAGGGCAGGAGGGCCAAGGCCCCTGGGTGTCTGGGGAGAGCGAGCCTGTTTCCCTGCAGTACCGCCCAGGAACTGGACAGATCCAGCCGCCCCAGGAGGCTCAGGCCTCCGCCAGCAACAGGAGGCTGTGATCCAGACCCGAGAACCCTGAACAGGCTTCGAAGGCCCGAGGGCTGGCCAGGAGAATTCGGCCCTCACCTCTGGCTCTGGGGTCAGCTGGAGGGTGGGCAGCATACCCTACCCCCCAGGATTCCACAGCCGCACCCACAACTTCAAACACCAAGAGGCACTGAAGGCAGAACTCGCTGTCACTTGACAGCAAACTCACCTGGCAGCAACATGTGACCTAAACTGGTGTGTGGCTATTTATAGTCGTAATTTATCCTAGTTTATCTGAATATTCATGTCTTGCTGCAGAAATATTAAAGTTTTAACTGCAGTACTGCCCTAGACCTCAAAAGGCGTGTTGGCATCATGTGCTTTTTAAAACCCCAAATCTTCTGAACTGAGAAACACGATCCAACTTCTAGGCCAAGACTCCCCAAGCTGCAGGGCCAGCACTGGAGGGGAGAAGGGGAACCCCCGCACCGGAACAGCTGCCGTCCCTGCCAGCCTGTCCGTCCCCACGGCCTCCAGTTCTCCCTTCCAAACCCAGAAGAGCCCACCTGGATTGGTGGGGTGGGTTTCAACCTTCTCAACCGCTCGGGTCCTGACCGGCTCCCTCTAGCGGCCCCTCCCCCACTCTTGCGCAATAGGCCACGCGGCCAGGGAGGGATCATGGCCACTGGCGAAATTAGGGAACTGACTAATTCCAAGAGCACTCCCTTAAGGCGACTCCAGCCCTGCAGTGAAAGTGGCCAGTCAGGCCACTGTCATCCACCCGGAGCTGGGCCCTGGGACAGTGGAGGCCACAGGGCTCCCGCCTCACCAGGGACAGAAGGGGCTGGCAGCAGGGCTCTGAGCTGCCCAGGGAAAGGGCCATCCTCACCCTTCCTGTATCCCCACAGGCACTTTACAGGAGCCTGAAGCCCAGGGTGTGTCCAGGGCCTCCCAGCAGGGAAGGGCGTGGCTGGGATGTGAACCCAGATGGGCTCACAGGAGGCTAAAAACCGGGGTGTGTCCAAGGCCTCCCAGCAGGGAAGGGCGTGGCTGGGATCTGAACCCGGATGGGCTCCCCAGTCACAAGCACCCATCCTGCAGGCCCGTTCTCCCTCCAAGGCAGCCCCCAAAGGCAGGCAGTGTCACAGGGGGCTGCCCCAGGGCACCCAGCTGCCCTCTGTGCATACACAGTGGCCTCGAGGCACCATCCACGCCCAGGAACAACCCCAGACCACCGCACCTCGCTGGAAGGCGGAGCTCGCCAGGAAAAGGGGAGACACAGGGCTTCCTCAGAGGGCTGCGGGCCTGAAGCCATGCTCAGCGCAGGGCGAGGTGGCCCCAAAGCAGCTCCAGCCAGCTTCTGGCTGTCCCAGGGTATCCACTCCCCCTACAGGGGTGGGGGAGCTGCCTCGCTTAGGGACAGTTCACCAGGACCTCCCAGGGCCATTCCCAGCAAACCCAATGGCCAGGGCCAGTCCCAGCCTCTCCTGTGGAAGAAAGGCCTGAGACTCTGCCTGCCACCACACCCACCCCAGCGGTGCCACTTGGCCCGCAGCTGGGGGCAAAGCCCAAGGTTAGAAACTCAGGAGGCCACTGAGGCAGCACTCGGACCCTGAGGTCCACAACCCTGCCCAGCAAGCAGCCTAGGCCCAAGCTCCAGCCCATCCGCTGCCCCCACACCTCAGGCCAAGACTGTCAGGACAGGGACAGCCCATAGGCCACGCATATGGGCAGGGCCGTCCCAGCTAACTCAGCTACTTCCTCAACCAGGGGAGCGCTGGCTTCCAGGTCACAGGCGGTAGGAGGGACCAGCCCCTCCACCACCATCATCTGGAAGCCCAAGGATGTCACAGGCTCCTTCCCCTCCAGCCCTTCCCAGGCTCCACAGTCACCCCCCCGTGCCCTCCACAGCCCACCTCTGCCCCTCAAGGGCCGTGGCAACCTCCATGCTGGCTACTGAGCCGCACCCTGGACCTCTGAGCAACATCCGCCCTCCACAGCTGTTCCTTTCACCGTCCGAAGAAAAGGTGAAATCCTTTTCAGGACTTCCTCTCTGGTCACCCCCAAAACTAAGTACCCAATGACAGCCCAGCCATACTCATGGGGGACTGATGCGGGCCAGGCCCTGTGTTGCCAGGGCCTTCCCCACTCCTGCGTTCCTGGTTTTCAGGGCACAGGCTCTGCTCCAGCCCAGGAGAGCCTCCCAGTGCAGCCACCTCATCCTGCACCTAGGTATAACCACACCCCAGCAGAGAAAGACTGGCCTCCCTGGGCAGAGAGGCCCAGGCCTTGGGCAGGGCAGGGCAGGGCAGGGCAGGGCAGGGCAGGCGTGAAGCAGGAGGGCAGGAGGAACAGGGGCATATCCACCGCTGGGCTGCGGAAATGCTTCCTCATAAACGGCTAAAAAGGGCAGACGGAGTCAGGAAGCTTCAGCAAAGGCCTGGCCAGGGCAGCAGTGCCACAAGGGACATAGGCTTCTCTGGCCAAGCCTCACTCAGAAGGACTAACAGACGTGTGACTTGGACAAATTCCTGCCATGCCACCAGGCAGGGAGGGGGACAGAGCCCGGTGGGCTGGACCTGGGGCAGGAGGAAGTGTGGTCACGTGAGCGGTATCCTGTCTCCCGGCCCCAAGACGGCAGGCGGCGGCCAGACGACCAGACATGTGTGTCTCCACTCTCCTCGTAGAAAGGAGTGGCTCAGGGACCACACACCCCCTCCCGACACCAGCAGCAGAGCACCCAGCCCCCTGCTCGCCCTCTGGCTGCGGCAGGGCACAGGGGCCCATCCCATGCCCAATGCTGCTGCAGGGGCCAAGCCTCGGGGAGCGGTGGCCACTCTCCAGCATCCAGGGCACCACAGGCAGAGTGCAGGGACTTGTGTGCTGGGAGGGCCTGGCTGCAACCCAAGAGGTCGCCAGAGGATCAGAGTGCTCTGGTCCCAACTTAAAGGACTAAGGACCCCCCAACCTTGTCCAGAGAGGACCCAGCCTCCACCCTGCCTGGTGCAGCTGCCCAAGGGCAGAGAGCACAGTGATCAAGTAACTGAGGACCCCACTCCTGTAGCCTCTGGGGGCCAAGCCCAAGATCCTCCACAGCACAGCAGAGCACAGCCTGACCCCACTCCAGGTTCTGCATAGCTGGGGGGCACCGCCGGGTCAGCGGAAGCCATGGGCCTCCACAGGGACACAGCTCCCACCTAGGGAAGGGGAAGTGGCAGGGCCAGCACCCCCATACCGACAGCAACTGCGCCGCCACCTGGGCGCCCCCCCAGCCCTGGGATATCTGGGCCATCCCTCGCTGCCGCTGGTCTCCCACATCTCCAAGTTCAGGGGCTTGGGCAGAGAAGAGCTAAGAGCTTCAGAGACACCTCACCAGGCACCCCCATGTCCCAGACGGGGAAACAGGCCCCCCTGTTCCTGGCAGGACCAGGACTGGAATCCAGCTCCTCCGGCAGGCTGGACACTGGGATGGCAAGGCATGGACAATGACACGCAGGCAGACCCTCTGCTCCTCCATGTTCTGAGTCCCCTCCATGTGCCTTCACACCCACACAGCTCTGCCAGCCCCCTCAACCCGGTGCAGCTCCCAGAGAAAACTATGTCCCGGAGGCAGCCAGCGCCCCACCCTGCCCTCCCCTCCACCTTCACTCCAAAGGCCAATGTTTCTGCTGGGTGGTGACCAACTGTGTCAAACTGACGTCCCAGTTAGGGTTTGTCACGGGGTCCCTATGCAGGCAAGCGGCCACAACCTGCCCCTGAGGTCCCAGCCTCTTGTCCCCACCTCTGGGATGCCCTCCCTCTTCCCAGGAAGTTGCCTGCTAAGGCTCTGAAATCATTCACTTCCCCATGACTCTGCTCTAGGCCTTACACACACACTTTTGAAATCAAGTATAAGTCCAAACCAGGGTTTCTTAATTCCATCTCAGCGGCTTCAACTTCCTCCTCCCAGATACAGCTGAAAACCCTGTCCCCGCCAACTCTGCCCCTACTTTCTAGGCAATCCGAACACCCCCAGCTGCCAAGGATTTATATTTAATTAATCCTTATTTAAATCTGAATCCTCAAAACCTCCACAAAACAATCCTCTAGCTGCACCTCAGGGTCCTATGAAAACCAGAAAGCCTGTGCAGGTCCAATGCGAGGATATCAAAAAAATCACTCCTGCCTCAAAGAACCACCGGGCTTCCATCCTGGTCCAGCTCCTGAAAGGGCGTTTCAAGCCAGCTTTGGCTAAAGCAGCTCTTACAGCCGTCGCTTCTCCCACTGAGGTCTCTCCTGCTGGTGCACTTACTTCCAAATGCCCCTTCCGGGAAAACGAAACCTTCCACCACCTTCGATGATCGACTGCAGAGTAAGCTTGTGGAAATTGAAGAAAAATGCAGACACCTGATTCCTTGCAAGTCCCAGAACAAAGACGAAAAGACCACGAGTCCCGTTGTTACCTTTTCTACATCCCAATCACTTGGGGTGCAATACCCCAAAATCTAGAAAAAGGAATCCACCCTTTTGCCCCCACAAAATGTGTTCAGAGCCAATGGTGAGTGGACCCACGCTCTCCCACACCGCATACGGGCAGCCTGTCTGTTCCTCCCATAAAGGGCTCTCATCAAGATCCAAGTCAAGCCGGACCCACTCCCACAAGCAGAGCTGACTTTGTGAAGTCCTGGGGGGTAGGGCGGGGATCCTCAGCGTTTCCAGGGCCAGTCCCCAGGCTGCAGACCCACTCACCTGCAGACAGGACAGCCTCCCACGACCACGATAGAGTTGGCAGGGTACCGGGTGACGGTCCGGCTGTGGATGTTGTAGACCCTGGGATGGTGGGTGGGTATCCCTGTGGGGGGGAAGACAAGTCATTAGGGTGCAGGGAGGAGAAATCGGACCGCGATGGGGACTACTCATTCCGTACCCCCACCTCCACCCCGCTAAAAAAGCCCCCGGTCTTTTCCACCCTCGGGACGGCCACCGCGGGCCTGATTCGGCGCTAATATGCCAACAGCGAGCGCCTCGTGACACAAAGTTCATCTGGGGCAGGAATCCGGCCCCGCCGGGTACGACGGGCCCGAGGACGAGAGCCCCGGGGAGGAGGCTGGCCCTCGGCGACGCGGGGTCCCGAAGCCGGCCCGGGGACCTCCAGCTCCAGGAAGGACCCCCGGGCGGGCCCCGCCGGCCTCCGGACCCGCGTCCCCCGCACGGGCTTGCCCCCTCGAAGCCGATGGCGGGGAAAGTTGGTTCCGGGCCCACCTGTGACGAGGTAGGGGTAGGGCGGCGGCGGGGGCGCGGCGGGGATGGCGCCGTAGCCGTGCGGGCCGCACGCGTAGTCGCCCTGGCCGGCCTCCAGGTTGTAGGCGGGCGGCCGCTCCTGCAGCAGGGGCTTATGGTCCATGGCGGCCCGGCCGCGCCCGCCGCTCCGGCCCGGCTCGGCTCGGTCGGCCCCGGCGGGGGACGCGGCGGCGGCGGCGGGGACGCGGCAGTCCGGGTGGCTCGGGTCCCTCTGAGGCAGACGCGGGGCGGGGCGGGGCGGGCGCGCGCCGCGGGCTTCCCCCGCCCTCTCCGACTCAGTCACAAGACCGGGGTCACGTGGGCGACGGGAGGCGGGGCGCGAGGGCGGGGCCGGCGGGGCGTCTTAAAGGGGCCGCGCCCTCCCGAAGCCGCCCTGCCAGCTGCGCCCTGCGCTCCGCCCCGCCCCCTCGCCGCGGCTCTCAGCTCTCCCGTGGAGGGGAGATTTCCCCTCCCCCACCACGACCCGGAGAAGCCCCATAGGGTCGTGACCTTTAGGGCCCGCGGATGCACCCCCACCTCCCGCTACGCCCCCATCTCCCAAGCCGGCCGAGGTCCCCTCACTCGTGGAGGAGGGGGAGGGCGGGGCCTGAGAAGGGGCGGGGCCGGGTGGGTCTCAGGCCGCCCCAACCCCAGCCCTCTGCCCCCGCGATCGCCAGAGCTCCCAGCAATGGAAAGGGTACACCCGGGCGTGCACCCCAGCTGCGGCCTGTGCGGTGCTCAGCTGCGGCGCATTCCCTCCCTTTGCCTTTTCTTGGACAATTAGGTGTTACAGGGGTAGTGGCCAGTGCTTACAAATAACTCCCCCGTTTGGGGACAAAACCATAAATACTGGGCACCTGCCGCGTCTCCTCAGTTTCCCTAATCTTCAGGCAGCCCTGCCAGGTGTTCTGCTTACCCTCTGGAGGACAACACGGGACCGGGATCAGAAGGGGGAGGGGTTTGGCCGTGGCAGGTGCGGGTCAGAGCCCGTATCTAAACCTGGGTGTTTTCTGGCCTCGGGGACAGCGTCAGGCGCCCTCGCTGAAACATTTCCTCATACAGGGTTTCACGGGTTTGCCAGAACAACTTTAAAACGAACGATTGGAACGTTTAGGATTCCTTGCGTCCTTAGCGCCTCTGCACCTTTTCAGGGGCACCTGTAGCTGTTACTGTATTCTGTCTCCAGTTTTCTCACCTGCATTTTGATTTCACCTGCACTGTAGCTCTGGGACGACTACAGCTCTTCTCGAACCACGCCTTTTTAATTTTTAAAAAAATTTTTGTAGGGAGGGCCGAGGGTGGGGGCTCTCTTGCTCTGTCACCAGGCTGCGTGAAGTGACACAATCATTGCTCAATGCAGCCTTGACCTCCTGGGCTCAAGTCATCATCCCACCTCAGCCTCCTCAGTAGCTGGGACCACAGGCACACGCCACCATGCCCAGCTAAGTTTTAAAAATTTTTATATAGGATCTTGCTATGTTGCCCAGGCCAGTCTCAAACTCCTGACCTCAAGCAATCCTTTTGCCTTGGCCCCCCAAAGTGCTGGGATTACAGGTGTGAGCCCCTGCACCTGGCCTTTTTATTTTTTAATAAGGAATCATCATATATATATATATATATATATATATATTTTTTTTTTTTTTTTTTTTTTTTTTTTTAAACAGAGTCTCACTCTATGGCCCAGGCTGGAGTGCAGTGATGCAACCCTAGCTCACTACAGCGTCAACATCCTGGGCTCAAGTGATCCTCCCACCTCAGCCTCCTAAGTAGCTGGGGACTACAGGTGCACGCCACGGTGCTCGGCTAATTTTTTTATATTTTGTAGAGATGCGGTGTTGCTATGTTTCCCAGGCTGGTCTCAAACTCCTGGGTTCAAGTGATCCTCCCGCCTCAACCTCCCAAGGTGCTGGGATTATAGGCATGAGCCAACATGCCCACCTGACCATCATATTTCTTTATCACAAGTCCAGCTCTTCGAAGCCCATTCCCATTTTGTACGTCCTGTCCTAGTCATCATCCCCACAATCCTCGAAAGAGGAACTGAGAGGTGGTCCAGGTACACTAGAAGACTGAGGAGTGGCCCCTGGCACTAACGAACAGCCAGATCAAGAGTGGAGACTGGGCTGGGCGTAGTGGCTGACGCCTGTAATCTCAGCACTTTGGGAGGCTGAGGTGGATGGATCACTTGAGGTCAGGAGTTCGAGACCAGCTGGACAACATGGTGAAACCCTGTCTCTACTAAAAATACAAAAGTTGGCTGGGCATAGTGGGCGGGGGGGTGGTACCTGTAATCCCTCGGGAAGCTGAGGCATAAGGATCACTTGAACCTGGGAGACGGAAGTTACAGTGAGCCGAGATCGTGCCATTGCACTCCAGCCTGGGCGACAGTGAGGCTCCATCTCAAAAATAAAAAAAAAAGAGTGGAGACTGGCCAGGAGTGGCCAAGGGCTTTGGAGCCAGTAGAGGCCCTGGTAGGCAGTGAGGAGGCCATTGTTCTTGGGGGCAGCTGTCCGGGCACCATAGGGTGACAGCCCCTGGCCAGAAAATACTGAGGTGCAACCTCGTGCCTCATCAACCATGAAGAGATGTGGCTCAGGTCAACCATCCTAACACCTGGTCAACAAGGACCACCTGGATTCTCCTCCCAGCCTTGCAAACTGCTGAAGAGTAGCAGCTGCAGGCCTGGTGATCTCCTTTCCTATCAGATCAACAAAAGCTGGCACATTTTCCTTCAATTTCATGGCTAATTGTCCCTTCACTTCTCTGCATTTCCTGATAAACCCCACAAAATCCACAGCCGCTGGTCCCCTTCTCTTCCAGTAATTGTTTTTGCCCCAGCAATGCCCCTGGTTTGGAGTCTGTGAACGCCGGGGTGTCGTTTTGGGATGTCCCAGCATGGCTTTGACCAGTGCTGCCCTCAGACACAAAGCAGTTCCTGCCCCTTCAAATGTGCAGCATGCAGAAGATGGAACTGCTATCCCAGGCTGTGTGTGCAGTGCAAGCCCTGGGGGGCCAAAGAGGACGATGACAGGGACACAAGTAGCAGTCAGATAGGGAGGCAGACAGTAACTGTGGTGAAGGGAGCTTTGTATGGCGAGAGGGGTGGAGGTGCCACACACTGGCTGGTGATGAGCCTGAGTGCCTGGAGAGTTCCAGGACCACAGCCTGGCTGGGAAGGCCAGTGGTGAATCAGCCCCAGGGACCAGTGGCAGAGCATTCCAGGCAGAGAGAACTGTGATCCCAGAGAGTACACAGTGGCCCATTATATGCCAGGGCTTGTCACTGGGTGTGGCCAGAGCCCTGGAAGAGACTCTAGAAGGTAGAGGTGGGGCTGGCATTGGCATTGGGATAGCATCCTGTAAGAGCTTATTGGGGAACTGCGTAGAGTTTGAACAGGGGAGTGTGAGCATCAGATTTCAGTATTAGAAAAATGTCTTTGAAGGGAGGGGCACAGTAGCTCATATCTGTCATCCCAGCACTTTTGGAGGCCAAGGTGGGAGGATCGCTAGAGGCCAGGAGTCCGAGACCAGCCTGAGCATCATAGTGAGACCCCCGCCCCCCCGCCCATCTCTACGGACAATTTAAAAATTAACTGGATGTGGTGATGCATGCCTCCAGTCCCAGCTACCCAAGAGGCTGAAGTGGGAGGATCACTTGAGCCCAGGAGTTTGAGGCTGCAGTGAGTCATGATCACACCACTGCCGACAGAATAAAGTGAGGCCACCAATCATCTTGGCTGCTATGTGATGACAAATTCGCATGTGCCAGGCTCTGTACACAGCTCTTTATATGGCTGGCATCTCTGCTCATCTGCAGGACCATCCCATGAAAGTGGCCATTCCTTTCCCCCAGGTGCTTGATGAGGAAACTGAGAACTGGACACAGTGGCTCATGCCTGTAATCCCAGCACTTAGGGAGGCCGAGGCGGGCAGATCACTTGAGGCCATGAGTTCAAGACCAGCCTGGCCAACATGGCGAAACCCCATCTCTACTAAAAATACAAAAATCAGCCGGTGTGGTGGCTCACACCTGTAATCCCAGCTACTCAGGAGGCTGAGGCACGAGATCGCTTGAACCTGGGAGACAGAGGTTGCAGTGAACCGAGATCACGCCACTGCACTCCTGCCTGGGTGACAGCAAGACCCTGTCTCAAAAACAAAAAACGGGTGGCTCACGCCTGTATTCTCAGCACTTTGGGAGGCTGAGGTGGGCTGATTACCTGAGGTCAGGAGTTTGAGACCAGCCTGACCAACATGGAGAAATCCCGTCTCTACTAAAAATACAAAATTAGCTGGGTGTGGTGGTGCATGCCTATAATGCCAGCTACTCAGGAGGCTGAGGCAGGAGAATCGCTTGAACCTGGGAGGCGGAGGTTGTGGTGAGCCGAAATCGTGCCACTGCACTCCAGCCTGGGCAACAAGAGCAAAACTGTGTCTCAGGAAAAAAAAAGAAAAAAAAAAAAGGGCCAGGTGTGGTGGCTCACACCTATAATCACAGCACTTTGGGAGGTTGAGCGGGGCGGATCACTTAAGTCAGGAGTTTGAGACCAGCCCAGCCAACATGGTGAAACCCGGTCTATACTGAAAATACAAAATCAGCCAGGTGCGGTGGCTCACACCTGTAATCCCAGCACTTTGGGAGGCCAAGGCGGGTGGATCACAAGATCAAGAGATCGAGACCATCCTGGCCAATATGGTGAAACCCCGTCTCTACTAAAAATACAAAAATTATGGTGGTACACGCCTGTAGTCCCAGTTACTTGGGAGGCTGAGGCACGAGAATCGCTTAAATCCAGGAGACGGAGGTTGCAGTGAGCCAAGATTGTGCCATTGCACTCCAGCCTGGTGACAGAGCGAAACCCTGTCTCAAAAAGGAAACTGATGCACAGAGAGCTTCCATACGTTTCCAAAGCCTCCCAACCAGTAGAAGTGGGTCTTCAAACAACAGATGTACCACACTTAATCCTAGGATCAGGCCGGGCGCGGTGGCTCAAGCCTGTAATCCCAGCACTTTGGGAGGCCGAGACGGGCGGATCACGAGGTCAGGAGATCGAGACCATCCTGGGTAACACAGTGAAACCCCGTCTCTACTAAAAATACAAAAACTTAGCCGGGCGAGGTGGCAGGCGCCTGTAGTCCCAGCTACTCGGGAGGCTGAGGCAGGAGAATGGCGTGAACCCGGGAGGCGGAGCTTGCAGTGAGCTGAGATCCGGCCACTGCACTCCAGCCTGGGTGACAGAGCGAGACTCCGTCTCAAAAAAAAAAAAAAAAAAAAAAAAAAAAAAAATCCTAGGATCACCCCACACTGCCTCTATGCCAAGCACACAAGAGAAGCATGCCACCTTTTGCTGGGTGTTTTGTTTTGTTTTGTTTGAGGCAGAGTTTTGCTCTTGTTGCCCAGGCTGGAGTGCAGTTGCACGATCTCGGCTCACCGCAACCTCTGCCTCCCAAGTTCACGCGATTCTCCTGCCTCAGCCTCCCGAGTAGCTGGGATTACAGGGATGTGGCACCACGCCCAGCTAATTTTTTTGTATTTTTAGTAGAGATGGGGTTTGTTCATGTTGGTCAGGCTGGTCTTGAACTCTCAACCTCAGGTGATCTGCCTGCCTCAGCCTCCCAAAGTGCTGGGATTACAGGCGTGAGCCACCGCACCTGGCCTCTTGCTGGTTTTCACAGAAATGCATTCCTATCGAAGACTTGGAATACATAAATATGCATATGTTTCGGATCGCCGAAATTCTGCTCTGTACCACTTCTGGATTTCTTTGTTTTTTTTTAGAGACAGGGTCTTGCTCTGTTCACCTGGCTGGAGTGCAGTGGTGCAGTCATAGCTCACTGCAGCCTCAACCTCCCAGACTTAGCGACCTCCCACCTCAGCCTCTCTGAGCAGCTGGGGCTACAGGTGCCATCACCACACCTCGCTTATTTTTTAATTTTTTTGAGATGGGGTCTCCCTCTGTTGCCCAAGCTGGTCTTGAATTCCTAGCCTCAAGTGATCCTCCTACCTTGGCCTCCCAAAGTGCTGGGATTATAGGAGTGAGTCATTGAGTCTGGTCTTTCATCCACTTTTGTATCATGCAGACAATTATTTTTTTTTTTTTTGAGACAGAGTCTCACTCTGTCACCTAGGCCAGAATGCAGTAGCACAATCTTGGCTCACTGCAATCTCCACCTCCCAGGTTCAAGTAATTCTCCTGCTGCCTCAGCCTCCCCAATAGCTGGAATTACAGGCGTGCGCCACCACACCCAGCTAATTCTTTTATTTTTAGTAGAAGTGGGGGGTTTCACCATGTTGGCCAGACTGGTCTCGAACTCTTGGCCTCGGCCTTCCCAAAGTGCTGGGATTACAGGTGTGACCCACCGCACCCGGCCTCATGCAGACGTTTAATAAAATTATTTTTAGTACTGCCATTCCCATACAAATGAATGCATGTGATTTTTGTTGCTCTGTGTGAATGTTTTCACTGGGGGTACTCAGCAAGGAGACCTGGCCGGACAGTGGAGGTGCTGGCCCCTGCCTGGGGGATGAGGGAGATGTCTTGTTCCGGAAACCTTGACAGTCACCACGGACTCTCCTCCAGTGTGCCAGAGGAAACCTAAACCAGGATCATGCCCTTTCTTGAATGCTCCTGAGAAAGGCTGATAACCCACCACGTGAGCTTCTGGGCACACAAGCAACAAGTATCTCACATGGTCAGGACTGGGGTAAAAAAAAAAAAAAAAAAAAAAGGAAGCAAATATAATTTCAAAATCTAAGGCTGTAACCAATGACAAGCGCCTGGCTCAGGGAAGGCCCTTGCCAAATATTTGCTGAATATTTGCTAAATGTTTATCTTAGATAAACACTTTAAGTTCCAAGTTTTATGGTTAGCCTGAGGTAAGCCTTACGGTTCTACTAGGCAAATATTTCTAAATATTTTATAACTTAAGTGCATAAGTTTCTACATGACACAGGCAAAATTTTCTCTTGCTGAGTGACAAGATAAATTCTATCACAAGTCGTGTGTGTATATACATATATATATTTCCTCTACGTATATATTTGCATATTTAAATCTATATTACACTCCTCATTCTCTAATGGGGTGGTCCTCACTACATAAATCTGCCTGGTACAACACACTTAACTCACACAATGAAACACAGAAAGCATTTCTTTTGTAATCCACATTTTCAAGCACTTGCCACAAGAACAAAGAACAAATTCTGGGCCAGATATGGTGGCTCATGCCTGTAATCCCGATACTTTTGGGAGGCCAAGGTGGGAGTATCACTTGAGGTCAGGAGTTCGAGACCAGCCTGGCCAATATGGTGAAACCCTGTCTCTATTAAAAATACAAAAATTAGGGCTGGGAATTAGGGCTGGGCACAGTGGCTCACGCCTGTAATCCCAGCACTTTGCGAGGCCAAGGCAGGCGGATCACGAGGTCAGGAGTTCGAGACCAGCCTGGCCAGCATGGTGAAACCCCATCTCTACTAAAAATACAAAAAAAATTAGCCGGGCATGGTGGCACATGCTTGTAGTCCCAGCTACCCAGGAGGCTGAGGCAGGAGAACTGTTTGAACCTGGCAGGCAGAGGTTGCAGTGAGCCGAGATTGCGCCATGGCACTCCAGCCTGGGGGACAGAACGAGACTCCGTCTCAAAAAAAAAAAAAGAAAAAATACAAAATTAGTTGGGCGTGGTGGCGCATGCCTGTAATCCCAGCTTCTCGGGAGGCTGAGGCAGGAGAATGGCTTGATCCCGGGAGATAGAGGTTGAAAAAAAAAAAAAAATTAACGAAAGCACAAATTTGGAATCGCAATTTTCTGGCTAAGTTTCCAAGCTGCTGTACTCAAAACCCCTGAGAAGCAGCTGCAGGATTAACAGATGCACCGATACCTCCAGGCTAAAATGTAGATGTCAACACATTTCTGGCAACACATGCAGAATTCAGTGGACACCTTTTATCTCTGCTAATATTCACAGTAACTCAACAGGGTGCTTTTCCAAGACTTCTTGATCGGTGGCGGGGGGAGTCCTATAAAACATCAGCCAAATTTGGATGTCGAGGGCAGTGAGTTGTGATTGAAAGAATAAGTAGTTCTTAGGCCGGACGCGGTGGCTCACGCCTGTAATCCCAGCATTCTGGGAGGCCAAGGCGGGTGAATCACGAGGTCGGGAGATCGAGACCATCCTGGCCAACACAGTGAAACCACGTCTCTACTAAAAAACAAATACAAAAAATTAGCCGGGCGTGGTGGCGGGCGCCTGTAGTCCCAGCTACTCAGGAAGCTGAGGCAGAATGGCGGGAACCCGGGAGGTGGAGCTTGCAGTGAGCCAAGATCGCGCCACTGCACTCCAGCCTGGGCGACAGAGCGAGACTCCGTCTCAAAAAAAATAAATAAAAAATAAAATAATAGTAATAATAAGTAGTTCTCATTCAGACTGTTCTATGTCCTCCCTGCGGGACGGGCACAAGTCAGTTAACCTCAGGGAGCCAGGCTTGCTTAAACCAGAGACCTCAAGCATCATTTCAGAATTATAGTCATGTCTGTTCTTTGGGGGCATTTTTATCTCATCACCTTCTAGAATGACAGAGTCATCATTTCTAAATGGAACTTCAAGGCCAGGTACAGTGGCTCATGCCTGTAATCCCAGCACTCTGGGAGGCCAAGGAGGGAGGAAGGCTTGAGCCCAGGAGTTCAAGACCAGCCTAGGCAACAAGATCGCTACAAAAAATAAAAAGCAGTCTAGGCATGGTGGCTCACCCCTGTAATCCCAGCACTTTGGGAGGCCGAAGCAGGTTAGGAGTTCAAGACCAGCCTGGCCAACATGGTAAAACCCCATCTCTACTAAAAATACAAAAATTAGCCAGGCGTGGTGGTGAACACCTGTAATCCCAGTTACTTGGGAGACTGAAAAAGGAGAATTGCGTGAACCCATGGGGCAGAGACTGCGGTGAGCCAAGATCACGCCACTGCACTCCAGTCTGGGTGACAGAGCAAGACTCTGTCTCAAAAGTAAAAAATAAAAATAAAAACTTAGCCAGGCATGGTGGCATGCACCTGTAGTCCCAGCTACTCAGGAAGCTGAGGCAGGAGGATCACCTGAGCCCAGGAGCTGGAGGCTACAGTGAGCTATGATTGCACCAGCGCGCTCCAGCCTGGGCGACAGAGCAATTCCCTGTTTTTCTTTTTTTTTTTTTTGAGACGGAGTCTCGCTCTGTCGCCCAGGCTGGAGTGCAGTGGCCGGATCTCAGCTCCCTGCAAGCTCCGCCTCCCGGGTTTACGCCATTCTCCTGCCTCAGCCTCCTGAGTAGCTGGGACTACAGGCGCCCGCCACCTCGCCTGGCTAGTTTTTTGTATTTTTTAGTAGAGACGGGGTTTCATCGTGTTAGCCAGGATGGTCTCGATCTCCTGACCTCGTGATCCGCCCGTCTCGGCCTCCCAAAGTGCTGGGATTACAGGCTTGAGCCACCGCGCCCGGCCTCCCTGTTTCTAAATACATACATACATACATACATACATACATACATACATACATACATACAGAAATAAATGGAACTTCAGGGAAGAAAGCAGCAGCATCTACCACTCCTCTCTTTTGTGTTGTGATTCATTCTTCCACATTCTGTCATCACGATTAGCCCCAGAGCCATGATGGACAGATATTATCATCTCCAATTTACAGATGAGGAAAGAGCCTGGCTGTCCATTGAGCAGGTCCCCTGAGCCCCTTGTGGGCCAGGACAGTGTCTTATCTCTGTATCCACAATGCCTCAGACATAGTAGGAGCTCAATAAATGTTTAATTGAACTCAAGGTCATGTGCCCACAATCATTTGACTGCTAAGCAGGGATTCAAACCTAGGTTCTCCCACCTCCAGACTCAAGCTCTGGTTCATAGACCATAAAGGGCATCCCCTCGTCAGGCTAGAAGTATGCCTGGATCATTACATAAGGCATTCCTCATTTTAAAAAAATCAAGAGCAGCCAGGCGTGGTGGCTCACACCTGTAATCCCAGCACTTTGGGAAGCTGAGGCAGGAGGATTACTTGAGCCCAGGAGTTTGAGACCAGCCTGGGCAACATAGCAAGATCCCATCTCTATTTTTCTTTTTTTTTTTTTTTGAGATGGAGTCTCACTCTGTCGCCCAGGCTGGAGTGCAGTGTTGCTATCTCGGCTCACTGCACCTTGAACTCTGCCTCCTGGATTCAAGCAGTTCTGCCTCAGCCTCCTAAGTAGCTGGGATTACAGGCACCCACCACCATGCCTGGCTAACTTTTGTATTTTTAGTAGAGACAGGGTTTCACCTTGTTGGCCAGGGTGGTCTTGAACTCCTGACCTCAGGTGATCCACCTGCATTGGCCTCCTAAAGTGCTGGGATTACAGGCGTGAGCCACTGCGCACGGCCCTCACCTCTATTTTTAAAAAGAAAAAAGAAAAATAAATTGAGGCCAGGCATGGTGGCTCACACTTGTAATGCCAGCACTTTGGGAGGCCAAGGTGGGCAGATCATGAGGTCAGGAGTTTGAGACCAGCCTGGCCAACACAGTGAAACCCCGTCTCTACTAAAAATACAAAAATTAGCCAGGCACGGTGGCAGGCGCCTGTAATCCCAGCTACTCCGGAGGCTGAGGCAGGAGAATCACTTGAACCCGGGAGGTGGAGGTTGCAGTGAGCTGAGAGCACGCCACTGCACTCCAGCCTGGGTGACAGAGCCAGACTCCATCCCGACAAAAAAAAATTTAATCAAATAAAATAAACCGAGAGTGCCTAGATGGCGGGGAAGATGCTGGTAGAGATGAATGATGCTCTTTGGGATCTCACGCGATAGTTTTAGGGACTACGAGTGTCATTCAGGGAAAATGAGGCATCTCTGTGACTTTTCTATTCTCTATCAGATGACAATGAAAGTTATCCAGATTGTTGGCCAGGCACGGTGGCTCATGCCTGTAATTCCATCACTTTGGGAGGCCAAGGCGGGTGGATCACCTGAGGTCAGGAGTTCGAGACCAGCCTGGCCAACATGGTGAAACCCCGTCTATACGAAAAATACAAAAATTAGCCGGGCGTGGTGGTGCACACCTGTAATCCCAGCTACTTGTTAGACTGAGGCAAAAGAATCGCTTGAACCCGGGAGGTGGAGCTTGCAGTGAGCCGAGATTACGCCACTGCATTCCAGCCTTGGGCAACAGAGTGAGACTCTGTCTCCAAAAAAAAAATAAAAAAAGAAAAGAAAAAAAGAAATCTGTACTTGTACCCTCTAAATATATAAACATTAGGTTATAAAATTGAAATAATCTATGATGGTAGAGAGAATTGAAGTGGAGCTTGAGGCGAACTTGTCCCCAGTCACCACAGCTCTGAGTTTGGTGACGGGAGGCTCATCTTTGCTTGGGATGAAGCAGAAAAATGACCACTCCCAGGATGAGATGGAGAGGTCACTTCCTTTGGTCAGTAAGGGAGTGGCTTTCGGGACGCACCCCCAAACGATGATGTTTAGGGGACCCTCTCAGGGCCTACAAGAATCTGGGTCTCCTCCTCTCTATCATTATTCTATTTTGCCAGCAGTGCCTAGAACTCCGTTCTGCTTCAAGCCGCAGAGTGGAGGAGAAGACACCGAGGCTTGGAGATGCTGTTTCATGGAGTCCTGGCTTTGCGGAAAAGTGGGCTTGGGGGGCAGCAGTGGGGAGGGGTTCTCCAAAGAAGAGAGGCTGCTGTGGTGAAGGGACAGAGGGAAGGAGCCCCCAGGGCCTCCCGATGCCACTGTGGTAGGAGGGTCCCCTCTCCTCTCCCCCATCTCTTCTCCTCCCCAGCAGGTCCCCCGCATCCTCTCTCTGGCGCAGCCCACCCTCTGCTGCCTCCCTGGTCTCTTTCGGGGGCTCCTACCTTCAGCTTGCACTGTGGAGGACATGGCTGTTCTTGGGGACACGCCCAGGAATGATGCGGGGGTGCCTCAGTACGGGGTGGGAAAAGCCCCCTTAAACTCCAGAAGCCAAGCAGTCACCGGGGGGGCAGCGACCGACATGAAGGAGGGACCAGACAGACGGCCATGGGGCACAAGCCATCGGGGGCGTTGGGAGGCCCAGGAGGAACTGGGCAGCGCCGGGTCTCGCCAGGGACAGAATGCGGCCTCACAATCCTGCCCCACCGCCAAGATTCTCAGGTTCTGAGCCTGGAGTCCGGCTGCTAGCCAGTGACTCATGGCGCCCACAGCCAGGTGCCACCCCTCGGAGCTGGGATGCTTTGGGGAGAAGCCGGATTAATACCAATGCCAAGGGAATCCTTGATTAAAACCCTGACTTATGAGAAGTGGCAATGGAGAACCAGCCACATGAATACAAAATGTGACAAGACAATGCCCAAGTTGTCAAGTGACAGATGCCCAAGCCAGCAGCCCAGTTTCAGGCTTTCCCTGAGGCCCTAGAAAGTGTCTTTAGGGGCCAGGCGCAGTGGCTCACGCCTGTAATCCCAGCATTTTGGGAGGCCGAGGTGGGCAGATCACCTGAGGTCAGGAGTTCGAGACCAGCCTGGCCAACAGGGTGAAACCCTGTCTCTACTTAAAATACAAAAAATTAGCTGGGTGTGGTGGTACGCACCTGTAATCCCAGCTACTCGGGAGGCTGAGGCAGAAGAATCGCTTGAACCTGGGAGGCAGAGGTTGCAGTGAGTCAAGATCACGCCACTGCACTCCAGACTGGGGGACAAGAGCGAGACTTTGTCTCAAAAAAAAAAAAAAAAAGTGTCTTTAGGGTCAGTTGAGAAGACAGCTGATCCGTGAGTAGGCAGGAGTGGCCCCTCAGTTCCATGAACCAAGCCCCCCTCAGAAACCCCCACCTCAGGCTGGGCTCATGCCTGTAATGCTCATGTCTGGTGGCTCATGCTTATAATCTCAGCACTTTGGGAGGCTGAGACGGGAGGATGGCTTGAACCCAGGAGTTTGAGACCAGCCTGGGCAACACAGTGAGATCCCATCTCTACAAAAAATAAATTTTTTTTTTTTAAAAAAAGATTATTCATTCATTCTAGTGGATCATTTTCCTTACTTTCCTGGGACAATTCCTTTTTGCATTTATAATGTAGCATTAGAAAAAGGGATATGGGGCCGGGTGCGTTGGCTCACGCCTGTAATCCCAGCACTTTGGGAGGCCAAGGCGGGCGGATCACGAGGTCAGGAGATCGAGACCATCCTGGCTAACACGGTGAAACCCCGTCCTACTAAAAGTACAAAAAAAATTAGCCGGGCGTGGTGGCAGGCGCCTGTAGTCCCAGCTATTTGGAAGCCTGAGGCAGAAGAATGGCAGAGGATGCAATGAGCCAAGATCGCGCCACTGCACTCCAGCCTGGGCAACGGGCGAGACTCCATCTCCAAAAAAAAAAAAAAAGAAAGAAAGGGATATGGGCTGGGCGCGGTGGTTCATGTCTGTAACCAGAGCACTTTGGGAGCCAAGGCGGATGGATCACTTGAGGTCAGGAGTTCGAGACCAGCCTGGCCACACAAACATGGTGAAATCCTGTGTCTACTAAAAATACAAAAACTAACCAGTTGTGGTGGTGCGCACCTGTAGTCCCAACTACTCAGGAGGCTAGGGTGAGAGGATCGCTTGAGGCTACGAGGTCAAGACATGGCCTCCCAACGTGCTGGGATTACAGGAGTGAGCCACCATGCCTGGCCCCTTTAGTTTTCGAGAAACCCTTTTCCATGGAAACACAATCCTCCTGTATTCCTGTATCCAGGAACTATGACTTGTAGTCTGTCGTGTGTGTGTGTGTGTGTGTGTGTGTGTGTGTGTGTGTCTGTGTCTGTGTCTGTACAGCCTTATTGAGGTGTAATAATGATGTCTTGCTTTTTTTTTTTTTTTTTTTTTTTTTTTTTTAAGAGACAGGGTCTTGCTGTGTTGCCCAGGCTGGTCTCAAACTCCTGAGCTCAAGTGATCTCCTGCCTCAGCCTGCCAAAGTGGTGGGATTACAGGCATGAGCCACTGCTCCCAGCCCTTGTGTCTTGCTTTTAAAGCCTACACAGGCTTCTTATACATCACATGACCTAGACTAGTCCCGGCCCCTGTCACCCGCAAGTCTCTGTGTACCCCTCCCACTATCAGAGTAATGTTCCTTCAGTGACTATGCTCAGCTGAGCCACCAGCTCTCCCTGCTTACAAAACCTTCAGTGGCTCTCTGCAGCCCGCGGTGTGAGATCCTGGCCCTTCAGCATGCCATTCGGGACCACCCTGCCCTGCTCCCGGTGACCCTGAGTGCCTGAGAGAAGCACCTTCCACGCGAGCTGCTTTTTTTTTTTTTTTTTTTTTTTTTAATAAGGAGTTTCACTCTTGCTGCCCAGGCTGGAGTGCAGTGACACGATCTCGGCTCACCGCAACCTCCGCCTCCCGGGTTCAAGCAATTCTCCTGCCTCAGCCTCCCGAGGAGGTGGGATTACAGGTGTGTGCCATCATGTCTGGCTAATTTTTCTATTTTTAGTAGAGAAGGGGTTTCACCATGTTGGCCAGGCTAGTCTCGAACTCCTCACCTTAAGTGATCTGCCTGCCTCAGCCTCCCAAAGTGCTGGGATTACAGGCATGAGCCACCGTGCCCGGCCTATGTTTTTCTTTTTTTTTTTGAGACAGAGTCTCACTCTGTCGCCCAGGGTGGAGTGCAGTGGCACGATATTAGCTCACTGCAAGCTCTGCCTCCCAGGTTCACGCCATTCTCCTGCCTCAGCCTCCCAAATAGCTGGGACTACAGGCGCCCACCACCACACCTGGCTAATTTTTTGCATTTTTAGTAGAGACAGGGTTTCACCGTGTTAGTCAGGATGGTCTTGATCTCCTGACCTCATGATCCTCCCGTCTCGGCCTCCCAAAGTGCTGGGATTACAGGCGTGAGCCACCGCGCCCGGCCGTTTTTCTTAATTTGACTTCCTGTAGATCAATAGGCATATTTTATCTTTGGCCGCCTCTGCAAGCCTTTCCATACCTCAATCAAATTCTCCTTCTCGTTTCTCTGAATCACTTCCACCATCTGCCCCCATCCCTGACCTTTCACGGGCACTTACTGGACACTTACAATACCTAAAGATCTATGCCTGGCAGTGAAGGAGCTGGTCAAACCACGCATTAAGAAATCCACATTCCTGGTCAGAGAGAGCCTCGAGGCGGGAGGCCTTTAGGGACACGACACCGTTTAGCCACCAGGGGGCATGGATATGGCCCCTGGTGACTTGTTTAAAGAAAGACAGAAGGGACAGGAGGAATTCATGTCATCCCAGGCATCTGTCCCAGCCCTGCCGCTGAGCTGATGAGCTGATGAGCTCGAACGGACAATGACTGGGTTTTTGACAGTTCAGTATGTGAAAGAATTCAAATTTACTGCTGTTGGAATTTTAAATTATTCTGACCCTTGAGAGGAATGTGGCTAGGTGGCTTGACTCATATTGCATGCAGCTCTTTTTTTTTTTTTGAGATGGAGTCTTGCTCTGTTGCCCAGACTGGACTGCAGTGGTGTGATCTCGGCTTACTCCAACCTCCGCCTCTCAGGTTCAAGCAATTCTCCTGCCTCAGTCTCCTGAGTAGCTGAGATTACAGGCGCCCACCACCATGCCCAGGTAGTTTTTGTATTTTTAGTAGAGATGGGGTTTCACCATGTTGACCAGGCTGGTCTGAACTCCCAACCTTGTGATCCACCTACCTCGGCCTCCCAAAGTGTTGGGATTACAGGCATGAGCCACTGCGCCTGGCAACTTCTGCCTTTTTTTTCTGTAAAAAAGTAGGAAGACTAGGCCGGGAGTGGTGGCTCATGCCTATAAACCCACTGCTTTGAGAGGCTGAGGCAGGAGAATGGCTAGAGCCCAGGAGTTCCAGACCAGCTAGGGCAACATAGTGAGACCCTGTCCCTATAACACTGTTTTTAATAAATAATTAGGAAGACTAAATGGAGCCAGAGATAAGACTATCACAGATTACGATCCCTACAGAGTAATAAATTATCTTCCTTGAAACTACATCAATAAAATCGCTGTAATGTATACACTGGTCTCATACAGAAAATGTAATCTTGGCTGGGCGTGGTGGCTCATGGTTGTAATCTCAGCACTTTGGGAGGCCAGAGCAAGCAGATCGCTTCAGTTCAGGAGTTCAAGACCAGCCCGGGGAACATGGTAAAACCCCATCTTTACTAAAAATACAAAAAAAATAGCTGGGTGTGGTGGTGCACACCTGTAGTCCCAGCTACTTGGGAGGCTGAAGTAGGAGAAACACTTGAACTTGAGAGGCGGAGGTTGCAGTGAGCTGAGATAGCGCCACTGCACTCCAGCCTGGGTGACAGAGTGAGACTCTGTCTCAAAAGAAAAAAAAGGCAGACACAGTGGCTCACGCCTGTGATTCCAACACTTTGGGAGGCCAAGGTGGGCAGAGCAACTGAGGTCAGGAGTTCAAGACTAGCCTGGCCAACACGGTGAAACCCCATCTCTACTAAAAAAATACAAAAATCACCCAGGCACGGTGGCATGTGCTGTAATCCCAGGTACACAGGAAGCTGAGGCAGAAGCATCACTTGAACTCAAGAGGCGGAGGTTGCAGTGAGCCAAGATTATGCCACTGCACTCCAGCCTGGGTGACAGAGTGAGACTCTGTCTCAAAAAAATAAATAGCCAGGCATGGTGGCTCACGCCTGCAATGCCAGCACTTTGGGAGGCTGAGGCGGGCAGATCACCTGAGGTCAGGAGTTCAAGACCAGCCTGGCCAACATGGTGGAAGCCCACCTCTACTAAAAATACAAAATTAGCTGGGCGTGGTGGCACATGCCTGTAATCCCAGCTACTCGGGAGGCTGAGGCAGGAGAATCTTTTGAATCTGGGAAGCAGGGTTTGCGGTGAGGTGAGATTGTGCCACTGCACTCCAGCCTGGGCAGTAAGAGCAAAACTCTGTCTCAAAAATAAATAAATAAATAAATATAACAAAAAAAAATTTTTTTTTGAGACGGAGTCTCACTCTGTTGCCCAGGCTGGAGTGCAGTGGCCAGATCTCAGCTCACTACAAGCTCTGCCTCCCGGGTTTACGTCATTCTCCTGCCTCAGCCTCCCGAGTAGCTGGGACTACAGGCACCCGCCACCACGCCCGGATAGTTTTTTGTAATTTTTTAGTAGAGACGGGGTTTCACTGTGTTAGCCAGGATGGTCTCGATCTCCTGACCTCATGATCCGCCCGTCTCAGCCTCCCAAAGTGCTGGGATTACAGGCTTGAGCCACTGTGCCCAGCCAACAAAATAATTTTTTTTAAAAAGAAAATGTAATTCTGCTAAAACTTCTCTGTCTCTGCCTATCTCTGCCAATGCAAGTTAAATCTTAACTTCTCCGCTTCAGAATGCTGGCCTTCATCTTTCGGGAGTTGGTGTTCCTGGTGGTCATCCTTAAGCTATATACCTAACTGTATTTTCTCAATTACATTATTTAAGGTTGACAAGTATGCCAACTCCCCTCTGTTGCTTGGGAAATCTGGATGTCTTTGTAGGTGTGGTATAATAATATATTTGACCTTTGTCCCTAGTTCTTGGCTCAGCGCACCCCTTGACCTTGGAATTTCCTGAGTGACAGGCGTCTTTTGTTATTAATCACACCTGAGTTTATGCTAATACAGTGACTTTAGCCCCTGGAGAGTGGCTGGTAGACAAAGTGATTAGAGTTGGAATTGTAAGCCCTACCCTTTGACCTCTGGAAATGGGGAGGAGGCTGGAGATTAATCTGTATAAGAACTTTTGGGCCAGGCATGGCAGCTCACACCGGTAATTCCAGCACTTTGGGAGGCCGTGGTGGGAAGATCACTTCAGCCCAGGAGTTCAAGCCAGCCTGGGCAACATAGCAAGATCCCATCTCTACAAGAAATTTAAAAATTAGCCTAGGAAGACTATAGTCCCAACTACTTGGGAGGCTGAGGTGGGAGGATCACTGGAGCCCAGGGAAGTTAAGGCTGCAGTGAACCGTGATTGTGTCACTCACTGTACTCCTCCAGGCTGGTCAACAGAGCAAGACCTTGTAAAAAAAAAAAAAAAAAAAAAAAAAAAAAAAAACAACTTCTGGTCAGGCACAGTGGCTCACGCTTGTAATTCCAGCACTTTGGGAGGCTGAGGCGGGCGGATCACCTGAGGTCGGGAGTTCAACACCACCCTGGCCAACATGGTGAAACCTTGTCTCTACAAGAATACAAAAACCAGCCAGGCATGATGGCAGTACCTATAATCCCAGCTACTTGGGAGGCTGAGGCAGGAGAGAATCACTTGAACCCAGGAGGTGGAAGTCGCAGTGAGCTGAGATCGCTCCACTGTACTTTAGCCTGGGTGACAAGAGCGAGACTCCATCTCAAAAAAAAAAAAAAAAAAAAACCACAAAAAGAACTTTTGAGTTCTTTTTGAGTGAGATCTGATGAGGAAGGTGGAGTGCCCAGATGGGGTGTAAAGCTCCATGTACCACCCTCTCTGGATACCTTACCCCATGCACCTCTTCCATCTAGTTGTTCCTGACTTGTAACCTTTATAAGAACCTGGTTGGCCAGGCGCAGTGGCTCATGCCTGTAATCCCAGCACTTTGGGAGGCCGAGGTGGGTGGATCACAAGGTCAGGAGTTCGAGGCCAGCCTGGCCAATATGGTGAAACCCCATCTCTACTAAAAATACAAAAATTAGCCGGACATGGTGGCAGGTGCCTGAAGTCCCAGCTACGCGGGAGGCTGAGGCTGGAGAATCGCTTGAACCTGGGAAGTGGAGGTTGTAGTGGGCCGAGATCACACCACTGCACTCTAGCCCGGGGGACAGAGTGAGACTCCATCTCAAAAAAAAATGAAACTGGTCAACGTAAGTGATGTTTCCCTAAATCATTCTAGCAAATTTTTAAACCCAAGGACAGGGCTGTGGTGTTGATATGGTTTGGATGTTTGTCCCCTGCAAATCTCATGCTAAAACATGACCCCCCGTGTTGAAGGCACAGCCCAGTGGGAGGTGTCTGGGTCATGGGGGCAGATCCCTCATGAATGGCTTGGTGCTATCCTCGTGGTAATGAATGAGCTCTTGCTCTAATAGTTCATGCAAGATCTGGTTTCTGTTTTGTTTTTTGGCAGAATCTCACTCTGTCACCCAGGCCAAGGAGGGTGGATCACCTGAGGTCAGGAGTGTGAGACCAGCCTGGCCAATACAGTGAAACCCCATCTCTATTAAAAATACAAAAATTAGTTGGGTGTGGTGTGGTGTCAGGCGCCTGTAATCCCAGCTACTCAGGAGGCTGAGGCAGGAGAATCACTTGAACGTGGGAGGTGGAGACTGCAGTGAGCTGAGATCGCGCCACTGCACTCCAGCCTGGGCAACAAGAGCAAAACTCCGTCTCAACAAATAAATAAGTAAATAAATAAATGGGAAGCAGAGCATAAAAGTTTGGAAAATTTGCAGCCTGGCCATGTGGTAGAGAAGGAAAGAACATTTTCAGGGGTGGAATTCAAGGAGCCTGCGGAGCAATCATTTGGTAGTGAGATTTACATGACTAAAAGGGAGCCAAGTGCTAAGAGTCAAGACAATGGAAAAGAGGCCTGGAAGCCATTTTGGAAGTAAAGACTAAGGCACAATCTGTAAGACTTGGCAGCTTCCATGTGGAACCTCCAGGTGCACAGAATGCAAGAGTGAAGGAGGCTTAACAGCTTCCACCCAGATTTCACAGGATGTATCAGAAAGCCCAGGTGCCCAAGCAGAAGCCTGCAGCTGAGAAGGAGCCCCTGCAGAGACTCTACTAGGGGAGTGCTGAGGGGAAATGTGGGGTTGGATCTCACACACAGAGGCCCCACTGGGGCACTGCCTAGTGCAGCTGTGGGTAGGGGACCACAACCCCCTAGACAGACCCCAGAAAGGTAGATCCACCAGCAGCTGGCATCCTCAGCCTGGAAAAGCCACAGGCAGCAGACTCTAACCTGTGAGAGCAGTCATGGGGGCTCTCCCTTGACATGGACTAAAGGGAGATAAAGCTTTAAGGCTTAATGTCTGCCCTGGTGGGTTTCAGACTTGCCTGGAGCCTGTTACCTCTTTCTGTCGGCCAATTTCTCCCTTTTGGAATGGGAATGTTTACGCATTGCTGGTACGACCATTGTATATTGGAAGTAACCACCTTGTTTTTTATCTTATAGGCTTTTATCTTACAGAGATTCTTCTGCCTCAGCCTCCCGAGTAGCTGGGATTACAGGCGCTCGCCACCATGCCTGGCTCAATTTTTGCATTTTTAGTGAAGATGGGGTTTTGCCATGTTGAACAGGCTGGTCTCAAACTCCTGACTTCAAGTGATCCAGCCACCTGCCCAGGCCTCCCAAAATACTGGGATTACAGGTGTGAACTACCACGCCTGGAGGGTCATGGATTCTCTTTCAAGTTTTGGTTTACAACCAAAGTATTAGAGACAAGGTCTTGCTATATTGCCCAGGTTGCAATGGCTATTCACCAGCAGAGTCCCACTAGAGATGAGCAACTGGCTACTCAGGAGGCTGAGGCAGGAAGATTGCTTGAGCCCAGGAGTCTGAGGCTGTAGTGTGCAATGAACACCCCTGCACTTTGGCTTGGGCAATATAGTGAGACTGTATCTCTAAAAACAAAAAAAGAAAAGCATCTACTAAAGATAATCTCTCTACAAAATGTGATTTGAAATATGTACATAATGGCTGGGTGCAGTGGCTCATGCCTGTAATCCCAACACTTTGGGAGGCTGTGGCAGGTGGATCACTTGAGGTCAGGAGTTCGAGACCAGCCAGGCCAACATGGCAAAACCCTGTCTCTACTAAAAATACAAAAATTAGCCAGGCATGGTGGCAGGTGCCTGTAATCCCAGCTACTCTGGAGGCTGAGGCACAAAAATCACTTGAACCTGGGAGACAGGGGCTGCAGTGAGACGAGATCATGCCATTGCACTGCAGACTGGGCGACAGCAAGACTGTATCTCAAAAAAAAAAAAAAAAAAGGAAAGAAAAATGCATGGAAAATCAAATTAGTAAGTATTATAAATAGACGTATTATTTGAAGGAGTTGTGACCTATTTCATTTCCAGCCTATGATGGTTCATCCTTCCTTAGCAACCCAAGAATTCTGACTAGCTATGTGAACTTAGGCAAGTTACTTTATCTCTCTGTTGACCGATGGGGTTGATAACAGCTATTGTGTCTGCCCTTATATGTGGTGAGCTCCAAGGAAGGCTCCCTCAAATAATCGTGAAATTGCGCCACTGCACTCCAGCCTGACGACAGAGTGAGACTCCATCTCAAAAAAAAAAAAAAAAAAAAAAAAAAAAAAAAAATTAGTGGCTGGGTGCGGTGGCTCACACCTGTAATCCCAGCACTTTGGGAGGCTGAGGCCGGCAGATCACAAGGTCAGTTGTTTGAGACCAGTCTGGCCAACATGGTGAAACCCTGTCTCTACTAAAAATACAAAAATTAGCAAGGCGTGGTTGTGTGTGCCTATAATCTCAGCTACTCGGGAGGCTGAGGCAGGAGAATCGCTTGAAACCAGAAGGCGGAGTTTGCAGTGAGCCAAGATCGCGCCACTGCACTCCAGGCTGGGCAACAAGAGCGAGACTCCATCTCAAAAAAAAAAAAAAAAAAAATTAGCCAGCATGGTGGTGCAGACCTATACTCCCAGCTACTCAAGAGGCTGGGGGTGGAGGACTGCTTGAGCCCAGGAGGTTGAGGCTTCTGTGAACTATGATTATGCCACTGCACTCCAGTTTGGGTGATAGAGCGAGACCCCATCTCTCACACTCACACACACACACACACACACATCGTGTGATGCTGTCACTTGATAAGTTATATTCCATTCATGTAAAATTAAGTGAGTTGCTCCACTTCCCAGGCTCAAGTGATCCTCCCACCTCAGCCTCCTGAGTAGCTGGGACTATAGGCCCGCACCACCATGCCCACCTAATTTTTGTATTTTTTAGTAGAGACAGGTTTCACTATGTTGGCCAGGCTGGACCATATGTGCTTTGTAAAACCCTTCCTTAATTGTAAAACATAATACACAGAGAAAAGCGTATCAGACATAAATCTTGTGAATTATTGTAAAGCAAAACATGACACCACTAAGGTCAAGCATGAGAATCTTGCCGGCCACCGCCAAGTCTCTGTGTGTCCCTTTGCTGCCCCAAAGGCATCCACATCCTGGTTGTTGTAACATTATGCTAATCACCTCCTTGTCTTTATACTTTTTTTTTTTTTGAGATGGAGTCTCGCTCTGTTGTCCAGGCTGGAGCACAGTGGCACTATCTCAGCTCACAGCAACCTCTGCCTCTTGGGTTTAAGCAATTCTTCTGCCTCAGCCTCCCAAGTAGCTGGGATTACAGGTGCATGCCACCACGCCTGGCTAATTTTTGTATTTTTAGTAGAGATAGGGTTTCACCATGTTGGCCAGGCTGTTCTTGAACTCCTGACACTGTGATCCACCCACCTCGGCCTCCCAAAGTGCTGGGATTACAAGGGTGAGCCACTGCGCCTGGCCGTCTTTATACTTTTACTACCAAACATATACTCTCAAACACTATAATAACATTCTTGGCTGTTTTTGAAATTCACATGTCAATGTGAATCACATATGTTCTTTTGTGTTTGGCTTTTCTCTTCTTGGCATATGTTTAAGACTCACTCATGTTGCTGCATTTAGTTGTACTTCATTGTTTTGCTGCCAATAATATTACACTGTATTAGGTTGGTACCAAAGTAATTGTGGTTTTTGTCATTGCTTTTACTTATTTATTTATTTATTTTTGAGAAGGAGTCTCACTCTATCACCCAGGCTGGGGTACAGTGGTGCGATCTCGGCTCACTGCAACCTCTGCCCCCGTCGTGGTTCAAGTGATTTTCCTGCCTCAGCCCCCCGGGTAGCTGGGATTACAGGCATGCGCCACCATGCTGTTAATTTTTGTATTTTTAGTAGAGATGAGGTTTTGCCATGTTGGCCAGGCTGGTCTCGAACTGACCTCAGGTGATCCACCCGCCTCGGCCTCCCAGAGTGCTAAGATTACAGGTATGAGCCACCGTACCTGGTCTGTTTTTGTTTTTGTTTTTGAGACGGAGTCTCGCTCTGTTGCCCAGGCTGGAGTATAGTGGCATGATCTCAGCTCACTGCAACCTCCGCCTCCTGGATTCAAGTGATTTTCCTGCCTCAGCCTGCTGGGTAGCTGGGATTACAGGCGTGTGCCACCATGCCCAGCTAATTTTTATATTTTTAGTAGAAACGGCGTTTTGCCATTTTGGCCAGGCTGGTCTCAAACTCCTGACCTCAAGCGATCTGCCCACCTCGGCCTCCCAAAGTGTTGGGATGACAGGTGTGAGCCACCGCACCCAGCCCTGTCATTACTTTTAATGGCCAAAACCGCAGGTACTTTTGCAGCAACCTAATGTGACTCCATCACACCGATCGTGCATTCCACTACAGATGGACACCTGGGGCTGTTGTTACATAGAGAATGCTGGTAAGGTGTGTACGTACAGCACCTAAATCGCCGCTGGGCCACAGCACGGTCCTAGCTGCAGCTCTATGAGGTCATGTCAGTGATTTCCCCAGTGATGGCACTGGCTCTTACTTCTACGCCCTTAGCCTGTCTGGCGAGCAACTCATTGTGGGTTTAATTTGCATTTTCCTGCTTATAGCTGTAGTTGAGCACTTTTTCATAAGTTTATTGACCATTTGTTTCTTTTTCTTCTTTCTTCTTTTTTCTTTTGAGACAGGGTCTTGCTCTATCGCCCAGGCTGCAGTGCAGTGGTGCAATCACAGCTTGCTGCAGCTTCAACCTCCTGGGCTTAAGTGATCCTCTTGCCTCAGCCTCCCTAGTAACTGGGACTATAGGCATGCACTACCACACCTGGCTAATTAAAAAAATTTTCTGTAGGGATAGGGGCTCCCTCTGATGCCCAGGCTGGTCTCAAACCCCTGATCTGAAGTGATCCTCCCACCTCCGCTTTCCAAAGCTCTGATGTTACAGGAATGAGCCATCATGCCGGAAGATTGAGAGGCATAAGAGAATGCTGTGGAAGGTCACACCTGCTGCCCAGGTGCCATCAATCCTCAGGACCCTGTCTGCCTGGGATTTGCTACGGAAGGCTCAGCAGAGCAGAAACCAGGAGGTGCTTCAGCTGTTCACAGGTCCTGCCTTTGGCGACGGTTAGTGGAACTCTGTTTCTGTGCTGGAAAGAGAGCTGACAAAGTTGGGACGAGAAACATCACACTGGAATAGGTTAATTACACGAAATGAAACTCATCTGTGTAAATTGTGATAAAACACAACTCAAGACATTTTAGGTACGATAATTGGTTTGTTTGACAAATTATAATTCTGGAGTCAAAATATACAGACATGTTCCTTTTGAAACATACAGGCAAAACACAGATTGTAGGTTGGTTTTGAACATACTGTGCAAGTTTACCATCATCAGAAGCTCCTCAAATTACTGTCAGGAGTAGTCATGTGGTGTCGTGCCGAGTAATGTACAAAGCAAGCTTCAGCCCACTGGTAAATACAGAGACCATATGGATACCTACTGGGACGTAAACATTAGGGACTTCAATTAAAGGGAGATGGCAAGTTTTATCTTGTTTGCTGGAGAGTAGTTTCCGTTAAGCCAGGGATCTGGACTTTCCTTTGTCTACTCCTGATCCTTCTTCTACTGGAAAGGGGCCTCGATCCAGACCCCAAGAGAGGGTTCTTGGACCTCACGTAAAAAAGAGTTTGGGGCAAGTCCATAAAGTGAAAGCAAGCTTATTAAGAAAGTAAAGGAATAGGCTGGGTGCAGTGGTTTACGCCTGTAATCCCAGCACTTTGGGAGGCCAAGGTGGGTGGATGACTTGAGGTCAGGAGTTTAAGAACATCCTGGCCAACATGGTGAAACCCCATCTCCACTAAAAATACAAAAATTAACTGGATATGGTGGCACGCGCCTGTGATCCCAGCTACTCGGGAGGCTGAGGCAGGAGAATTGCTTGAATCTGTGAGGTGGAGGTTGCAGTGAGCTGGGATAGTGCCACTGCACTCCAGTCTGGGCAACACAGCAAGACTCTATCTCAAAAATAGGCTGGGTGCAGTGGTTTATGCCTGTAAACCACTATCTCAAAAATAATAATAATAATAAAGTAAGGGAATAAAAGAATGACAACTCCAGGCCAGGTGCGATGGCTCACGCCTGTAATCCCAGCACTTTGGGAGGCTGAGGTGAGAGGATCACCTGAGGTCAGGAGTTCGAGGCCAGCCTGGCCAACATGGTGAAACCCCATCTCTACTAAAAATATAAAAATTAGCCGGGCATGCTGGTGTGCACCTGTAATCCCAGCTACTCAGGAGGCTGAGGCAGGAGAATCACTTGAACCCAGGAGGTGGAGGTTGCAGTGAGCCAAGACCATGCCACTGTACTACAGCCTGGGCAACAGAGACTCCATTTCAAGTAAAATGATAATAAACAAAAATTAAAAGAAATTAAAGGAATAAAAGAATGACTACTCCACAGGCAGAGCAGCAGCATGGGCTGCTGGACTGAGTAAACTTATAGTTACTTCTTGGTTCTATGCTAAACAAGGGGTGGATTATTCATAAGTTTTCCAGGAAAGTGGAGGGCAATTCCTGGAACCAAGGTTTCCTCCTCTTTTCAGACCAGATAGGGTAACTCCCTGACGTTGCCATGGCATCTATAAACTGTCATGGCGCCGGTAGGAGTGTCTTTTAGCATGCTAATGTATTATAATTGGCATATAATGAGTGGTGAGGAAGACCAGAGGAAGACCAGAGGTCACTTTTTTTTTTTTTTTGAGACGAGTCTCGCTCTGTCTCAAGTAGCTGGAACTACAGGCACCCGCCACCGCGCCTGGCTAATTTTTTTTTGTATTTTCAGTAGAGACGGGGTTTCACTGTGGTCTCGATCTCCTGACCTCGTGATCCGCCCGCCTCGGTCTCCCAAAGTGCTGGGATTACAGGCGTGAGCCACGGCGCCTGGTCCAGGGGTCACTTTCATCACCCTTGTGGTTTTGGCTGGCTTCTTTACCGCATCCTCTTTTATCAGCAGAGGCTTTGTGACCTGTATCTTGTGATACCAAACCTGCTGACCTTCTATCTCATCCTGTGACCAAGAATGCCCAACATCCTGGGGATAAAGCCCAGCAGTTCTCAGCCTCATTTTACCCAGCCCTTGTTCAAGATGGAGTCGCTCGGGTTCAGACGCTTCTGACCCTTGAACTGTAGCACTGACCTGATCAATATCTCCTACTGTGAAAGGAAAATAAATCTCGGGACCCCAAGATTACTAAGCCAAAGAGAGAAGTCAAACTGAGGATCGCATCAGACAAACCTGCCTCCCATTTTGTTCTTCGATAAGATAGCTAGAAAGTTCAAAAGAGCGACATACCCCCTTCACAATTTCTCCACAAGGAAATTCCTTTTGGGCCTCAAGATCTTTGCCCTAAAACAGTTCTGATGAATTTTACCCTGGCAATGTAAATTCACAGCTTTTCTTCACAGGGACAACGCAGACAAGTCATCCCTCTGCTCACTGAAGACAAATGCACATGTGGTTTCTTCCTCTGCCCTATTGTTTATGCAAAAATGCAGATTCACTGAGCCAGACAGTGAGTAAAGCATATGTGACTATTCCTCTACCCACTCTCACATGTAAATTGTGTATTCAGTGAAAGGCTGATCACAGACTGAAAAGAATGCAACCTTCTGGTCGGGCATGCTGGCTCACGCCTATAATCCCAGCACTTTGGGAGGCTGAGATGGTTGGATCACCTGAGGCAAGGGTTCGAGACCAGCCTGGCTAACATGGCAAAATCCCGTCTCTACTAAAAATAAAAAAGTTAGCCTGGCATGGTGGCACACACCTGTAGTCCCAGCTACTCAGGAAGCTGAGAAAGGAGAATTGCTTGAACCTGGGAGGTGGAGGTGGCAGTGAGCTGAGATCTTACCACTGCACTGCAGCCTGGGCGACAGAGTGAGACTCCCTCTCAAAAAAAAAAAAAAGAACTCGGGGTAGGGGGACATGGGTCCCCAGCCCCTGAATTCAGGAAAACTGTATGGAACTTTGTCACCACACATGAAAACTGCAAGGGGCCATAGAAAGCTCCTAATTCAATGCCTCTTTTAATGTAGAAACTAAAGCTAAAGAGGAGATAAATGGCTACAGAGTGTCACAGGCAGGACAGAACCCAGGGCTCCCTGCCTCCAGACTATTTCTCCAGCAGTCTAGCGACCATTCACCCTCCTCCTTCTTTGTTTTTTTGAGACAGAGTCTCATTCTGTTACCCAAGCTGGAGTGCAATGGCACGATCTCGGCTCACTGCAAGCTCCGCCTCCCAGGTTCATGCCATTCTCCTGCCTCAGCCTCCGGAGTAGCTGGGACTACAGGCGCCCGCCACCTTGCCCGGCTAATTTTTTTGTATTTTTAGTAGAGGTAGCGTTTCACCATGTTAGCCAGGATGGTCTTGATCTCCTGACCTCGTGATCTCACTGCCTCGGCCTCCCAAAGTGCTGGGATTACAGGCATGAGCCACTGCACCCGGCCCACTCATCCTCCTTCTGCTAACAGCACCCTGATCTTCCTCTGAGGAGCCACCCCTGTGCTTGGCTGAGCCCTTATTGTTGAGGTGGGCTCTGCCCACATCTCCAGATGAAGTCCACAAATGCCAGTCGCTCAGGCCCAAGCTAAAGTCAAGGTCAGACACAGGACTCAGCAGAGCCATCCGGGGTGAACAGGAGGCATCTGGAGGCTTTTTCTTCCACTGGAGCTGGCCTATGTGGGGCTTCCCCAGACATGAAGGCCCAGGAAAAAACTGTCTGCATCCCCAGAAATAAGAGAGAACCTGGCGGGTGCGGGGGGCTGCGGATGGGAATAGGTCACTAGGTCCAACCAGGTGACATTGTTTTAGCTCAGTGTCGGGTAGTATCTTTCATCAGATCGGTAGCCTTTCATCAGATGCCTTTTTTTTTTTTTTTTTTTTTAGAAGGAGTTTTGCTCTTGTCACCCAGGCTGTAGTGCGGTAGCACAGTGGCAGGATCTCGGCTTACTGCAACCTCTGCCTCCCGGGTTCAAGCGATTCTCCTGCCTCAGAGTAGCTGGGATTACAGGCATGCGCCACCACCTCTGGCTAATTTTGCATTTTTACTAGAGATGGGGTTTCACCACCTTGGCCAGGCTGGTCTCAAACTCCTTACCTCAAGTGATCCACCTGCCTCGGCCTCCCAAAGTGCTGGGATTACAGGTATGAACTGCTGCACCTGGCCCAGACATCTTTCCTTTTTCTCCTTTCTCCATCCTAACCTTGCCAGTTTTCTGCCAGGCGGGATACAGTGTTTTCAAATCCCAGCTCCATCGCTTACAATGTGAGTCGCTCCACCCATGAGCCTGTGTTCTTATCTGTAAAATGGCAATGACGCCACCCGCTCTTTGGGTTGCTGGAGGATGAAATAAGACCCAAGTAAAGCACTTACGTCAGTGCTCGGCACCCCAGGAGGACTCACATATTACTATTAATATATTAGGCCAGCTTACACTGGGTTTTGTCACTGGCAATAGAGTTTGAGCAATCCGGGGCCTGTTACTGACACCACGCCATGCTATAGTCATAAAATCACATATGTTTCCAGGAATCCTCCCCGAAATAGTAAAGCTTTAAGTGTAGTGTGTGCTCAAAGGCTACGTTTCAGTTCGATGGAGATCAGGAAGACACCTGTTCCCTGCGTCCTCTCCACGCCCCACGCCGGGCGCCCACACACTGCTCCTCCTGTCGCCGCAGCGCCACGCACCCAGGTACCCTCCCCGCCACCCCTTCTCCTCGCCTGCAGGCGGTGTCCACACCGCCCTCTCCGCTCCTGCAGGCCAGGTCCTGGAGGGCGGCCGGTGTCTCGCCGCCAGAGAGAGTGCGGGAACTCACTCAGTCGACTCTGGACTCTTGACCTGGCGCGACCCCGGAAGTGGGCGGGCACGCGACCTCAAAGCTCGCGCCGACGCGGCGCACCGCAGCCAATCGCACGTCCCAGGCCTCAGCGCCCTGGAGAGGCTGGCCAATGGGCACGGGGATTGATGCCGCTTCCGGCCCACCCTCTTGCCCGGGCCCCGGGAGGGCTGGTCCGCTGAGCCCGGACGCCGAGGAGCTACCACCGCGACTCCGCCCCGCCCCGCGCGGGCTCAGGTGAGTGCAGCGCGGCGCCCCAGCTGCAGCGGCGGCCAGGGCCATGGGAAAGGTTGGGGCGATGAAGGGCTGGGCACGCCGCCTTCCCCACCACCCCCAGGCTGTTTGCCCGAACACTCGGGGGGAGGGAGCAAGGAGGGACCGCACTTGTCCTCACGCCTGCACGCCTGGAGGGTGCCACCCTTGTCCCCTGCCCTGGAACGCCCACAGTCTGGCGAAGTGGCCTGGTGCAGGTGACGTCCCCACTCCAGCCTTTGGACTGCAGCCATAGGAGAAGCGGATCGCGGGATCCTGGTTTTGAGAATCACGCAGCAAAGGGCCTGCCTAGCCCTCTCCTTGGGCATGGATGGGAGCAAATCTGCTTGTCGTCAGATTAGCTTTGGCAGATGGTCAGGGCCCAGAGCTCCCACATATGCTACTGGTGGCAGTGCAGGGGCACCACCTGTCACCCAAGTGCACAGAACTGGGCTGAACGCCAGGCTGACTCAGGACACCTCCTGCCTGGTGGGGCTGGGCGAACCCTATTCTTCAGGAAAGAATCAACTGCCATGCAAGTTCTGCTGCTTTTCCCCACCTTTTAGGACCCCGATGTCGCTTTTGAACAGCCCCTGCACCTTGCAGCCAGCGAGCTACTGTAGTAGGCATTGCCGACTCTGTTTGCATACTGGATGGGAGTGACAGTGTAATAGAAAAATAAGCAAGAAACCTTTTAGGTAGGACTCCTAAGGCTCAGAGGAAGTGAGTAAGTGCTTGCGGAGCGTTCTTGGTATTGTGTCTTTTCCTCTACCACATCTCTGTCCCCGCTTCTCTTGGGTGCTTTTTTTGGTCTCTGAAAGGATCTGTGAATAAACCGAGACAGAAAGGCAGATGGCTTTGAGGGTGGCGAGCAGACCTTCTTCGTGGAACGACTGAAGGTTCAACTCAAATTCATGTTGTAGAAATTCTTGGTGAATTCGAGGCTGCTGATTTGGAAGATTTTCCTCCATCCCTCTAACCCTACAAAACAAACAAGTCCCAGGATCCCTGAATCATGGGGCTTCATGTTCCCACCCCTCTTTCAAGAGTCCTCTGACCCCGTGACCCTGTACAAGTTGCCTGATCAGCTCACAGCCAGAAAGTGGCCCATGAGGAGCTAGGGGGAGCCTCTTGGCAGAGGCAGAAAGGAAATGTGGCTCACCAAGGATGGTTACCGGATGTCAACTGTAGCTGGGAAGTGACCGGTACTTGGGTCTCCATTCTAAAGGGAGTTTGTAAATAACAGCAACCTCCACCCCTTCCTTTCACTGTAGCAGAGTCTCCTCCCATTAACTGCCCAGAAGGTTCAATGATGTCTATGAATACATTAATGCTTAGTCATTTCTCTGAAGGAAAGTCAAAATCTCCTTTCATTGAGCTCTACCTGAAGACTGAGTCTAGCTAAACTGTTTGCTTATCCAGTGAATTCTGAGCTATCTTTGTTTTTTGTTGTTGTTTGTTTTCCTTTTTGAGACAAGGTCTCGCTCTGCTGTCCAGGCTGAAGTGTAGTGGCACAATCATAGCTCATTGTATCCTCAACCTCCTGGGCGCAAGTGATCCTCCTGCCTCAGCCTCCCAAGTAGCTAGGATCACAGGCATGTGCCACCACATCCGGCTAATTTTTTTCTTTTTTTTTACTTTTTATTTTTGTAGAGATGGGGTCTCCCTGTGTTGCTTAGGCTGGTCTTGAACTCCTGGGCTCAAGTGATCCTCCCACCTCAGCCTCGAAAAATGCTGGGATTACAGGCATGAGCCACTGCACCTGGCCTCTGAGCTATCTTTGAAGACTAACTTATATTTAACGCTATAGAAAGTGACAACTAGGCCGGGCGCGGTGGCTCACGCCTGTAATCCCAGCACTTTGGGAGGCCGAGGCGGGCGGATCACAAGGTCAGGAGATCGAGACGACGGTGAAACCCCGTCTCTACTAAAAATACAAAAAATTAGCCGGGCGCGGTTGTGGGCGCCTGTAGTCCCAGCTACTCGGGAGGCTGAGGCAGGAGAATGGCGTGAACCCGGGAGGCGGAGCTTGCAGTGAGCCGAGATCGCGCCACTGCACTCCAGCCTGGGCTGGGCGACAGAGCGAGACTCCGTCTCAAAAAAAAAAAAAAAAAAAAAAAAGAAAGTGACAACTAAAAAAAAAAAAAAAAAAAAAAAAAACCCTTCATCTTCCCCTAGCATTTTATTGAAGATTTTCACACATACAGCCAAGTTGAAAGAATTACACAGTCAGCATCCCCCTCCCCACCAACTAGATTCTTCTACTACTGACACTTTACTTGCTTTATTACATATCTGTCCACCGATTATGACCTTGCTTTTCAAGTTATTTGTGGCATTTGTTTTCCCCGGAGAAGTATTTCTGTCTTAGATCAGGGAGTTGGCAGCGTGTTGGAGGTAGGTGGTGGTGATTATCCTTAAACGTTGTTTCAGCACCCACTGTGTGCAGAGACTATTATGGAAATGAAGAGGTTGAAGACTCAGACCTGAAAGGGACTTGGTTTTTTCTTTTTCTTTTTCTTTTTTTTTGAGACGGAGTCTTGCTCTGTTGCCCAGGCTGGAGTGTGGTGACATGATCTTGGCCTACTGCAACCTCTTCCTCCGAGGTTCAAGCGATTCTCCTGCCTCAGCCTCCCAAGCTGGCTAATTTTTGTAGTTTTAGTAGAGACGGGGTTTCACCATGTTGACCATGCTGGTCTCGAACTGCTGACCTCAGGTGATCCACCTGCCTCAGCCTCCCAAAGTGCTGGGATTACAGGCATGAGCCACTGTGCCCTGCCCTGGTTTCTTATTTTTTATTTTTATTTTTTGAGATAGGATCTTGCTCCCTCGCCCAGGCTGGAGTACAGTCTCTCGATCTCAGCTCTCTCTAGCCTCAACTTCCCAGGCTCAAGTGATCCTCCCATCTCAGCCTCCCAAGTAGTTGGGACTACAAGAGCAAATCATCATACCCAGCTAATTTTTGCATTTTTCGTAGCGACAGGTTTTCGCCATGTTGCCCAGGCTGACCTTGAACCCCTAGGCTTAAGGGATCCACCCACCTCAGCCTCCCGAAGTGCTGGGATTACAGGTGTGAGCCACCACACCTGGCTGATTTTTAATTTTTTAAATTTAATTAATTTATTTATTTATTAAGACAGAGTCTCGCCCTGTCACCCAGGCTGGAGTGCAGTGGAGCAATCTTGGCTCACTACAAGCTCCGCCTCCTAGGTTCACGCCATTCTCCTGCCTCAGCCTCCCGAGTAGCTGAGACTACAGGCGCCCGCCACCACGCCCGGCTAATCTTTTGTATTTTTAGTAGAGACGGGGTTTCACTGTGTTAGCCAGGATGGTCTCAATCTCCTGACCTCGTGATCCGCCCGCCTCGGCCTCCCAAAGTGCTGGCATTACAAGCGTGAGCCACTGTACCTGGCCTAATTTTTTATTTTTTAAGAGATGGAAAAGAAGTGACAGTTTGTGGTAGCAAGTACCCACTAACAATGCCAAGTAAAAAGTAAATAATCCCAAGTAAAAATGCCAAGGAACATCAAATTCTTGCTGGGTACTGAACTGTGTATTAAAAGCTCTGTGCCAATATTATCTCATTTAATTCTCATAAGAAATAGGTATGTATGTCACTATCCCATTCTGCCTTTTTTTTTTGTTTTTTTGATGGAATTTTGCTCTGTTACCCAGGCTGGAGTGCAGTGGCACAATCTTGGCTCACCACACCCTCCGCCTCCCAGGTTCAAGCGATTCTCCTGCCTCAGCCTCCCGAGTAGCTGGGATGACAGGCGCCCACCACCACGCCCGGCTAATTTTTGTATTTTTAGTAGAGACAGGGTTTCACCATGTTGCCCAGGCTGGTCTCAAACTCCTGGCCTCACGCGATCTGCCTGCCTCGGCCTCCCAAAGTGTTGGGATTACAGGCGTGAGCCACCGCGCCCAGCCCCATTCTGCCTTTTATAGATTAGGAAATTAAGGCATAGAGAGGTTAGTTAGCTTTTGGTGGTACAAGAAAGTGACGATCCCAGAATGTATCATTCTGAGATCCAGGCAGCTCTGGACTCTCTTAGTCACTGTGAAGGTGCCAGAGGGGACCTCAGTCCTGATCAGTGAGGTATGAAGAGGTCACTGGAGGTCACCGGGGTCCCAGCTCAGGACCCTGGACACAGATGCCAGTTTCAAATGGTTCCAGAAGGCTGGTGTTCTGATTTTCTTATATGTTTGATGGGCCTTGGTGCCCTGGGGTGGAGGAGGTTGGCCACTCTTCGAGGGGCTCTTACTCCCTGGGCTTGCTCCATTCTACTGGGCAGTCTCCCTCCTGTTCTTTTCGTCCACTTCCTGTTATGGGAGTTTCCCAGAGCTGAGCTTTTGTTCTGCTTCCTGTCTTCCTGTTCCTCACCCTCTCACTCACTTCCTTTTCAACCTGCATTCTGTCTTCTTGGTGTTTGTAAGATATACCTTGTCCCGGCCATGGCCGGGGGCTCACGCCTGTAATCTTAGCACTTTAGGACGGATCACCTGAGGCCAGGAGTTCAAGACCAGCCTGGCCAACATGGCAAAAACCCATCTCTACTAAGAATACAAAAATGGGCCAGACGTGGTAGTGCAGGTCTGTAATTCCAGCTACTTGGGAGGCTGAGGCAGGAGAATCACTTGAACCCAGAAGGTGGAGGTTACAGTGAGCTGAGATCGTGCCACTGCACTCCAGCCTGGGAACAGAGGAAGACTCTGTCTCAAAAAAAAACAAAAAAAAAAAAAAAAAAAAAAAAAACAGAACCCAAAGAGCATTTTTTTTTTTTTTTTTTTTTTTTTTTTTTGAGACGTAGTCTCGCTCTGTCATCCAGGCTGGAGTGCAGTGGTGCAATCTCAACTCACCGCAGCCTCCACCTCCTGGTTCTAGTGATTCTCTTGCCTCAGTCTCCTGAGTAGCTGGGATTACAGGTGCACGCCACTGCGCCCGGCTAATTTTTGCATTTTTTTTTTTAGTAAAGATGGAGTCTCACCATGTTGGTCAGGCTGGTCTCAAACTCCTGGCCTCAGGTGGTCCGTCTGCCTCAGCCTCCCAAAGTGCTGGGATTATAGGTGTGAGCCACCGCACCTGGCTTATTATTATTAATTTTTTTGCTGTTGGCAGCTACTCCTATTTTCAGATGTGCTTCTATCTCGTGCCATTGCCACAGTCACCCAGCCATCTGGAGTACCCGCATGGCTCTGGCATGCTGCGGGAGCACCGGGCCCAGCCTCCAGGCACCTAAATAAACTCTGCGTATCTCCTTTTGCTCTGGTATTTAAGTCAGACTGGCCATGTCTTCATCTGTAGGCTCTTTCCTCTCTTCAGGCCCTGGGGCAGTGTCCTGGGTTGGATCTGGGAGCCGCCCTATCAGGCAGAGCTTCTCAGGTGATGGCCCCGGTGGCCTCATCCGGTAGCTCTGTGTTTGGCTGCCTTGTGTCTGGCCATGTGGCCCTGCCGTGGTGGAAAGACTGTTCCTACCAGGAGCCAGGGCTCCAGGAAGGACACCCCTGGGTGCAACAGCACTGTGGGCCCTGGAGGTGAGGCCAGGAGTGGTCAGTGGCAGAGCTTAGCAATAGCCTTGGCTATGCCTACAAAGCACAGAGAAAGAGGAGAGAAAGGGCTGGGTGCAGTGGCTCATGCCTGTAATCCCAGCACTTTGGGAGGCCAAGGTGAGAGGATTGCTTGAGGCCAGGAGTTCAAGACCAGCCTGGGCAGCATAGCAAGACCCCATCTCTAGAAAAAAGTTAAAAAAAAAAAAATTCGCCAGGTATGGTGGCACATGCCTGTAGTCCCAGCCACTCAGGAGGCTGAGGCAGGAGGATGGCTTGAGTTCAGGAGTTCAAGGCTGTAGTGAGCTGTGATTGCACCACTGCACTCCAGTCTGGGCAGCAGAGCAAGACATTCTCTAAAAAATTAAAAAGAAAAGAAAAAGAAAGGAGTAGAGAACAGCAGAAGAAGAGAGCCAGGGGAGGGGGAGGAGGGAGTCGCTGAGGGAGCATGAAGAGAAGACCACTATGTCCTTGAATTCACATGGTCACGTTGGCTCTGGCTAGAATGCCAGGCATGTGTAAATGCCCTCACCATGCCCAGATAGAGGCCAACATGGGGGGGAGACCCCTGGGGAGGCAGTGGGGTAGTTATATCTTTTGAGATTCAGCTAAACCTGTAAGCTTTCATTGATTGTTTTGAAAACAAAGATCTGGCCAGGCGTGGTGGCTCAAGTCTGTAATCCTAGCAGTTTGGGAGGCCGAGATGGGAGGATTGCTTGAGACGAGGAGTTTGAGACCAGCTTGAGCAACATAGTGAGACTCTGTCTCTCCAAAAAGTTTTTTAATTAGCTGGGTATGGTGGGGCATGCCTGTTGTCCCAGCTACTCAGGAGGCTGAGGCAGGAGGATCACTTGAGCCCAGGAGTTCGAGGCCGCAACGAGCTGTAATTGAACCACTGCACTCCAGCCTGGGTGACTGAGCAAAACCCTGTCTCTACTTTTTAAATTCTTTTTTTTGAGACAGGGTCTCTGCTCACTGCAACCTCCATCTCCCGGGTTCAAGCCATTATCCTGCCTCAGCCACCTGAGTAGCTGGGACTACAGGCACACACCACCATGCCTGGCTAGTTTTTATATTTTTAGTGGAGATGAGGTTTCACCATGTTGACCAGCCTGGTCTTGAACTCCTGGCCTCAAGTGATCTATTTTTAAATTCTTTCAAAAACAAAAAAGAGGCCAGGCATGGTGGTTCATGCCTGTAATCCCAACACTTCAGGAGGCAGAGGCAGGCGGATCACCTGAAGTCAGGAGTTCGAGACCAGCCTGTCCAACATGGTGAAATCATGTCTCTACTAAAAATACAAAAATTAGCCAGGGGTGGTGGCGTGCACCTGTAGTCCCAGCTACTGGGGAGGCTGAGGCAGGAGAAAACCCGGGAGGTGGAGGTTGCAGTGAGCCAAGATACCAAGATTGTGCCATTGCACTCCAGCCTGGGCAACAGAGTGAGACTCCGTCTCAAAAAAATAAACAAAAAAACAAAGAATAAATAGTTGCATAGGTGCAGTGGCTCACACCTGTAATCCCAGCACTTTGGGAGGCTGAGGCGGGCAGATCACGAGGTCAGGAGTTCAAGACCAGCCTGGCCAACATGACAAAACCTGTCTTTACTAAAAATACAAAAACTAGCTGGGTGTGCTGGCAGGCGGCTGTAATCCCCGCTTCTCGGGAGACTGAGGCAGGAGACTTGCTTGAACCCGGGAGGTGGAGGTTGCAGTGAGCCGAGATCACGCCATTGCACTCCAGCCTGGTGACAGAGTGATATTCCATCTCAAAAAAAAAAGAATAAATAGTCACAGTAGAAGTCTCCCAGGTTTCACTTGACTCTGATGTCCCCTGGGCTGGGAGCCTGAACGCTGACCCTCGTCCTCCTGCCACAGGTTACCTCCAGCTGCTGCCATGCCCAACTCAGTGCTGTGGGCGGTGGACCTCTTCGGGAGAGTGTACACGCTGTCCACAGCCGGCCAGTACTGGGAGCTGTGCAAGGACTCCCAGCTAGAGTTCAAGCGCGTCAGCGCCACCACGCAGTGCTGCTGGGGCATTGCCTGTGACAACCAGGTCTACGTGTATGTGTGTGCCAGCGATGTCCCCATCCGCCGCCGAGAGGAGGCCTATGAGAATCAGGTAGCGATCCTCATGGTTGGAGTTGCCGAGTGGGTCGGTTTGCTGGGTTATTGGTTAAAATGATGAACCACAGAAGGGAAATAGGGGCCCCAGATTCCCCACCAGTTCCTGCCTTCATTTCCTTCCTTATACTTAAAAATCTGAGTTGCTGCCAGGCGTGGTGGCTCACGCCAGTAATCCCAGCACTTTGGGAGGCTGTGGCGGGCAGATCGCTTGAGCTCAGGAGTTTGAGACCAGCCTGAGCATCATGGCGAAACACTGTCTCTACAAAAAAAATACAAGAATTAGCAGGGTGTGGTGGTGCGCACCTTTAGTCCCAGCTACTCAGGAGGCTGAGGCAGGAGGATCACTTGAGCCAGGGAGGTCAAGGCTGCAGTGAGCCATAATCGTGCCCTGCACTCCAGCCTGGGCAACAGAGCAAGACCCTGTCCCCCTGCACCCCCCAAAAAAAATTCCAAGTTGCATAGTATGCAGGGTCTTTGAGGCTGAAGCCACTATTGTGTCCTTACCAAAGCAGGCCGGCCAGGTCCCCAAGAGGGCAGGCTCCAGTGGTTCCGGGAGCCCAGGACAAGATGTGCCCTCCACCGCCTGTCCTGCTTAGAGCGCCGTGGCTGGCAGGAGGATTCTTTGCCCCTTGGGGCCGCACTGATGTACTTGCTGGCTCGTGATAAAGTGGCGTGGGGGTCCTCAGTCGCTGGGGAACAGGCCCTCTGCCCACTTCCTATTCTGGAGATCAATGAGGGGGCCGGCTGGGCAGGGTCAGCTGGCCCTGGAGATGCCCGGCCCGCCTGGGTTCCCACCCAGCAGGCTTGGGTCCAAGGCCACCTGTGTGTCCCCGGCCCTCAGCGCTGGAATCCCGTGGGTGGCTTCTGTGAAAAACTCCTACTGAGTGACCGCTGGGCGTGGAGTGACGTGAGTGGGCTCCAGCACCGGCCGCTGGATGGGGTGGCGCTGCCCTCGCCGCACTGGGAGTGGGAGTCTGACTGGTACGTGGATGAAAATTTTGGAGGCGAACCCACCGAGAAAGGGGTAGGTGAACTCGGGACCCTCCGTGACTGCCCTGTGGGGAGGGGATGCCTAGGGCTCCGCCTGTCCCTGCTTCTGTCCCCTACACCCTGTGGTGCCTGAGCTCAGGCTTCAGGCCACGCCCTCCCTCCCAACCTTCCCCAGCTCTTCATATACCTTCCCTGCAGACCCTGAGAGCCCTTTCCTTGGTGTTTCAGGGGTGGACGTACGCCATCGACTTTCCCGCCACCTACACGAGAGACAAGAAGTGGAATTCTTGTGTGCGGCGCCGAAAATGGATCCGGTACAGGAGATACAAGTCCCGGGACATCTGGGCCAAGGTCTCTGTTCCTGAATGTGACTTGGGGGCAGGACAGGGCCAGGACAGACCGTGACATGCAGCCTCCTCTCCACCTTCCCCACCCGTGTGCACCGGGGGATGCCACGCCCACCTTCGGACCTAGCCTTTGAGCCGTTTCCTGTCCCGGGAACACCACAGCACTGCGTGTCCCTTTGCTTGGGAGATGGTCATACAGGGAGCCAGGCCGGGCCCAGGACAGCACAGAACTTGCCCTGACCCTGGTCTCCAAGCTGCTGTGTCCCTGACCGAGCCTCCCTCTGGCACTTTGTCCTCCCCCTCAGCCAAGGCAGGCACTTCTGACTCTAGCGTTGCTCCGTGAAGCATCTCCCAGCTTAGGGAGGACAGCCCTGGACCCGGGTCTTGGCGTGGCCTCCAATGAGTGGAGACCTCCCTGGGATGTCCAGGGCTGTGAGTTGGGGCTGCCCCTGGGCCTGGGAGAAGCCAGGAGACCAGGGAGCTGGCCCTATTTTTTTTTTTTCTTTTTAAAGATAGGGTCTTGCTCTGTTGCCCAGACCGTGCTCTGTTGCACCCTGTTGAGTGCAGTGGTGCAGTCATAGCTCACTGTAGCCTCGAACTCCTGAGCTCAAGTAATCCTCCCACCTCAGCCTCCCTAGTAGCTGGGACTACAGGCATGCACCACCATGCCCTGTTCATTTTTAAATTTTTTGTAGAGGCTGGGTGCGGTGGCTCATGCCTGTAATCCCAGCACTTGGGAGTTTGAGACCAGCCTGGCCAACATGGTGAAGCCCTGTCTCTACTAAAAATGCAAAAATTAGCCGGGCGTGGTGGCATATGCTTGTAATCCTAACTACTCAGGATGACTAAAAATACAAAACTTAGCTGAATGTGGTGGCAGGTACCTATAATCCCAGCTACTCGGGAGGCTGAGGCAGGAGAATCACTTGAATCCAGGAGGCAGAGGTTGCAGTGAGCCGAGATTGCGCCACTTCACTGCAGCCTGGGCAATAGAGTGAAACCCAGTCTCAAAAAAAATAATAATAAATTTTTTGTAAAGATGGGGTCTCACTATGTTGCCCAGGCTGGCCTTGAACTCCTGACCTCAAGCAATCCTCCTGCCATGGCCTCCCAAAGCACTAGGAGGGCCAATGACTTTTGAAGACTTACACTGGCAGGGCCATCTTCTGTCATCAGCCCCATTCTTAGGGCTGGCAACCGAGTCACCGAGATCAGGTCACTGGAAAGCCCAGAGCTGAGACCCTGCAGCGCATCCGCCTTCCACACGGGGGCAGCGGTGACCACTCGGCTGACGGAGGATGGGGCAGGGGTCCTCACAGTCCTGATGCTGCCTTCCCTGTAAATTCAGGCAGCTGCAGGCTGGGCTGGAGAATAGACATCTGGATGGCAGGCAGGCGGGAGGTGGGTGCACGCCCAGGCGCTGACTGCTTCTGCTTCTCACCTCCTTGCTTCAGATCCCCTCGAAGGACGACCCCAAGGAGCTGCCCGACCCCTTCAACGACCTCTCTGTAGGGGGCTGGGAGATCACAGAGGAGCCTGTGGGCCGCCTGTCAGTGTGGGCTGTGTCTCTGCAGGGCAAGGTAAGGCCAACCCCTCTCGCTGCCCCAGTTCCCCACGACCCCACCTCCGTGGGTCCTGTCCTGTGCACCCCCTGGGTCTTGCTCCTCCTAGGAGCCCCGGCCCCCCGACCCCATGCCTGCTCCTGGCCTTTCTCTCCAAGACCCCAGCATGCTGATCAGTGCCCAGCCTCAGCTCAGGCACACCAAAGCGGCCTCCTCAAGACAGATTCTGAGCCCCCTGCCAGCTCCCTGCTGGTGTCTCCCAGTCTTCAGGAATAGTGTGGGGGTAGAAGTTGGGGTGACAGAAGGTGTGCCAGTGGACGGATGGGTGGTATGTGGACAGATGGATGGATGGGTGGGTGTGTGGATGGATGGATAGGTGGGTGGGTGTGTGGATGGGTGGGTGTGTGTGTGGATGGATGGATGGGTGGGTGGGTGTGTGTGTGGATGGATGGATGGGTGGGTGGGTGTGTGGATGGGTGGGCGGGTTTGTGTGTGGATGGATGGATGGGTGGGTGTGTGGATGGATGGATGGGTGGGTGGGTGTGTGGATGGACAGACAGGTGGTTGGGTGTGTGCATGGATGGATGGGTAGGTGTGTGGATGGATGGGTGGGTGGGTTTGCGGATGGGTGGGTGGATGTGTGGATGGGTGGGTGGGTGTGTGTGCGGATGGGTGAATTGGTGGGTGGGTTTGTGGGTGGGTGGATGGATGGATGAGTGTGTGGATGAGTGGGTGGGTGTGTGTGTGGATAGATGGATGGATGGGTGGGTGGGTGGGTGTGTGGATGGATGGGTGGGTGGGTGGGTGTGTGGATGGATGGATGGGTAGGTGGGTGTGCGGATGGATGGATGGGTGGGTGGGTGTGTGGGTGGGTGTGTGGATGGATGAGTGGGTAGGTGGATGGATGGATGGGTGAGTGAGTGGGTGTGTGGGTGGGTGGGTGGGTGTGTGGATGGATGGGTATGTGGGTGGGTGGGTGTGTGGATGGTTGGGTGGATGGGTGGGTGGGTTGCAGATGGATAGGTGGGTGGGTGGGTGTGTGGATGGATGGGTATGTGGATGGATGGGTGGGTGGGTGTGTGGATGGATGGGTGGGTGTGTGGGTGGGTGTGTAGATGGATGGGTGAGTGGGTGAGTGGATGGATGGGTGGGTGGGTGTGTGAATGGATGGATGGGTGGGTGTGTGGGTGGGTGTGTGGATGGATGGGTGAGTGGGTGCGTGTGTGGATGGATGGGTGAGTGGGTGGGTGTGTGGGTGGGTGTGCGGATGGATAGGTGGGTGTGTGGGTGTGTGGATGGATGGTGGGTGGGTGTGTGGATGGGTGGGTGGGTATGCGGATGGATGGGTATGTGGGTGGGTGGGTGTGTGGATGGATGGATGGGTGAGTGGGTGGGTGGGTGTATGGGCAGATGGATAGGTGGGTATATGTGTGGATGGATGGAAGGTGTGTGCAGATGGACAGATGGGTGAATGTGCAGATGAATGGATGGATGGATGGGTGGGTGTGTGTGTGGATGGATGGGTGGGTGAGTGGTTGTGTGGGTGTGTGGGTGGGTGTGCTGATGGATGGGTGGGTGGGTGGGTGTGTGGATGGATGGGTATGTGGGGGTGGGGTGGGGTGTGTGGATGGATGGGTGGGTGTGTGGTTGGGTGTGTGGATGGATGGGTGGGTGAGTGGGTGGGTGGGTGTGTGGATGGATAGGTGGGTGGGTGGGTGTGTGGATGGATGGGTGGGTGGGTGTGGGTGTGTGGGTGGGTGTGCGGATGGATAGGTGGGTGGGTGGGTGGGTGTGTGGATGGATAGGTGGGTGGGTGGGTGGATGGATGGATGGATGGGTGAGTGGGTGGGTGGGTGTGTGGATGGATGGATGGGTGAGTGGGTGAGTGGGTGTGTGGATGGATGGATGGGTGAGTGGGTGGGTGGGTGTGTGGATGGATAGGTGGGTGGGTGGGTGGGTGTGTGGATGGATGGATGGGGTGGGTGGGTGGGGTGAGTGGGTGGGTGGGTGCGTGGATGGATGGATAGGTGGGTGGGTGGGTGGGTGTGTGGATGGATGTTTGGGTGAGTGGGTGGGTGGGTGTGTGGATGGATGGATGGGTGAGTGGGTGGGTGGGTGTGTGGATGGATGGATGGGTGAGTGGGTGGGTGGGTGTGTGGATGGATGGGTGAGTGGGTAGGTGGGTGTATGGGTAGATGGATAGGTGGGTATATGTGTGGATGGATGGAAGGTGTGTGCAGATGGACAGATGGGTGAGTGTGCCGATGAATGGATGGATGGGTGGGTGCATGGGTGGGTAGGTGGGTGGTGGATCTGTAGCTCTTTCGAGAGAGGCAGTCCTGTCTCAGGGAGTTTGTGAACTAAGCAGAGGAATCGAAGCAGCCCCCGAGGGCAGCAGAGGCCCCAAGGGTCCTGAGCTCAGGGCACTGACACTCGAGTCACGGCTTTCGGTCGCACGTCAGGATTCTTCAGTCACTCTCGCCACGCACTGACCACAGCTCCCCAGTGGGCTTAGCGGTTATCAAAAGTCGTGGGTTTTGTCACAGCCCCCCTCTGCAGCCACGTTGGCCTGTGCAAAGGCGAACACAGTTGCTTCCTCAGCCCTGCTGAAGGGCGATGGTAAGGGGCCGGGCAGAGTGAGGGAGCTGGCCTGGGACTGAGCCCCCTTCGGGGGGCCATGCCCACCTGGGTGCAAAGACGGAGAGGGGAGAACAGGGGCCACAGAGCAGCGTTTGTTTCCCAGAATGTCGGCCGTGAGCCGGTGCTGCCTGCACCACACCTGTGGTCCATGAGAGGCGGCACCAGGACCTGGGCTTCTGTAGAAGCTGGGGAGACAGAGGGGCCCTGAAGCCACCTGCTTGCAGAAGAGAGGCTCCCAGGCCTGGTGCTGCAGGGCCCGCTGTAGGGGGATGGTGGCAGGATTGGGAGGCGGGGGTCCCGAGTCTGAAGACAGCCCGATGGGGAGGGTCACTTGCCCTTTCTGGATCACGAAGTGACATGCAGTCTCCCCCAGGTAAAATGAGCCAAACAGTTCGGATGCTCTGAGCCCGTTGCTCCCAGTCTTAACCATTCAGTGAAGGGAGAAAGAACTGACATCTTAGACAGTTTTATGAATGGGGGTTGGAAGTTTTCCCATTTATCCATCGGGACCTTGGCCTCCCCTGAGCTGGGTGTCGTGAGAGCACATCGCCACAAGGGGGCGTGGGACACACGGACTGGCTGGGGTGGCTGGAGACCCCCGTGCCTGACGCTGGAGTCAGGTGGTAGGTGGGTGTCCATGAGTGGGCGGGGTTGGGGGCGTCATCCCCAGGAGATGAATGGAACAAGTGTATCCCCCAGGACCGCCAGAATCCAGGGTTTGCGTTTTTTGGCTGGGGTAGGGGGCAGGGAGTGAGATTTGGACGGTCAGGGGACATGGATCCCACCCCCCACCACGCCGAGACCCCCGTGCTTGGCTGGTGGGAATGAGTGGATGCAGGTGCCATGTCCCTGTCTTGCCTCCCAGGTGTGGTACAGAGAGGACGTCAGCCATTCCAACCCTGAAGGGTCCTCCTGGTCCCTGCTGGACACCCCCGGGGAGGTGGTCCAGATCAGCTGTGGGCCCCACGACCTCCTGTGGGCCACGCTCTGGGAGGGGCAGGCCCTGGTCCGGGAAGGAATCAACAGGAGCAATCCCAAAGGTGGGCAGCCCGGCCCTCCCGCCCGCACACCCTGTACTGGGGAGAAGGGTGAGAGTCACTTGCTCCCCAGCTGTCCGGGCTGATGGGGACCACTGGGGGTTTCCTGGGGGCCCGGTAGGAAGTTCCTGGTCCGTTGTGGAGCCTCCTGGATCTGAAAACGGGGTCATGCACGTCTCGGTGGGAGTCAACGTGGTCTGGGCTGTCACCAAGGACCAGAAGGTAAGACGGGGATGCTGCACGGGGTCCCTTGAAGGCTGTTTTCTCTTCTTGCAAGTGTGGCCTAAACAGCAGGGCACAGTGGTTCACGCCTGTAATCCCAGCACCTTGGGAGGCCAAGGCCAGAGGATCACTTGAGCCCAGGAATTTGAGACCAGCCTGAGCAACATAGCAAGACCCCATCTCTACAAAAAATAATACAAATGTAAAAATTAGCCAGATGTGGTGGGTGCATGCCTGTGGTCCCAGCAACAAGGGAGGTTGAGGTTGGGGGATCACTTGAGCCGAGGGGTTGGAGACTACGGTGAGCTGAGATCACGCCACTATACTCCAGCCTGGGTGACAGAGCCAGACCCTGTCTCAAATTTAAAAAAAAAGAAAAACCCGGGCCGCGTGCAGTGGCTTACACCTGTAATCCCAGCACTTTGGAAGGCCAAGGTGGGCAGATCGCCTGAGGTCAGGAGTTCGAGACCAGCCTGGCCAACATGGCGAAACCATGTCTCTGACTAAAAATACAGAAAATTAGCTGGGCATTGTGGCGGGCACCTGTAATCCCAGCTACTTGGGAGGCAGGAGAAATGCTTGAGCCTGGGAGGCGGAGGTTGCAGTGAGCCGAGATTGCACCACAGCACACCAGCCTGGGCGACAAGAGAGAGACTCCATCTCAACAAAGAAAAACCCATTCGAATAAATCTGGCACCAGCCGAGCACCATGCATTGTTTGTTGCTGAAATCGTTGCCAATCTCCAGGACGTTTGGTGCTGTAAAATCCTCCTCCACCCACACCCTAGTACCCAAATGCAGCAACTGAGAGTGTCACCTAATAGGCTGCAACATTTCAAAGAATCAGAAGCAAATTTCCTGAAGCCCTCAGTTAACCGAGCGCCTCCCCTTCCTCTAGTCAGTGCTTGTCTTTTGCATCTTAGCGGCAAGTCCAATAAAACCAGCCAATTTCCAACCACTCACAGGGTTTTTCTAACTGCTTGTCAAGGGGGTTTCCCTGGCCCAGGGGATGGACGGCCTACACGTCTGCATCTGTGTCCCCGGTGCTGAAGTTTCCAGAGTCTGAGGCCACTCCCAGCTCACAAAAATACAGACCAGACTGTCCCCCACATTGGGTCCTGGTCACCCCACTTCCCAGGGACCACAACTTCCAAATCCCTCATACGGCAACGTGCCACTTTCTTTGGATTAAATGGGCAAAACTGGATTTCTTTTTTTTATTTTTAAATTTGAGACAGAGTCTCATTCTGTCGCCCAGGCTGGGGTGCCGTGGCGCAATCTCAGCTCACCGTAACCTCCACCTCCCGGATTCAAGCGATTTTCCTGCCATGGCCTCCCAAGTAGCTGGGATTCCAAGCGTGCACCACCACACCCGACTAGTATTTGTAGTATTTTTTAGTAGAGGCAGGATTTCACCATGTGTTCAGGCTGGTCTCAAACTCCTGACCTCAGGTGATCCACCCGCCTCGGCCTCCCAAAGTGCTGGGATTACAGCCGTGGGCCACCGTGCCTGGCGGCATCTTAGGAATTCTAATAGCACAAGGTGTCCAGTAGGTCTGAGACTAACGGGGCCTCCCAGGCCACCATGGAGAATGTATCAGAACAGCCCGGATGGAATACCGGGCGGCAGGGTGGAGCATGACCAGCGGCTGAATCACAGAGCCACAGGTAGTCTGGGAAAATCTAGTGGGAGTGTGTGTATTTTTACACGTTGACATGAAAATACTTCGCTTTAAGTATTTCTTGAAGTACTAAGAATAGACCCAACATAGGGGTCTCATGTTTTCTAAGAATGAGCTTTTTAAAAACTAGTTTTCGTAAATAACATTATTAAGGCCGTTGTCTTTCACAGGGACCAACTCAATTCAAATAAAGTAGCCTTTTCCAAGCCTTAGGCTGGAGAATGGGCAGGCAGCTGCCAGGACACGTGTGGCTGAGGCCAGGGGACCCTCAGCCCTCGTGGGACAGTGCCAGGCGCAGGAGATGCAGCCGGGGTGTGGGAAGAGGGACGTGGATCGTGGATAGGGGCTTCCTCGCTAAATGATGTGTGACTGCTCATTTGTGACATGAACCAAAGGATCAAATTATTCACTTGTTCTCCCTGAGGCTTAAACGAATGAACCGTCTGTTTCCCTGGCCGTCCAGGAAAACGTGTATTTCTGACTCCCCCAGGTGTGGTTCCGAAGAGGCGTCAACTCTCACAATCCCTGTGGCACCAGCTGGATTGAGATGGTTGGTGAGATGCTGATGGTGAACGTGGGAATGAACGACCAGGTGTGCACGGGGGTCCGCAGCCCCTGAACAGCAGGGGTCTCCGGATGGAGGCTCCTCATGCCACAAAATAGCCCGGTGGCCCCTTCCCACTGTAGGAGCTCATGATGGCGGTACAGTGGGGGTCCTGGCACCTCTACACGCTCTCAGCCCACGAGGATTCCCAGGGGCTAGTTCTGCCAGGGTCATGGGGCCCTCGCTTAGGTCAATTTTCTAAGGCCTCAGAGTCATGAGCACGGATCTGGCCTGACAGGCGGCAGGAAGGGGTTCCTGGAGACTGGAAGGTTTCCTTGAGAAATGTTTAGGTGAAATCAGGTGCGATGGTCACCAAGTGAAGGATGAAGCTGACCCCCTAACGTGGACTCCGAGGACGGAGCTTCTCTCTTTTTTTTTTTTTTGTTTTGTTTTCAGACAGAATCTCGCTCTATCACCCAGGCTGGAGTGCAGTGGCACAATCACGGCTCACTGCAATCTCCGCCTTCCAGGTTCAAGTGATTCTCCTGCCTCAGCCTAACAAGTAACTGGGATTACAGGTGCGCACCACCACATCTGTCTAATTGTTGTATTTTTTTGTAGAGACAGGGTTTCACCATGCTGGCCAGGCTGGTCTCGAACTCCTGACCTCAAGTGATCTGCCTGCCTCGGCCTCCCAAAGTGCTGGGATTATAGGCATGAGCCGCCATGCCCGGTCAGTGCAGCCGCTCTTAAGAATCACCTGCACAGTTTCACAGTGTGGCCTTCTCAGAGATAATGAGGATTGGGGACTTTTAAGACTCAAAGGGTGGGCTGGGCACCGTGGCTCACGCCTCTAATCTCAGAACTTTGGGAGGCCGAGGCAGGTGGATCATCTGAGGTCAGGAGTTCAAGACCAGCCTAATCAACATGGTGAAACCCCATCTCTACTAAGAATACAAAAATCAGCCAGGTGTGCTGGCACATGCCTGCAGTCCCAGCTACTCGGGAGGCTGAGGCAGGAGAATCACTTGAACTCAGGAGGCGGAGGTTGCAGTGAGCCAAGATTGCTCCACTGCACTCCAGCCTGAGCAACAGAGCGAGACTCTGTCTCCAAAAAAAAAAACTCAAAGGGTTCAGCCCCTTGCTGTCAAGTAGAGCCCCCCACTCCATTACACTGAGCAAGAAGTTCTTTCTGAGGTGCCAGGCTTCCCTCTGCTGCCACGCCCTCCTCCCACCCACCCTGGTGGCACAGCACCCAGAGGCCGGGGGGTGACAGGCACCTGCTAGTGCACAGGGGTGCTGAGTCGGAGGCGACTCAGCTGAGTCTGAGCCGAGCCTGCCAGGGCCAAGGGACAGAGACGCTGCAGCCTACCTAGCCAGGCCACCTGAGCCCTTTAGCAAACCTTACTTCTTACCCAAAGGCAGAGAGTCGGATGCCTACCCAGAGACCTTTTCCATGGAAAGTGAGGTCAGAATTAGGGTGGTTACTTTGCATCTTAAAAAAAAACACCACGGCCAGGTGGGGTGGCTCACACATGTAAATCCCAGCACTTTAGGAGGCTGAGGTGGGAGGATCACTTGAGCCTAGGAGTTTCAGACCAACCTGGGCAATATAGTGAGACCCCATCTCTACAAAAATTAAAAAGTTGGCCAAGTGTGGTGGTGTGCACCAGTAGTCCCAACTACTCAGGAGGCCAAGGCAGGAGGATTGCTTCAGCCCAGGGGGTCGAGGCTGCAATGAGCCACGATTGTACCACAGCACTCCAGCCTGGGTGACAGAGTGAGATCCTGTCTCTAAAAAAAACCAAAAACATTCCGGGCGCGGTGTCTCACGCCCGTAATCCTAGCACTTTGGGAGGCCGAAGCAGGTGGATCACCTGAGGTCAGGAGTTTGAGACCAGCCTGGCCAACACGGTGAAACCTCATCTCTACTAAAAATACAAAAATTAGCTGGGCGTGGTAGCACATGACTGTAATCCCAGCTACTCTGGAGGCTGAGGCAGGAGAATCAGTTGAATCTGGGAGGCAGAGGTTGCAGTGAGCCGAATCACGCCACTACACTCCAGCCTGGCGACAGAGCAAGACTCCATCTAAAAACAAAACAAAACAAAAACTTAGCCGGGTGTGGTGATGGGAGCCTGTAATCCCAGCTACTCGGGAGGCTGAGGCAGGAGAATCACTTGAGCCCTGGAGGCAGAGTGGTTTCAGTGAGCCGAGATTGCGCCATTGTACTCCAGCCTGGGCAACAGAGCAACACTCTGTCCCAACAACAAAAACAAAAACAACAAAACCAGGACCACTTCTGGGTTCACTGGGGCATCTGCTTCCCACCAGAGGGCACACGCAAGACAGGGAGGCAGGTGAACCTTACTTCCTAATAGAGTGTCCCCCAGCCCTGCCACTTTGCCTGGACCTAGTCACCTTGAAACCCCAGCTCTGCCTGAGGACAGGGAGATGGGACCAGGTTGCAGCTTCTCCTGAGCCCCCTTCTAGCATTTGACTTCTGTGCCCACCACACAGCCCCACCATGGACCTTCCCAGCCCACACACACTTGCATATGGAGGACCCTGCCTGCATTTTGCAACCCCAGGAAGCGAGAGGAGCCCCCGGGCCTGCACCCAGCTTCGTCAGAACAGAGCCTCTCTCTTCCAGGTGTGGGGCATTGGCTGTGAGGACCGAGCTGTGTACTTCCGGCAGGGCGTCACCCCCAGCGAGCTCAGCGGGAAGACCTGGAAGGCCATCGTCGTGGCCCGAGAGTGTGACCGGTCACACTCCGGCAGCTCGTCTAGTCTCCTCAGGTGACCAGGGACGGCAGGCTGTGCAGGAGCCAGGCTGGGACGGGCTCTCTGAGCCTAGGTGGTCACGTCCAGAAGAGTCTGCCACCTGCCCCACTGGGTCCCGGGACTTGTCCCAGGCAGGAGAAAATGGGTCTTCACTCACAAGAGCCACAAGAGCCGAAGCCCTCCTGCCTCGGTCCTACAGAGAGGGGGTCCTGGGGGCAGCCCGGGGTGGCTGCTGGAGGTGTTGGACGCACTCTGGGCTGCTGGTGGTGGCACTGGGAGCAGGGTAAGGCTGGGCCGTCATGATGAAGGTGAGGCTCGACCCTGATCTGGGTTACCCCATTGGGTCCAAAGGCTGAAGATCTGGGGCAGAAACAGTTCTCTGGGAAAGAAGTAAAGACCCCTCTGTCCAGGGTAAACAAGGACGGGACAGAGGGGCTCTGCCTAGCCTGCAGCAGTGGTCTCAGACTCAGGCACCGGGGTTGCCTGGAGGGTTTGTTCAGACTCTGATCTCCGGGTCTCACCCCGAGTTTCTGTTTGAGACTTAGTATTTCTCACCAGCCCCTGGGTGATGCTGCTGCAGTTCCGGGGCCGCACCTGGGGGTCCGTAGGTCTAAAGAGCGTGGACAAGCCCTAGCTCTGCCCACTGGCCGTGAGAGCACAGGCAGGCGACTCTGTGGATGAGCTGGGGACAGCTCAGCTCTGCAGTGGGAATGTTCACATCACGGGCGTGGATGGAGATGGCGCTCAGGGCCCGGGCTCTGCAGCCGTCCACGTTCCCACCTGTAGCTGTGACCCTCCCCAGCCCCTGGTCCACACCCCTCTGTGCCCTGAGCCTGGTGGTTACCACCCTGCTGTGCTGTCAGCCCAGAGGGTCAGGGAAGATGACCAGGGCAGGCGTTTGCTCATGTGTCACCTGAGGGTTTAGTCTGCTCAGATGGTAGGTGGCGTTTTGTTTGTTTTGTTTTGTTTTGTTTTGAGACAGTCTCACTGTGTCATCCAGGCTAGAGTGCAGTGGCGTGGTCATGGCTCACTGCAGCCTCAAACTCCTGGGCCCAAGTGATCCTCCCACCTCAGCCTCCCAAGTAGCTGGGATTACAGGTGTTCACCACCACACCTGGCTAATTCTTGTATTTTTAGTAGAGATAGAGTTTCACTATGTTGGCCAGGCTGGTCTTGAACTCCTGACCTCAAGTGACCCTCCCACCTCTGTCTCCCAACGTGCTGGGATTACAGGCGTGAGCCACCACACCCGGCCAACTGGTAGTTCTTTTTATTGTTTGTTTTTTTTGTTTTTTTGTTTTGAGACGGAGTCTCGCTCTGTCGCCCAGGCTGGAGTGCCGTGGCATGATCTCAGCTCGCTGCAAGCTCTGCCTCCTGGGTTCACGCCATTCTCCTGCCTCAGCCTCCCAAGTAGCTGGGACTACAGGCGCCCGTCACTACGCCCAGCTAATTTTTTGTATTTTTAGTAGAGATGGGGTTTCACCGTGTTAGCCAGGATGATCTCGATCTCCTAACCTTGTGATCTGCCCACCTTGGCCTCCCGAAGTGCTGGGTGTGAGCCACTGCGCCCGGACCCAACTGGTAGTTCTTAAACTAGAAAGTACATGAGAATCAGCTAAGAAGCTTCAAAAACTACAGATGCCAAATCTTTATAACTTTGAGGTTAGCAGTGGCTTCTTAGACATGACACCAAAAGCCCAGGCAATGAGGAAATACAGATAAATTGGACTTCATCAAAATTAAAAACTTTTGTGAATCAAAGGACATTATCAAGAGAGTGAAAAGTCAATGGAAGAAAGGCAAGGCTGGGTGCAGTAGCTTACACCTGCGATCCCAGCACTTTGGGAAGCCAAAGCGGGAGGGTCGCTTGAGCCCAGGAATTCAAGGTCAGCCTAGACAACATAGTGAGACCCCATCTCTGCAAGAATATTTTTAAAAAATTAAAAATTATCTGGGTGTAGTGGTATGTGCCTGTAGACGAGGCAGAAGTGGGAGGATCCCATGAGCCCAGGAGGTCGAGGCTGCAATGAGCTATGATCACTTCACTACCCTCCAGCCTGGGTGACAGAGAAAGACTCTGTCTCAAAAAAAACAAACAAACAATAACAAATGCTAGTGAGAACATGGAGAAATTGGAACCATCCTACACTGCCGGTAGGAATGTGAAATGGTTCAGCCACTGTGGAGAACAATTTAGCAATTCCTCAAGACGTGAAACCCAGAACTGCCATGTGAGCCAGCACATCCACTGTAGCCAGATGCTGGGCTCCTCTGTGGCCTCTAGAGACCAGCCTGAGGCTGTCAGGACCTGGAAGCACAGTGGCCAATGCCTCTTCCCCTGTGCTAGCAGTAGTGGCCGCTTTCCAGTGGATGAAAACACATGTTTTAGTCCATTTTGTGTTGCTATAAGGGAATCCTGAGGCTGGGTCTTTTTTAAAGAAAAAAAGGTTGGCCGGGCACGGTGGCTCAAGCCTGTAATCCCAGCACTTTGGGAGGCCGAGACGGGCGGATCAAGAGGTCAGGAGATCGGCCGGGCACGGTGGCTCAAGCCTGTAATCCCAGCACTTTGGGAGGCCGAGATGGGCGGATCACGAGGTCAGGAGATCGAGACCATGCTGGCTAACATGGTGAAACCCCATCTCTACTAAAAAATACAAAAAATTAGCCGGGCGTGGTGGCGGGCGCCTGTAGTCCCAGCTACTCAGGAGGCTGAGGCAGGAGAATGGCGTGAACCCAGGAGGTGGAGCTTGCAGTGAGCTGAGATCCGGCCACTGCACTCCAGCCTGGGCAACAGAGCGAGACTCCGTCTCAAAAAAAAAAAAAAAAAAAAAAAAAAAAAAAAAAAAGAGGTCAGGAGATCGAGACCATCCTGGCTAACATGGTGAAACCCCGTCTCTACTAAAAAAATACAAAAAACTAGCCAGGCGAGGTGGCGGGCGCCTGTAGTCCCAGCTACTCAGGAGGCTGAGGCAGGAGAATGGCGTAAACCCGGGAGGCAGAGCTTGCAGTGAGCTGAGATCCGGCCACTGTACTCCAGCCTGGGTGACAGAGCGAGACTCCGTCTCAAAAAAAAAAGAAAAAGAAAAAGGGTTTATGGTCAGGCATGGTGGCTCAAGCCTGTAATCCCAACACTTTGGAAGACTAAGGCCAGCGGATCACTTGAGGTCAGCGGATCACTTGAGGTCAGGAGTTCAAGACCAGCCTCGCCAACATGGTGAAACCCCATCTCTACTAAAAATACAAAAATCAGCCAGGCGTGGTGGTGCATGCCTGTAATCTGTCAGCTACTCAGGAGGCAGAGGTAGGAGAATCTCTTGAACCTGGGAGGCGGAGGTTGCAGTGAGCCAGGTTTGCACCACTGCACCGCAGCCTGGGCGACAGTGAGACTCCGTCTCAAAAAATTTAAAAAAAAAAGCAATACTAATTCCAGATCTTCACCCTCAGATATGTCGATGTGATTGGTCTGCAGGGTGCTCCAGGCGTCAGCTTTCTGGAAGCAGGTGCTGATGTATGTCTTGCACAGAGGAAGAGACAGTTCAGAGAGGTTCTGACTTGCCCAAGGTTCCACAGGCAGTCATGGTGGAGCACGCTGGAACCGGGCCTGCCTGATAGCACCTGTTCCCCTGCAAGGGAGTGACGGGTCTGCCCTGATTTGTCCCTAGTGCCGGCTGCTTCTTCGGTGACGAGGTGAGGGGCAGTGGCGAATCTGCCCCCAGCGACACCGATGCCTCCTCAGAAGTCGAGAGACCGGGGCCTGGCCAGCCTCTCTCTGCAGAGCCTCTAGACGATTCCAAGAATCCCACGGGGAGCTCAGCCTCGGGCCCAGGGGCTGGCAGGACTGCAGAAGATACCACGGAGGATGCCTGCCCAGCTGAGGGCAGCAGGGCGGCCGGACCCGACACACACCCCGGCCCGGCCCCCACGCCGGCCGAGCTGCCCTGGACCAATATTGACCTCAAGGAGCCCAAGAAAGTGCCCAGCCACTCGGCCGCTGGCTTCCCCGAGACCACCAGCCTCTCCTCACTGGGGCTCCTCCCGCTGGGCTTGGAGGAGCCGTACGGGGTGGACGACCACCCGCTGTGGGCCTGGGTGTCGGGAGGCGGCTGCGTGGTGGAGGCATGTGCCATGCCCAGGTGGTTCACTGTCCAAGCAGGTAAGGGCTCCCGCAGGGCCTGGGGGCATCCACATGGCCAGGTGCCCTGGGGGTGTGGGGTGTGGGAGGAGGCCGGGGTTGGGGGGCTCGGGCAGGCCTGCTGTCCTCCCTCGATGCCTCATTGTGCTCAGCAGCCCTGAGCCAGACGTTGGGCTCCTCTGTGGCCTCCAGAGACCAGCCTGAGGCCATCAGGACCTGGAAGCACAGTGGCCAATGCCTCCTCCCCTGTCTGCAGCCCATCCCCTGTGCTAGCAGTGCTGGCCGCTTTCCAGGCTGAATTACTGGGGGAGAGCAACTTGTCCATCAGGGCGAAGGGTGGAAGGAGGCTTAACAGAGAGTGTAGCTTTTGATGTAGAAAGGGCTGATTTGGTGGAGGGGAGCGCCGTGGCTTCCTGCCCAGCTGTGGGCAGGACGGTGCCCCGGCCCTGAGGCTCTGCCTGCCCCACAGGCCTGTCTCCCTCGGTGCAGACGCTGTCCCTGTCCATCACGCCGGCCCAGACCGCCGCCTGGAGGAAGCAGATCTTCCAGCAGCTCACAGAAAGGACCAAGCGGGAGCTGGAGAACTTCAGACACTACGAGCAGGCTGTGGAGCAGGTGGGCACCCCGGTGGCCGCGCACGCGTTGTTTTTTTTTTTTTCCAACAATCATTCATTGAGCGCCTGCTGTGTACCAGCTCTGAGAGAAACAGATGGATGCCTCCATCCCGCTGTCCATCCGTCTCCCACGCAGATGCAGGCATAGAGAAAGGAGCTCAGGGTTCCTTCGTCCATCCTGAAGACTTTGGTTCGGGCCCCACTGTGTTCCGGGCTCATTGGAGGCCCTGGGGACCCAGAGACAACAGCAACCTCAGAGGGTGGTGGGTGGGGAGGGGAGGGTGGCCAGGGAGGGGAACCACGGCATCCTCTCCCTGCTGGAGGGAACCCCGGGCGCCCAGGGGTGCAGTGTGTGATTGCAAGGAGTTAGCACAGAGGGCGGCCAGAGACCCCACCTCTGGACCAACCCTGCTACCGCCCCGCTGTCCTGTGGCAGAGCCCGGCCCTCAGAGGCTCACAGTCAAGTGTGGGGGTGACAGGGAAGTCACACAGCATGTGACCCTCCTCATTCCAAGGGCCGCTGGACACAAGCAGGCTGTGGTTTGGGTTCTAGCTCGCCGCTGGCTCACTGTGTGACACCAGGCCGGGCACGGAACCTCCCGAGCCTGTTTCCCCATGCAGAGGGCGGGGTGGTAGTGCCCACTGCCCGGCTGTTTTCGAGAGGGGAGGTTGTACCGAACAGCCCTGGCTTTCAACCTGCACCTGTCGGGTGTCCAGCAGCGTCACCGTTGTCATCAGCCTGGGGGGAGCTGGGCTGAGAGCTGGGAGTGCCGGGTGGGCCCTACCCCAGCCCTGCCTCCTCCTCTGGGCACCCCCGGCCCCGCCCCCCTCCGCTTGCACCCCGGGCCTGCCTGTGACGGTGTCCTCTGCCCCGGCCTGCGCAGTCAGTGTGGGTGAAGACCGGGGCACTGCAGTGGTGGTGCGACTGGAAGCCCCACAAGTGGGTGGACGTGCGCGTGGCCCTGGAGCAGTTCACAGGGCACGACGGCGCCCGGGACAGCATCCTCTTCATCTACTACGTGGTCCACGAGGAAAAGAAGGTGCCAGCAGGTCCCATGGAAGATGGGGCCAGGGAGGGGACACAGGGCTGGGGTGCCAGAGGAGGGGTACAGAAATGGGGGTACCCAGGGAAGGGGGTAAAGAAATGAAGTACCAAGGGAGGGGTCAGAGCTGGGGGTACCCAGGGGAGGGGCCAGGGCCAGGGGTGCCAGGAGAGAGGGTGTCCGAGGGCAGGGTCCCAGGGTGAAGCACAGTGAGGGTCGCCCTCCAGAGGCCTCCTGCCCTGGGTGACAGCCCTGCCGGGCGCCTGCTCTGTGAACAGTACGCCCACATATTCCTGAACGAGGTGGTGGCGCTGGTCCCGGTGCTGAACGAGACCAAGCACTCCTTTGCCCTGTACACCCCCGAGCGGACACGGCAGAGGTGGCCGGTGCGTCTGGCTGCCGCCACCGAGCAGGACATGAATGACTGGGTGAGTGGGCGATGGTCCCCTCGGGCCGGGGAGAGGGACAGCCGTGGTGGGGCGACCTGGCCTGGCCTGCTCGGCAGTGACCAGCGTTGTGCCACGCCAGCTCGCCCTGCTCAGCCTGTCCTGCTGCGAGAGCCGAAAGGTGCAGGGCCGCCCGTCCCCGCAGGCCATCTGGTCCATCACCTGCAAGGGGGACATCTTCGTGAGCGAGCCCAGCCCGGACCTGGAGGCCCATGAGCACCCCCTGCCCTGCGACCAGATGTGAGTGGGCTGCACTCCGGGTGGGGCCTGGGGCCTGGGGCCTGGCCTCACCCAGAGCTCGTGGTTACAGAAGGGGGGTCCAGAAGACTGGAGTCCACGCAGGGCCAAGCTTCTCGCTGACCAGCCAGAAGCACAGCCACTGGTTCCCAGGCCCAAGTCCCCTGGGCCTGTCCAAAGACCCCAAGAGGGGGAACCAGAAGCCCCACCGGGCCCAGGGTGGGTCAGTGCCGCCCAGGAGCCTCTGAGCTTCGGGAGGAATGTGGAGTGTGGGTGAGGGGCGCAGTTCTGCACCCCAGGGGGCTTCCAGGCCCTGGCAAAGCAGCCACATCTCTCCACCTGTCCAGGGCACAGACCCGGTGCTCAGCCGCCTCCAGCTCCAGCTGAGGCCCTGCTGCAGGGGCCGCCCGGGGCCTGGGGGCAGAGAGGAGAGAACCGCTGGGGGAGGAGAGTTTGGGGGTGTGGTCCAGGCAGAGCTGGTGGGGTTTGAAGTCCAGCGGGCGTGGGCGGAGAGAGGACTTGGTGTTTGGCACTGGGAAGTGCTGGTGGAGACGGGACCTGGGGGACCCGGGGTAGTCAGGCTGGAGTGGGGTGAGGGCAGGGCTGGACGCACAAGCCTAGGAGGCATTGTTCTGTTGGGGACATTGACAGCCACAGGGTGGGGCTAGGCAGGTTGGCTCACACTTGCAATCTCATCACTTTGGGAGGCTGAGATAGGAGGATCACTTGAGGTCAGAAGTTCAAGACCAGCCTGGGCAACATAGCCAGACTCATCGCTACCAAAAAAAAAAAAAGTCAAAAAATTAGCAAGTCACGGTGTCATGCACCTGTGGTCCCAGCTACTCGCAGGGCTGAGGTGGGAGGATCACTTGAGCCCAGGAGTTCTAGGCTGCAGTGGGGTGTGATCACACCCCACACCATGGCACTCCAGCCTGGGCAACACAGTGAGACCCTGTCTCAGAAAAAAAAAAAAGCCACAAAAGGGGAACGAGTTTCCCTGGGGGGATCTGAGCTGAGTCCTGAGGAGGAGGACCCAGCAGCGGACATGGGGGCTATGATTCTGTCCCCTGTGGGACAGAGAGGCTGCCCCAGAGGGTGTCCCCAAAACGACGAGGTCCTGGGCTTCATGACCTGTGGGCACTGGGGCTGGGGACATAGTGAGCCAGAAGCCCTGGCTGCAGGAGAGGATAGCAATATCCTGTCGGAGGATTCTGACCGCCTCTGGTGACAGTGACAGTGACGGGGCCTCGGCCACAGGAGGCTGACCTGCACCAGCTGCAGCCTGCACTCTGCCCGTCCAGGAAGCCATGCTGTGGTGGTGCCGCCTCCTGCTGACACCCTGGAAGCCCAAGGGCTGTGCTGTCACTCATGCAGAGGATTAGACGTCACGTCTGGCTCTGCTCTGTGACATTCAAGCCTGGCTGCACCTGCCACCGTGGCCAGCCCGTTCCCCCAGGTCCCAGACCCCAAGGGGCCCTGTGAAACACGCCGCTGGCCTCATCCGCTCTGTGTCACCGTGGGGATGAGGTGGGTGGGTTCCAGAAGACTCCCAGCCCGTGGAGGGGTCTGACCTGCACAGCCCCAGTGCCAAGACCCTGCACCTCTCGTGGGCTGAATCTCTTCAGCGTTGATTAATATGAACATGGAGGTCAAGCAGGGTGGACGGTCTGTGCTTGGAGACCGAGGAGGGCTGGGAAAATCCCAGAACCACGGGAGGCCATGGAACAAAAGGGCGGCCAGGCAGGGTTGGCAGGTGGGGCCTGAGGGGTTTCCTCCTGCCCTCTCCCATCCTTCCAGGTTCTGGCGGCAGATAGGAGGCCACCTGCGGATGGTGGAGGCCAACAGCCAGGGCGTAGTGTGGGGCATCGGCTATGACCACACGGCCTGGGTGTACACAGGTGGCTATGGAGGTGGCTGCTTCCAAGGTGAGGGCAGCCCGCGGGCCCCCCCGCCCGGAGCCTTCCTGGGCGTTCTTCCCTCTAGTCCCCGCCTGGGTTCCCTGCCCAAGGCCAGGGCTACTGTCCCAGTGTTCACACTCGGCTAACAGCTGATTGACAGGTGACCTTCACCACTGCCAGCCTCCACCCAGGATGGTCCCTGCCAGTACCCCCCCGAGCTGAGGGCCTCGAAGGTTCCAGAGAGGCAGCGGCCAAGGCCCCGCAGCGTGTCCGGCCCCTCATTTTCAGGGTGTTAGGTGGGCTTTTCCTTCAGGGTAGGCACTCGCTGAACTTCTGTGGACCCCCGATTTCTAGGCCAGGGTCCCTCTGTTCCTACTGGAAAACGAAGGCAGAAACGGCACTGAAACGGGGCGTTCCAGGCCACAGCCCACATGCCTCATGGGGGAGCAGCTAACCCCAGAGAACTGTGGTCCCTTGACGTGCCAGGAACGCGTATCTGAGCAGGCTTTGCAGCTTCCCTGTGTGTGAGGCAGGAATGGCCTCTGTCTTCATGTCACAAGTGAGGGAGCCGGGGCTCACGGACGTTACGTTGACGGTCCCAGGTGCCTTTGGTAACACAGAGTGAGCTGGGTGGGCCTCAGGCCTCCCTGGTGCTAAGTGGGAGGGCAAGGTGGGAAGAGGTGCTGCAGGGGTGTGGATGGGAGGTTTGATGCACAGTGGGCTGTGTTCATCAAGGTTGCGCAATCCCAGAATAATCACAGGCCCGGAGGCGAGAAACCAAGGCAGGCCGCCCCGTGAGATAAGCTCAACAGGCCTGTTTGCCCCTCTCCACTGACCTGGCTCCAGCCCATCCCCGGCCTCTCTGGGAATCTGTGCTTCAAACGGAATGCCAGAGTCCCAAGCAGAGCCCATGTGGCCTCGGTCCCAGCAGCCACCTCTCCCCGCAGGCCTGGCCAGCAGCACCAGTAACATCTACACGCAGTCAGACGTGAAGTGTGTTCACATCTATGAGAACCAGCGCTGGAACCCTGTCACAGGCTACACCAGCAGGTAAGTGGCACAAGTGCCCAGCCAGGATGCTGCCTGGCACAGTCCTTAGTCCTGGCAAAACCGGGACAGCAGCATCCACCGTAGCGTACAGTCCAGTAGAGCCTGGCGTCAGGCCCCCAGCAGGAAACTAACCGGATCTTATCGCTCACTGAGATTTCTTTTTCCTTGAATCTTGTTTTTTGGTGTTTTGTTTTGTTTTGGTTTGGTTTGGTTTGGTTTTTTTGAGACAGAGTCTCTCTCTGTCACCCAGGCTGGAGTGCAGTGGCATGATCTCGGCTCACTGCAACCTCCGCCTCTTGGATTCAGGCAATTCTCCTGCCTCAGCCTCCCGAATGGCTGCAATTACAGGCGCCTGGCACCATGCCTGGCTAATTTTTTGTATTGTTAGTAGAGATGGGGTTTCACCATGTTGACCAGATTGGTCTTGAACTCTTGACCTCAAGTGATCTGCCCACCTTGGCCTCCCAAAGTGCTGGGGTTACGGGCGTGAGCCACCGCACCCGACCGAAAGTCTCTAACTATATTGACAAAGTTTCTACCTCCAATACATGTATGGAATTCCTTCTTAATGAGATTCTGTTCCTGATTCAAGCACCAGAGATAGAAGAAAGAAAGGTTTTGTAATTTTTCTTTTTTTTTTTTTCTGAGACAGAGTCTCACCCTGTTGCCCAGGCTGGAGTACAGTGGCATGATCTTGGCTCACTGCAAGCTCTGCCTCCCGGGTTCAAGCAATTCTCCTGCCTCAGACTAACAAATAGCTTAGATTACAGGTGCGTTCCACCATGATGGGCTAATTTTCGTGTTTTTAGTAGAGACGGGGTTTCACCATATTGGTCCGGCTGGTCTCGAACTCCTGACCTCATGATCCCCCCACCTCAGCCTCCCAAAGTGCTGGGATTACAGGCGTGCGCCACTGTGCCTGGCCTGTACTTTTCTATACTGGAGCTTTTATTAGATGGTATTTCATATTTTTGGACACTATTATAAGTGGCATATTCCAAGTTTTAAATTTCATTTTTTTTTTACCTTTTTGAGGCTGTCTAAAGAAATGCAGTTCATTTCCTCTCCTGGTTTTCTTTGTTTTTGTTTTGTTTTGTTTTGTTTTTTGAGACAGTCTCACTCTGTCGCCCAGGCTGGAGTGCAGTGGCTTGATCTTGGCTCACTGCAGCCCTTGCCTCCCGGGTTCAAGCGATTCTCCTACCTCGGCCTCCCGAGTAGTTGGGATTACAGGCGCCCGCCACCATACCTGGCTAATTTTTGTATTTTTAGTAGAGCCAGGATTTCACCATGTTGGTCAGGCTGGTCTCCAACTCCTGAACTCCCGAGATCCGCCTCAGCCTCCCAAAGTGTTGAGATTACAGGCGTCAGGCGTGAGCCACTACACCCGGCCTCCGCTTCTACCTTTTCCAAATTGATGAAATAAACAGTCACAGAAACAACAAACTCTCTGACGACTCTAATCTCACCAGCCAAAGACAGCAACTGCGATTAGCATGTGGGGAGTGGCCTTCCGACCATCCTGTGTGTTGGGGGCAGATGAGGCCAGGCACAGGGAGGTGGCTGCATGGCCTCACCATTCCGTACCCGGGGTGGACCCAGTGTATCTGACTTTACTCAGCCTTGGATGTCTCGACCATAAGTGACCTTTTCAGCGTCCTATGGAACCGTTTAAAGGATGTCCTTGTGTGTAAATATTTGTGTGTCTGTGTGTTTACCCCAGTGAATCAGGGGATTTGAGATTTTCCAAGGCGGTTGACACACATTGCCAAAATATTTCCATCCTGAACACCTCCGCCTCGACTGTGGGCATTGTCCACACAGCCTGCCAACACACTTGGATCTCCACCCCCTCCTCACGTCCTCCTCAGTCCTTACGGAGGACAGGGCAGGGCTGTGCACCCACATTTGTCTCAGAGAGGCCCGAAAGGGCCACAGCTGGTCATCACAAATGCGTGCCCCAGCTGTGCTCTCCAGGCATCTCAGCCTCACAGCCGCCCCCACAAAACTGCCCCATGTGCTGCTTCCCGCTACTCGAGTGTCTTGTCGTGACACTAACAAAGTACCACAGACCACATGGTTTGAACAAGAGAAGTGTGGCCATGTGTGATGACTCACACCTGTCATCCCTGTGCTTTGGGAGGTGACATCAGCCTGGGCAACAAAGCAAGACTCCATCTCTACAGGACATTTAAAAATAAACTAGCCAGGTGTGGTGGCACGTGTCTGTAGTGCCAGCTACTCAGGAGGCTGAGGTGGGAGGATCACTTGAGCCCAGGAATTCAAGTCTGCAATGAGCTATGATCATACCCCTGCACTCCAGCCTGGGTGACAGAGCGATAGCTGTGGAAGGAAGGGAAGGAAAGGGAGGGGAGGGGAGGGGAGGGGGAGGGGAGGGGGAGGGGAGGGGGAGGGGGTAGGAGAAAGAAACTCTTCTCTATGCATTTCCCCCCACCCCCAGTTTTTTTTTTTTTTTTTTTTTTTTTTTTTTTTTTTGAGACGAAGTCTTGCTCTATTGCCAGGCTGGAGGGCAGTGGTGCAATCTTGGCTCACTGCACCCTCTGCCTCCCGGGTTCAAGCGATTCCCCTGCCTCAGCCTCCAAAGTAGCTGGGATTACAGGCATCCACCACCACGCCTGGCTAATTTTTTATATTTTAGTGGAGACGGGGTTCCACCGTGTTGACAAGGCTGGTGTCGAACTCCTGACCTCAGGTGATTCCCCCGCCTCAGCCTCCCAAAGTGCTGGGATTACAGGCATGAGCCGCCGTGCCCAGCGGGCCGTCACCTCTTAGGAGTGCGAGCGTCTGGAGGCGGCTGGCTCTGAGACTGGAGCTCGGTGCTTCCGTGTGGTGCTGCCACCAGGGGTGTTATGGGGGTGTCTGAGTGAGCCGGTTGGTTCCCCAGTCTCCCTCGTCACCCGCCCTGTTGTCCTGTCGCAGGGGTCTGCCTACGGACCGGTACATGTGGAGCGATGCCTCGGGGCTGCAGGAGTGCACCAAGGCTGGCACGAAACCCCCGTCCCTGCAGTGGGCCTGGGTGAGGCCCCGCTGCCCCCTGGGGGGTTGGGAATCCGCCCTCCCACCCCTCCTCGCCCCTCCTCGAGTGTTCTGACTGCCATCTGGATTTGGGGGTTCCCATCCTCACTGACCCACTCCTCCCAGGTTTCCGACTGGTTCGTGGATTTCAGCGTCCCGGGGGGCACGGACCAGGAGGGGTGGCAGTACGCCAGCGACTTCCCTGCGTAAGCCTCTCCCTGCACAGGGCCTTCGGGCCAAGTCCTGAGTGTCAGGGCCCTGGAGTGTGTGGCCTCCGTCCTCACTACTCTTCCAGGTTGAACCCTGCCCCCTAGACCTGGCCAAGGAGCAGATCCCTGGTGCCAGCCCTGCTACTGGAGGGGGAGGGGCCAGCGGAGGGGCTGGGAGGGACCCAGGAGACTGTTCCCGGCACACATGGCACCTCTGGCCTCTGTGCATGGCACGGGTAGGAGCGCCATGGCTCCCCCATGCCACGTTCATCCCTGCTGTGCCAGGCACGGGCTCTGGGAGGGTCAGATGGTGGCACCCGGGGCACCAGACTGAGGGGCTTGAGGAGGGCGAGTGGCCTCGACAGCCTTCGCAGGGTCAGCTCTTGGGGGCTTTGAGCCAGGCCCTGAGTGATGGGGGTTCAACACGAGATGTCAGTTGAAAGGGCAGCGTGGGCCCCTCAGAGAGATGCAGTCCCCGTCCCGAGGCCCTGGACCCTGGTGGCGCAGGTGCACGGTGTGTGCAGACCCTTCATGGCACAGCCTCAGCCTGTTGGAAGATGCAGTCAGGACAGCCTGAGCTGGGGCCAGAGCCAGGTGGCTTCTGAGCAGACCAGGACCATCCCGTCGGCCACAGCCAGGCCTCCTGGACCACCCTCCCCTCAGCCTCGGGCCTCATCCTGACCGAGAGCTCTTGCTCCCCAAAAGGGCTCTGACGGGGCCTGGGGAGGGGAGGGCTGAGTCCTCTTAGCCTGACCCCTGACAGGTGACTGCTATGCTCCAGCCCCAGAGAGGACCGGACCCCCTTCCCCAGGGAGCCTTCAGCCCCTGGGAGGCCCCAACCCCCGGGAGGCCCTCCCTGCAGGTCCCTGGGGCTGCACTCAGCCCTGACCCTGCCGGGGCAGCTAGGAAGCGTCTCCCAAGAGCCACGCGTGGTGACACCTCCTCCTCTGAACCCCGTCCATGGCTTCCACCCAGTCCCCATGCCCTGTAACGGGTAGAACAAGAATGTTGACGTGCACGGTCCCTTTCCAGAAACTTCCACGAAGTGGCCCTGATTTCATCTTCTTCCTCCTTGCAGCTCATACCATGGGTCCAAAACGATGAAGGATTTTGTGAGGAGGAGGTGCTGGGCCAGGTGAGGCAGGGCTGCAGGGTGACTGTCACAGTCAGGCTCCTGGAGGAGCCAGCCCTGAGGGAGCTCTGGTTCCCCGCACCCCGGGCCACATCTGGCCTCTGACCTCAGTCCCAGGGGAAGAAGCAGTGGGGAGTAGGGTGAAGAGGGAAGCTGAATCTAAGTAAATGTCAGCCCAGGAAATGCCCGCAGGCTCGCAGTGCTCTCTGGTTTCAGAAGAGTTTGTTTTCATGAACAAATAAGAGAAATGTCACTGGCACGCTCCACCTGTAAGCTGGACAGAGAACGCCACCTGGCTGGGGGTGGGGATGGGGTGGGGTGGGGTGGGGGTGGGGAAGAGGCCACCTCTGGGCCCCTCTTTCCACCCACCCCGGGGTTGACTGCTTTCCTCCTCCTGGCTCCAGTGGGGGAGGCCCTGGAGCCTGGCGGTCACCTTGGGGTCCCCGGGCTGTGTCCGCTCTCCACTGTACAGAAAATGCAAGCTGGTGACCAGCGGGCCCTGGCTGGAGGTGCCCCCCATCACCCTCAGGGACGTGTCCATCATCCCGGAGAGCCCGGATGCCGAGCGGAGCGGGCACAGCATTGCCCTCTGGGCCATCAGTGACAAGGGGGATGTGCTGTGCCGCCTGGGCGTGTCGGCGCTCAACCCCGCGGTGAGTGCCGGGGCCAGATTCTTCCTGCAATGAGGACCTTCCTCTGGAGTCCAGCTGGGCTGGGACCCTGCTCAGGACAAGCCCCTAGGACCAGTGGACACTGCCTGTGGTCCGAGTGGGTCCCTGTGCCCTGGGGCAGTTGGCCCAGGAATGAGGCCAGTGGGGCGGGGGTGACAGAGGTGGGCCCAGGGGACACCGTGGTTCTTTGGCACCTGGTCCTTGGTGGTCAGCACCGCGGTGAGGTGCACACGCCCACAGGGGCGCTTTCCCTGCTCGCAGGAGGATGAGATACGCCCAGGATTTCAACAAGCACCGAGATCAGGCTGGGTGGGGCTGTGTGATTCCCGGCTGTCCCCCAGCCACCCGTGCTGCCCAACTGCTAGGCCCATTTCTGCTGGGCCTGGAGGTGGGGCCCTGGGGGTGGGGGCTCTGGTGATCTCAGCACCCCCCCTCGCCGTCCCCAGGGCTCCTCCTGGCTGCACGTTGGCACTGACCAGCCCTTCGCCTCCATCTCCATCGGGGCCTGCTACCAGGTGTGGGCCGTGGCAAGGGACGGCTCCGCCTTCTACCGGGGCTCCGTGTACCCCTCGCAGCCGGCCGGTGAGTGCCGCGCCCCAGGAGCCCCTGCAGTGCTCACCTTCCGTCCAAGCTGACGTTTGCCAAACATCCCCTCTGGGCCAGGGTCCCCCAGAAGCCGTGTCCCCCCACTCTGGGACTGACTGGGAGGTGGTCACCCTGGCGATGGGGCAGCCGGAGCCAGGCCTGCCTGGCCCTTCCCACGGTGGCCCCTGTGTCTTGGCCCTGCAGGGTCTACTCCACAGTGACCACTCTAGTGGCCGTCTGGGAGGACGGCCTGTGCTGGCTTGTTTTTCTCCAGATGTCCAGTATCCAACATGGGACACTGGTACTCAGCTGCCCTCTACACAGGGATGGGTTAGGGGGGCAGCCCCTGAGGCTGGGTCTCCACCGTGAGCTGCCCTGGAAGCCTTTGTGTTGCGCTGGTGAGATGAGTCCATCAGAGCCCGCCACGGCTTCCAGTGCTCCAGGCATGGTGCTGGGTGGATGGCAGCGCACGGCTCAGCTCTGTGTGGCCCACAGCTGACACCAGGCTCCACATCTGAGAGGCAGCTGGGGACCGAGGCCCTCAGCCCCACCTGGCCCACATAAGCAGGAGGTGGCCGTGTGCCTGAGTCAGCCTCCCCTTCTCAGGTGACTGCTGGTACCACATCCCATCCCCGCCAAGACAGAGGCTGAAGCAGGTGTCCGTGGGGCAGACGTCGGTGTATGCCCTGGATGAGAATGGCAAGTTGCTCTTTTTTAAAATTTTTAATGTTTTGACTGGGCATGGTGGCGCACACCTGTAATCTCAGCGCTTTGGGAGGCTGAGGCCAGCGGATCACCTGAGGTCAGGAGTTCGAGACCAGCCTGGCCAATGTGGTCTGCATGACACAGTGAGACTGTCTCAAAAAAAAAAAAAAAACTAATTTTTGTGAGTACAGAGTGGGTGTATATATTATGGGGTACATGAGATGTTTTGATACATAATATGGCATGCCATACATAATAATCACAGCAGAGGAAAGGGAGTATCCATCCCCTCAAGCCTTTATGTTACAAACAATCCAATTATACTCTTTTAGTTATTATTATTATTATTATTATTATTTTTTGAGATGGAGTTTCGCTCTTGTCTCTCAGGCTGGAGTGCAGTGGTGCGATCTCCGCTCACTGCAACCTCCACCTACTGGGTTCAAGCGATTCTCCTGCCTCAGCCTCCCAAGTAGCTAGGATTACAGACACAGGCCACCACACCTGGCTAATTTTTATATTTTTAGTAGAGGCGGGGTTTCACCATATTGGCCAGGCTGGACTTGAACTCCTGACCTCAGGTGACCCACCCACCTCGGTCTCCCAAAGTGCTGGGATTACAGGCGTGAGCTACCACACCTGGCCCTCTTTCAGTTATTTTAAAATGTACCATTAGCCGGGCACAGTGCTCATGCCTATAATCCCAGCACTTTGGGAGCCCGAGGTGGGCAGATCACTTGAGGTCAGGAGTTTGAGACCACCCTGGCCAACTTAGTGAAACCCATCTCTACTAAAAACACAAAAATTAGCTAAGTGTGGTGGCACGTAAGTGCCAGCCTCCCAAAGTGCCTGTAGTCCCAGCTACTCAGGAGGCTGAGGCAAGAGAATCACTTGAACCTGGGAGGAGGAGATTGCAGTGAGCCAAGACATGCCACTGCACTCCAGCCTGGGTGACAGAGCAAGACTCTGTCTCAAAAAATAAAATAAAATAAAAATTAAAAAATTAAAAATAAAATGTACCATTAAAAAAATCTTTTTTTTTTGAGATGGAGTTTCACTCTTGTTGCCCAAGCTAGAGTGCAGTGATGTGATCTTGGCTCACTGCAACCTCCACCTCCCAGGTTCAAGCGATTCTCCTGCCTCAGACTCCCAAGTAGCTGGGATTACAGGTGCCCGCCACCATGCCCAGCTAATTTTTTTGTATTTTTAGTAGAGACGGGGTTTCACCATGTTGGGCAGGCTGGTCTCTAACTCCTGACCTCAGGTGATCTGCCCACCTCTGCCTCCCTAAGTGCTGGGATTACAGGCATGAGCCACCGCGCCTGGCTCTGTTGTTTTTTGACTTTATAATAATGGCCAGTCTTGCAGAAATCGAATGGTATTAATATCTCAGTGTGGTTTGGATTTGCATTTCTCGGATGATTAGTGGTATTGAGCATTTTTTCATATGTTTGTTGGTCATTTGCATATCTTCTTTTTTTTTTTTTTCTTTGAGACAGAGTTCTGCTCTTGTTGCCAGGCTGGAAAGCAGTGGATGCAATCTCGGCTCACTGCAACCTCTGCCTCCTGGGTTCAAGCAATTCTCCTGCCTCAGCCTCCCAAGTAGCTGGGATTACAGCCATATGTCACCACACCCGGCTAATTTTGTATTTTAGTAGAGACGGGGTTTCTCTGTGTTGGTCAGGCTGGTCTCTCGACCTCAGGTGATCTCGACCTCAGGTGATCCGCCCGCCTCAGCCTCCCAAAGTGCTGGGATTAAAGATGTGAGCCACCGCGCCCATCCGCATGTCTTCTTTTGAGAAATGTCTATTCATGTCATTTGACCACTTTTGGATGGGATTATTGGTTTTGTGTGTGTGTGTGTGCTGATTTGTTTGACTCCTTCTAGATTCTGGTTATTAGTCCTTTGTCAGTTGCATAGTTTGCAAATATTTTCTCCCATCCTGTGGGATGCCTCTTTACTCTGATGATTACTCCTTTTGCTCTGCAGAAGCTTTTTAGTTTAATTAGGACTCCTTTATGTATGTTTCTTTTTGTTGCATTTGCTTTTGGGATCTTAGTCAGAAATTCTTTGCCGAGGCAAAGCCCTTGAATAGCTTTTCCTAGGTTTTCTTGTAGAATTTTTATGGTTTTAGGTCTAGATGTAAGTCCTTGATTCATCTTGAGTTGATTTTTTAACACGGTGAGAGAGACAGATCCAGTTTCATTATTGTACATGCAACTTCCAGTTTTCCCAGCACCACTGATTGGATAAACTGTCCTTTCCCCAATTTCTGCTTTTGTACGCTTTCTCAAAGATCAGTGGGTTGTAGATATCTGGCTTTATTTCTTGGTTCTCTCTTCTGTCCCATTGGTCTATGTGTCTATTTTTTTTTTTTCATAAAACAGAACAAGATTACATTTCAATTTACAACTTCTGTATAACCAAAAAAATAAAACACCACAATAACATGAATGAGAAAAAACATATTTGCAATTCTAGACAAAATGTTATCCTCTTTAATCATAAATGAACTCTTCAGAAATCAGTACAAAGAGACTAACATTATAAGGGAAGTGAAAATAAAAGGAACAGAGGAAAATGGAATAGCACAAATGAGTTATAAGGCTACATGAAGACGATCCAGTTAATGTTAATAACTGAGAAAGCAATTTCATTATAAGTTACATTATCGATCCTTACAAATACTGATTATCTGATGTTTGTACAGCTTTGGGAAGTGAAGAATTCTCAAATACTGGGGAAACTTACTCTAGTCATGGGGAGTTTACTCAAATATGTAGATTTTTGCATAAACTTGGCCCAAACAGTTCCAAACCATACGAATCACTCCAACAAAGTAATCAGATACACACCCACGCACATACACATACCTATTTACTACATAGAAAATGTGTAAGTAATATATCATCCCCAAAAACTACTTAGGTATCAACTGGTGTATAATACATTGGCGGGGGGTGGGCTATGTGTCTGTTTTTATAGCAGCACCATACTGTTTTTGTTACCATAGGCTTGTAGTATAATTTAAAGGCCAGTATTGTGATGCCTCCAGATTCATTCTCTTTGGTTAGAATTGCTTTGGACATTCAGGCTCTTTGTGGGTTCCATATGAATTTTAGGATTTTTTTTTTCTAATTCTGTAAAAAATGATGACAGTATTTTAATAGAAATTGCATTGACTCTGTAGATTGCTTTGGGCAGTATGGTCATTTTCATGATATTGATTTTTCCACTGATTCATCCCATACTCATCAATCCATGAGCATGGGATGCATTTCCATTTGTTTCTATCATCTCTGATTTCTCTCAGCAGTGTTTTGTAGTTCTCCTTGTGGAGATCTTTCACCTCCTTGGTTATATACATTCCCAGGCATTTTGTGTTATTTTTTGCAGCTGTTGTAAAAGGGGTTAATTTGATTCTCAGCCTGGTTGCTGCTGGCATGTAGCAGTGCTACTCATTTGTGTGCATTGATTTTGTAACCTGAGACTTTCCCGAACTCATGTGTCAAACTTAGGAGTCTTTTAGAGGAGTCTTTAGGGTTTTCTAGGTATTTGATCCTATCATGGGCAAACAGAAACACCGTGACTTCCTCTTTTTCGATTTGGATGCCCTTTCTTTCTTTCTCTTGCCTGATTGCTCTGGCTAGGACTTCCCTTGTCCACAGTTTCTGCTTCAGCAGAAAGAGGATCAGGACGCCGGCCGTGCCCAGCACAATAGGGTGATTATGAGGCTTGGGGGACGCCCTGAGTGTGCAGAAGGCAGAGCTGGCCGCAGCCCAGGCTCCTGAGTGTGGAGAAGTGGAGGAGGCTGTGGCCCTGACTCAGGGACCAGGACCCTCCTGCCTCCCCGGCAGCTTCCCAAACTCTGAAGTGGTTAGAGCGGGGCCTGGCCACTGGCTGCTGGGCCGCACGGGCAGGAGGGGCCAGGAAGGTCTTTCTCTTTATCTTCACTGCTTCTTTCCCCAGGAAACCTGTGGTATCGCCAGGGGATCACGCCCAGCTACCCGCAGGGCTCCAGCTGGGAGCACGTGTCCAACAACGTGTGTCGAGTGTCCGTGGGGCCTCTGGACCAGGTGGGGGTGCTCAGGGGGTATCGGGCGCTTGGGGTGCTCTGGTTCCCTCTCTGGTCTCCCCCATCCCATGCCCAGCCGTCCCACGGCAGCTGGGGCTGAGAGCTTCATGGGGTGTGTGCTCCAGGTCTGGGTGATCGCCAACAAAGTGCAGGGCAGCCACAGCCTGAGCCGGGGGACAGTGTGTCATCGCACGGGCGTGCAGCCCCACGAGCCCAAGGGCCATGGCTGGGACTACGGCATCGGGGTGAGCGGGGGCCATGGTCTGGGGCTGTGTGGTCACCTTGTGTCCTGTGGGACCGTCCCCTGGGACCCGGGGTCTGGGTTGGAGGGAGGCCCCCAGGCAGAGCCCCTCCAGGATCCTGGAGTCCCCGAGTCCCCTGGTGACATAGCTCTCTCCTTCCAGGGAGGCTGGGACCATATCTCTGTCCGGGCCAATGCCACCAGGGCCCCCCGGAGCTCGTCCCAGGAGCAGGAGCCAAGTGCCCCGCCAGAGGCCCATGGCCCTGTCTGCTGCTGAGGCTCCCCCACGCACCTAGATGCAGTGATGGTGCAAGGTTTGGGCGATCAAGGCTGAGCCATTCTTGTGCTGAAGTGTGTACTGTGAGAGCGATGTCGCCCTGGTGGACTCTGGAGGGAACCTGGCCCCAAGGCTGCGGCCACTTCACAGGCACTGGTTGAGACGGCCCCGAAATGTGAAGCTCCACGGACACTCCTGCACATGTCCCCGTCTGCAAGGAGCCCTGGTGGTGTGGGGCATGGGCTGGGAGGGGCCTCCCACCCTTCCCTTCCCCTCTCCCTCCTGCCTTTCCAGGACTAGAACCCAGAACCTGGAGCCCTCCAGGAACACCGGGCCTGGGGCAGCAGAGCCCAGGATGGAGCCCGCCTGAGCTGGCATCTCAGACAGCACCCGGGCCCCGCCACCCCTGACCAAGCAGTATGGCTGTGGGGCTCAGGGCCTCTTTACCATATGCAGTGACCATTTCTCAGAGCAGGACTTGCAAAGAGGCTTTCATTTCAAAAGTGAAGGAAGGAGGCCGGGCGCCGTGGCTCACGCCTGTAATCCTAGCACTTTAGGAGGCTGAGGTGTGCAGATCACCTGAGGTCAAGAGTTTTGAGACCAGACTGGCCAACATGGTGAAACCCCATCTCTACTAAAAATACAAAAAAAAAAAAATTAGCTGGGCATGGTGGCGGGCACCTGTAATCGCAGCTACCTGGAAGGCTGAGGCAGGAGAATCGTTTGAACCCAGGAGGCGGAGGCTGCAGGGAGCTGAGATCGTGCCGACGCCCTCCAGCCTGGGCGACAGAGTGAGACTCCATCTCAAAAAAAAAAAAAAAAAAAAGTGACGGAAGGAGACAGCAGATTGGAAATAACACTGGAGTAGATGGGATTGGATGGGATGTTCTCTTCCCTGAGGGGGCCGGGGTACCAGACAGGAGGCTGGGAGAGGATGAGAGGCTGCCCTGTGGCCGGAGGCAGTGTCCGTGTGCGCAGTCACCGTCACCAACCCCCTTTTGGCCCCTTCCCCAGACGTGCTGGCGGACAGGGGCTTCTTGGATCAGATCATGTTGTAGGGGGTGCAGACTGCAGGCTCCTGCGGGGAGCAGGACTGTGTCCGTCAGCGGTGGCCGTGGGCTGTGCACACGGACCCTCAGCCCATCCTGCACATGGAGCAGGGCGCACAGTCACGCTCCATCCTGTGGCGAGAGCCCGGCCCGGCCAGGCGAGGCAGAAAGCGTCGGCCAAGTGGCCCCGACCCATCCAGAGGCCTCTCAGCTGCTTTTTATCCCTCTGTGCCCCATTTGGGGGTTTGCTTCCTCCACCTGGACACTTTGCCCGGGAGGTCATCAGAGCCCAACCCCAGGCTCTGCCCGGTTGGAGAGGGGATGACTGTGCCATCACCTGACCTTCCTAGGGTCCTGGTCTCACTGTCAGCAGGGGGTCCGTTGTGTCTGTACAATATGGGGTTTGTCACCCAAAAGCTGATGCTGAGAAAGGTCTCCCTGGGGCCCCGCCCGCCGGCATCTGAGAGACCTGGTGTTCCGGTGTTTCTGGAAGTGGGTCGCAGTGCCGCCGGCTGGGAAGCTCTCAGATCAATCACGGGAAGGTCCTGACAGTGGTGGCCACCTGGAACCACCCTGTCCTGTCTGTTTACATTTCTCTATCAGGTTTTCTTTGGGCATTACGGTTTGTTCCCCTACAACAGTGACCTGTGCATTCTGCTGTGGCCTGCTGTGTCTGCACGTGGCTCTCAGTGAGGTAGGGGGAGGGCGTCACCCTGCAGAACGGCAGAGCGACGCGTCCTCTCGCTGCTGAGCACCAACTGTTTACCTGCCCAGCATCACTTCCTCAGATGCTTTACTCAATAAACATTTCCCCTGGAGTGTCCATGCCTTGGTGTTTTTATCGATAACATTGATTGATTAAAACGTGTGGTTCCCCGCGTGCCTGAAGCAGACATTGCCGTGAAATCTTTTATTTTTTGTTTTATGACACAGCATCAATTTCATGAATACTTTGAGAGGGCCATTAGAAAAAATAAGCCAGTTTGGGTCATTTGAGAATCATTTTCAGCACAATTACAGCGGGGGCACGGGCCGTGCGGCTCCGGCTGGGTTTTCCCAGACGCAACAATCGCGGTTCTGGCTTCTCCGCGGGTGGGGATGGGGATCGCGCCTCCGGAGCTCTCAGGGCGTCTGTCTGCCGAAGGGTGGGTGCGTCCACAGCCCCGGGGGACGGCGCGTGGGTCTCTCACCCACTTATGCGGGGACTTGAGGGAACTCAGCCCGATGGCCGAGGCAGGGGCTCCCCACAGGATAAAAGGATCCAGCCTGGCCTTAGGGTCCAAGAGGAGGGCCAAGGGAGTGGGCCTGGCCTCTGTCCCCTCTCCTCCTCGAAACACTGGACACCCCGAAGCGAGACTATGGCTACTGAGTATCCTGTGTGATGTGGCCACAGGGTGTCCCCTCTGGCCTCAGGGGAAGAAGGACTGGCTGCTCGGCCCAGGTCACCCTTTAGGAAGCAGAGGAGGTGCGGGTGCCAGTTCAGGGCAGAAAGAGCCACTGAGGCCATTGTCCTGAAGGCGGTGACCCCCAGGCCCTCCTGCTGCCCCCCGGGAAGCCCTGGGCTGTGCTAGACACCGGGTCCAGTCTTCGTCTCCTGGACCGAGGCTCTTCTGGGCTTTCGGGCTCAGCTTGTCGGTCCATTCAGCAAGTTCAGGGGCGGACTGAGCCCTGCTCTGGCCATGGCTCAGCCGGAAACAAGAGCTGCCAGGTTTGTAGCACCTGAGTACCCCCGCTGGTGAGGTCTTTGTCATCTTGAGTCCCCGCTGGGCAGGTGTCCCACAGCAGGGGAGCCCCGAGCTCTCGCTGTCCCAAGCTCCCACCTGCATCCAATCTCAGCCCACAGTGGTGGACCACCCTGACCTTCCAGACTGCCCCCTCCCAAGGGGCAGACCCAGCATCCCGGAGTCCCCACCCCGAGCTGTGCTGAAGGGCAGCCGGGGCGGTAGGGCCAGGACCAGACCAGGCCTCTGATAAAGGCTCATCGAAATGAGACCTACGTGCCCGGGCCACCTTAAGGGGCCCTGACCAGGAAAATCAGGCCTGAAGCTGCCAATGCCAGATACTCAGGGTACCTGTGTCCTTACGTGGCTAGGCGTGACCCCAAGCCTGCTGGTACATGCAGCCTTTGGCACCACGACCCCCACCTTGGGGAGGGCAAGGCCACCTGGTGGGGACGGGCCAACCAGGGCCCTTGGTCTCAGCTGTGGCAGCCACATCCCTGGGCCAGCTTGGCCCTGAGGGCCTTCAGGACATCCCTGGGCAGAGGCATGAGGGAGGGGAGAGCCAAGTGGCCAAGTCCGGCAGAGCCAGTGGGGCAGGAACGCCCAGCAGAAGGAAGCTGGGCTTGGGGAGGCAGAGATGTGCCAAGCGGCCAGGCCCAGCCATGAGGATGAAGTACCTGGGTGGGGGAAGGGATATACCTGCCACCCCAAGGCTCCACCAGGCAGAGAGACCCAACGGGCTGCCAACTCAGACCAGGACCCAAGCACATCGTAATGTCCTACAGACACAGCATGGTGCCAATTATATGATAACCCCACATCAGTGAGAATAAGTAACGGCGGTGGCGGGGGCTGGAGTGGGGCATACTTGGTCCCTGCGCGGGCCGGGGCTGAGCAGGAGGCCTCAGAGCCACTCTTGGGGGGCAAGAAAGGGCCTTGGGGCTTCTCTCCCATGCCCAGAAGGGCTGCACCAGGAACACCCAGCCCTGTCTCCTGCTCCAGCTCCACAGCACCCCTCACACCCTGCCCCAGACCCTCCACAACCAGGCACAGCCTGGGGTCACCACATCCAGGAGCCCCCACTCGGGAGGAGGGAGGAAGAGACTCCTGCTCCTCCCCACTATTCAACCTTTGAGGAAGAATTTGAGATCATCTGATTAGATTTTCTGGCAGCTCCAACCATCTCAGATTGGCCCCACTCCCTGAGCAGCCTTGGGCTCTGCCAGGCTTGTCCCGGGCCTCAGTTTACCCCAAATGCGGATGCTGAGCCCAGGCCCCATGTAGCCCTACAATGAAGGTTGGAGGCGGGGGTCCCTTGCCAGGGCCTTGGCTTCGGAAAACCTGCAGGTAACCCTTTTCCTGGGATCTCCCCTTGCCCTGGAGGAAGTCAGGGTGAAGAATCGTTGGTGCCAAGGCTAAGGAGGTTTTTCAACTTTTCCTCCTTTTCAAGGAGACTGCCTGGCTCAATGAAAAATCCAGATCTGCCTGGGCCCTACCCAAAGGCTTGGGCCTCACGCCGCTCTCCAGGGCCACGGCCTCAACTAGGCCACTCGCTGGTCCCCAGTGGGGCAGGAAAAATTGCTCCAGGGAAATGGCTGAATGTTTGGGGGAAAATGGAACCGCTGAGGCCGCGTCCTTGTGGGGTGTTCCCGCCCATTTGGGGCTCGCGGCTTGGAGGGACTGGGGCTGGGAGGAGCAGGCCAGGCAGCCGCGGCCACTTCCACCCCCACCCAGGGCTGGGCGTTAGGTGCCCTCTCGGAAGCTGTGGATCTGGGTGGAGTACCTCTGCAGGTGGCCCTGGGGCTGGGCCTCGGTGGCCCCCAACGTGCCCCCAGCCGCCTGCTGCTGCTGCTGCTGCTGGTAGTGCTGGTAGAGCTTGGGGCCCGGCCCCTCCAGGCCCGGGAGGCGGCTGCTGGACATGGTCAGGATGGTGGCAGTCAGTGATTTGATGTAGTTCTTGGCCAGTGTGAGTGTCTCGATCTTGGAGAGCTTCTTATCGGCGCGCACGTGCGGGATGACTTCACGGAGGGCCTGGAAGGCGTTATTGAGCTTATGCATCCGCTGCCGCTCCCTCTCGTTGCTTTCCAGCCGCCGCTGGATGCTGCTGTCACGACGGCCACCGGGTCCCGAGGGGCCTGGACGCCTGCGCCCGCCCTCGCCCCTCGCCCCTGCTGCAGCCCGGGCCGGCCGGCTCCGCAGACCCTTGGACGGCTCTGGCCCCGGGTTCGGCAGGGACCCCTCTGGCGTCCCCTCCCCAGGGGTGATCTCTGTGTGCTGCACCGGGGCCCGGCGCCGCGGGGGCCGGTTCTTGGTCTTCATGGCCCTGGACTGGCTGTCCCAGGAGGTGGCGGCGGGGAGGTGAGGCCCTTGGAGCTGAAATCCAGAACACAGGACACTCTGTGGTCACCCCCACATGGCCAGGGGACCCTCTGGGGTGCCGTCCCCGGCAGCTTCCTACTTGCTGACAACAATGGTACCAGGGGCAGGGGGTGGCGCTCCGCGACTGGAGATCCTTCTGTTCACACGCTTAGCCCTGGGCTGACCCCACCCCACGCCCCTGCTTTACCTCATACAGACTTCTGGAACCTGTCCCTGTCCCTGCGTCCCCCTTCCTCCTGGGCGACTCACCCTGACCCCTAGATCTTCCTCTGGCCTCACGCCCCTCACGGCCCCCCAGTGCCTCCTGAGCTTGGTGACCTTTGACACTTTGCCTAGACCACCCTGAGACGCGTCCCCCACCCTAGCTTAGGGGGCGCCTCTGCCGGAGGCGGCACTGACTCCTTCGCCCCGTGGGCGGGCAGTGACTCCAGCCACCAGGCTCTCGCTGTCCTGCCCCGCTGGACGTGACACGTGCAGGGACAGCACTGGGGCCAGAACCGCTGCAGACATGGGGCAGCCGTGGAGGTCAGAGGTCGGCAATGGCCAGGGCCTGGCGGCAGCCCCCAATCCCACCACGTGGATGGCCCCCGTGGGGGCTCCGGACAGACCAGAAGTCCCCCACCCGGGTTTCCCCCCAACCCCCACAGCCCCGCCGCCAGGTCCTGCCCCTGGGTTCCCTCCCCGTGGCCCCACCCGAGTTCCCAGCTCCCGGGTTACCTGGGGATCCGCGGCCGCACGCGCCGAGGCTGCCCACGGGGGACAAGGACACGTCGCTTTAGCCGCCCCGGGCGGGGCCGCGGACGCATGCAAATGAGCCCTCGGGGCGGGGGCGGGGCCGGGGCGGGGCCGAGGTCCGGGTGTCCCGGGCTGGCGCGGGCAGCGGTGGCGGCACCTGCGAGCGGGCGGCCGGCGCCTGGGGCTTCCAGACCAGGTGGCCGCGCAGCCCCGCCCCCAGCTTCCGCCCCGCCCCCAAGACAGAAAACCTCCCCCGCCCGCCTCTCCCCATCCTCTCCCTACAGTCCCCCCACCCTCGTCCCCCCAGACAGCCTCCCCCACCGCCTCTCCCCCTCCTCCTCCTATAGCCTCCCCTACCCGCCCCGAGATAGCTTCCCCCCATCCGTCTCTCCCCATCCTCCCCCTACAGCCTTCGCGAGACAGCCTGCGTCCCCACCTCCCCTACTCCCGTCCCCCGACAGCCTCCCCACAACCTGCTTGTCCCCATCCTCCCCCTCAATTTCCACCCGCACCTTCTCCACTCGCCTAGCCCACATCTGTGCCCGAGACAGCCTCCCCCCACCCGCTTTCCCCGACCCTCCCCCCGACACAGCACCCCCGCATCCATGCCTCCCGCGGCCCTCCTTCCCCGGCCTCTCCACTCCTGGCGGGGCCCCGGGCCCATTCCGCGGATGGGGAAACAGGTCCCTGGGAGCAGCCGGACGGAGGGGCAGCCCCGGTTCAGGCTCAGCACAGAGCCCAAGTCCCCGGAGCACTCCGGGACGAGCCGCTCCGCGAAAACGCCGGCATCTCCCAGGGGCTCCCCCGCCCCGCTGCCCGGGATGTTTAGGGGAACCTGGGGCTCCTACGGGCTGGGGGCGGACCCCGAGTTGGGGGTGGGGAGGCTGTCCATGGGAACGCCTTTTTTTTTTTTAAGACGGAGTTTCGCTCTTGCTGCCCAGGCTGGCGTGCAGTGGAGCGAGATGATCTCGGCTCATGGCAACCTCCGCCTCCCGGGTTCAAGCGATGCTCCTGCCTCAGCCTCCCGAGTAGCTGGGATTACAGGCATGCACCACCACGCCCAGTTAATTTTTGTATTTTTAGTAAAGACGGGGTTTCTCCACGTTGGCCAGGCTGGTCTTGAACTCCTGACCTCAAGTGATCCACCCGCCTCGGCCTCCCAAAGTGCTGGGATTACAGGCGTGAGCCACCACGCCCAGCCAAAGCAGCATCTTGCTCAGGGAGGGACCATTCGGGGCTGCTAGGGGTGTGGTGACTGTGAGTGTCACGCTGGCTGGCAGGCCAGAGCTCCACACTCATGGGTCTCGCTGCTCTGTCTCAGTACTTCTGGGTGGGGACTCAGAGGAGCCATGGTGGGGTGGGGTGGGGGGCCAGGGGGTGGGCACAGAAAGGCTGGCTTGGAGCCAAGGTTAGTTCTTCTCTTGGCCTAGAGCTCATTTGAGGCTGGGCCAATCGAGGTCTTTGGAAATGAAAATGCTTCCGAAATTCATGAGAGTGCAAAGGCATGGATTATAGACATGCTTCAAGGGGGCACGAACACTAAACAGGTTTGGTTTTCCAGTGGTGACACAAAGCTTTATGTCCTCAGGAGTGTGGGGAGTTTAAGTCTGTCCCGGCACACAAGCTCCAAAGGGACCAGGGCAGGGGCCCCGGGCACAGGCTGTGGGCGCTCCCAGCAGGGCAGGGCCAGGCCACCCACCCAGGTCCTTGCACATGGACAAAACATAGAAGAAACGCGGCAACAGAGTTTTATAAATATATAACTATATTTATTTTGAATATTAAATAGTTTTTAAATTACAAGCAATTTATTGAATCACACTATGCATCAATATACAGTAAAAATCTTACAATTTAAAAATGTACACAATTTAAACTGGAAGTTCATTGACTGTTATATTGCCGGGGACCTTTTTTGCCTGTGTTAAAGAGACAGCAGGGAGGCCTGGGGGATGTGACGGCCCCCTACATCCTCCTCTGCAGACGGAATCCCACGGTGGATCCATACACCAGCCCCACGATCAAGATCCCGCTCAGCCCACTAAGCCTGTGCGCTTCACCAGCACGTGTCCACACCCGTCCAGCTGATCTTCACAGGCTGCTGGTAATTCAATACTGTCGACGCATCTTTAAGAATTTTTTTATAGATGAAAGAGAATGTTCTTTGTTAATAAAGACTTGAGCCAACCCCATTGCTACTTAGGAATATTGTTTTGGAGATTTCCATCGGAAGTCACTGCGTACACCCATTCTTTTTTTAAGGCTACTTCTCATAAGGCTCACGTGTTGAAGCCACTCTAACAGAAGCCCAACCTTTGGCGTCTAACCCTTGGTTCACTTCTGAATTTTCAGATGACGGGCTGAGTCGGGGAAGAGCAGGCGCTGCCCTCCTTCCACCGGGGCCCTGGGGACAGACATGCAGTAGGTCCTTAACTCTACAAACACCCTACGGGGAACAGGAATAAAAGGAGGGGTTCCGAAAGGCCTTTTACAGCAGCAAGACATACCAAGACTTTTCTTAGATAAACCCATTTCTATAGAAACGATCGAACCTGTACATTTAAAAATAGCGCGAACGCTGTTTGCAATTCGGCTTGGTCGAGCTTTCTGCACCCTTACGGGGAATGGCTTCTCGTCCAGACACACGGGCCAAGTCTCAGAAGGGATTTGGGGAGCACTTTTTCTGTGTTGCCCTTTCTGGCTTATTGACAGGGTCATTTGAAAAGACAAATTCGCATCTAGCTAGGAAGGAAATGAAAGCTAGATTATTTTTGTTATAGGATTTAAAATGTACAAACTCCACCAAAATAGGTCTAATTCAGATTGATTCTGGGTTGCTACCCATAGAAGGCCAGAAAATATGCTAACCTTCCCCACATCATCCAGAGAACGCCACTGATTTATTTCATTGCACAACTTATTAGAACAAGTACGTTTTGAAAACCCACCACTGATAACCAACTTATTAGTTAAAAAATAACAAAACAAACAACAAAAATCTGACCTGAACACAGCACATGCTGACATTTCAAAAATGGGCTGGAATTTTTATTCTACTTAAGTTTCCTGTGTATTGCTTGGATTTCAAAAAAACATGTTAACCCACGTGTTGATTATAAATATAAAATCTCGCCCCTCCATGCAACACCACACTAAGATCCACCACCCCCCCAAACTCAATGTATAAAATGCTTTTTTGGCAATTAATTATGAGTGACTCAAAATAAATAAAAATGGGAATTACGAAAATCTTTTTTTTTTTTTTTTTTTTTTTTTTTTTTTTTAGAGACAAGGTCTGGCTCTGTACCCAGGCTACAGTACAATGGCATGGTCTCAGCTCACTGCAACGTCCATCTCCTGGGCTCTAGCCATCCTCCCACCTCAGCCTCCCAAGTAGCTGGGACTACAGGTGCACACCACTATGTGCCTGGCTAGTATTTTATTTTTTCTTTTCTTTTTTTTGTATTTTTAGTAGAGACGTGGTTTTGCCATGTTGCCCAGGCTAGTCTTGAACTCCTGGGCTCAAAGTGATCTGCCCGCCTCAAACTCCCAATGTGCTGGGATTGCAGGCATGAGCCACTGTGCCTAGCCAAAATCTTAATCCTAGTGGAAAACTGACAGCCCCAGAACGTCAATAAATTTACTCGAGGCTGACACTGTATAACACGACGACAGATTCCATGGATCTGCATGACTTTGGTCATTAAATCTGAACTGCTTAAACCTGCAATTGAAAGTAGTATAATCACGTCTCGTTTCTCCTCAGCCAAGACTAATCTTAGATGTAAAAACTGAGAAAACTCAGGAAGTCCCCACAGCAAGAATTCAGTCATGACAATTTTGGCAAAATCATCTTCTAATGCCCTGTTAATTACAAAAAAAAAAAAAAAATTCGCGCATCCCGAGAGCCAGCGGTACTCCCCGCACAGCCCAGGCGGGCACCGCGTCCACCCCATGCCTAGACAGGAGGGGACTCTCTCCATCCTGAACTTCTTGCTTTGGAAAGTTATTGCTTAGTATAAAAAATGAGAGGAGTGGGGCGCAACTGGCAATGAAGGTCATTTGCTGTGCACACTCTGGCAACGTCCACCTGCATTTTCCACTAGGACTCAGCTTCCTTCCGTGTACCCCAGGCGGCCCCTGCATGGGTCTGGAGAGTGCCCCAGGTTGCGCTGGAGTCTGGAAACGTATCAGCACCGGAAAATATGTGGGGTGAAGAGTGAGTGTGAGGGGATTGCAGGCCCGAGGACCCCCGAAGGATCGGGTGCCTCCCCAGCACGGCTGTGCTGCACCAGCCACAGGGGACTTTTTATGTCAGAGCAGAACTCAGGGAGGGAGGCCTGAGGTCGCCCATGACCGCTGGGGCTCCTGCAGACGTGATGAAGCTACATTGGGAGCACTCGGGCCCTTTCAAAGCCAGAAGAGAACCTGGGGCTTAATGCAGAATGGAGGGTCCGTGAGATGAGTCCCGGGCCACGCAGGACCACCCAAGTCCCCGATCCGGACTATGTGTCAGCTGCTGATGCTCTGCTGTCGTCCCTTGTCTGTCCCCCTTCACAGCTGCAGGATGTGGTGTTATCTCATCCCACGGAGATAACCTGAGACTGGCCAGGCCCAGCTGGACGTGACACGGAGCGGCTCGGAGAAGATTCGGCTGTGGAGTTTTTTTAAAGCTCAAGTCCCCGCCACCTGACGTGTGCACGCATCATCACCTCAACCCGTCCTCCACAGCTGGCGTGCTCTGCGGACATGTGTCTGCCTGAGCTCCCCGGCTTCTTGCAGGAAGGACGGGAACACGGAAGCTTCCCAGGAGCCTGGCCTCCGAAAACCAGGCAGAAGAGCTGCGCGGAGGGAAGCGGTGCGGCGGCCCCGTGCGGGGTGCAGCTCTCCCGACCCGCCACCCAGCAGGTCCCCAGGGATAGGCCAGGTCCATCTGAGGTCTGGGGCCACAACCTGCCGGTTTTTACCAAAAGGGCTTTAAAAAGTGGGACGTGGGGTGGGAGAATGACAAGGAGAGGCTGCAAGACCTCTCAGCTCCTCAGAGAGAAGCCTCATTTGCTGCAGGGAAGCCGCTTCATCAAGAAGAGACAAAAATGCATTCGATTCCATCAACAAAACAGTGGTATTTTGGACTCACTGAAAATATTTCCTATATGAACATAAAACACTAACATTCAGAATCATTTATCATTTATGAAAGAGTACCATATGTACAATCCCAACAATCCTAGACACAGTAGAACACTCAAAATATTTAAGCTTTACAAGTACCATGCAGCACAAACTATAAAACAGAAAAAAAATCAAACTAGTGGATAGCATCAGCTTGACCTGCCTCATTTTCCTTGAATAATTTAAGATTCTGTACAACAATGGAGACTCTCAGAACATTTATCCACAGTGCAATTACAGAAAGCAATTCGTAATTTCTCTAGAAATAATAAATATGGCTCACTGGTGACCATTCCCCTCGCGTGTCCTCTGTGGTGCCCACACGTGGGCCGGGATGTACAGGCGTGGACGCAGAGACGCCCCTGTGGAAAGCCCACACGCGGCGCGCATAGCTCCACACACGCATGCACACGGAGGCTGCGCCCCTGCCTCCCCCGACGGCCAGCGCGGGAGCACTGCCTGGGAGGCCGCGGGTGCCTGGGGCACCGAGGGATGCTGGCTCCCGGACACAGCCTCGCTCCCCACCTGGGCTCCCGAGGGCCCCGCCTTGAACGCAGCTCAGAGCCGTCTCCCTCTTCACCTCTGGATTCTTCCTCCCAAGCTCGTATCAGCAAATGGCGAGTGGATGTCGCTGCTCGGGCTGAGGGCGCAGGGGCGCCGCTCCAGGGGAGCAGCCTCGGACCCGAGCGTGCGCGTTGGCAGCCACCTAGTCCTTTTCTCCGTCTTCGCTGCTTCCTGTTGAGGAGAGAGGAAGTGAGACGACAAAGCTGGAGTTTTAAAATGATCAGACAAGAATGGCGTGGACGGTGTGTGCGCTGCACCACGGGAACAGAAGCGGGTGCTTTGAGCTCAGCACCGCCTGAGCCGCCCTTCCTGTCGTTTCCTTCAGAAGCAGCAGCTGCCCGACGCTCCCACCAACACATCTGCTAGGCTCAAATGCCAGCTGGGCGCTAAGGGTCAGGGTGCAGAAGTAGTCAGCTGGGATCCACACATCTGCCCCAACACACTGGCAGGTAGCAGGTGTTATCTAATCGTCACAAATGAAGCCTAGCGCCGATGCAAACAAAGCCTCTTTGTATTCCATATTTATTATTTGATCTGTAAACTTCCAATCAAAAAATGAGCTTATTAACCTTTATCTTTCAATCTAGTGACAGGGAAAGAAGGCTCCCTATGTTCAGATACCTCCACTTCAAACGGCCCCTGTCCATTCACCCCACCCTACGCCTGCGAGCCACACCAGGACCAAGACTCAGTAGCAAAACCAGCGTTCCAGGGGCAGCACCAGCGGGCGTGTGGGCTGGTCCCAAGGCCAGGGGTCAAGTGCTCTTACGAGGCTGCAGAAGAGTGGGTTCTCTCTGGGAAAGGAGAAGAGTGTGGAGGGGGACTATGCAGCCACAGGAGAAAAAGAGGAGACAGTGCACAGCCTGGGCGTTTCTGGGACCAGAGCCCCTCTGCCTCGGCCTGGCCCCACAGGGTGGACAGTAACGAGCCTGAGTGTGACCACGACAAACAGGCAGGGGCATGGCCCCGAGAGCACGCTCAGGATGCTGGCAGTGTTATTTATTTTAGAGACAGGATCTTGCTCTGTCACCCATGCTGGAGGGCAGTGGTGCAGTTACAGGTCATTGTAGCCTTGAACTCCTGGGCTCCAGCATTCCTCCCACCTCAGTCTCCTGAGCAGCTGGAAGTGAGGGTGCACACCACCACACCCAGTTAATTTTTTAGTTTTTATTTTTTGTAGAGATGGGGTCTCACTATGTTGCCCAGGCTGGTCTCACACTCCCAGGCTCAACTGATCCTCCCACCTCAGCCTCCTGAGTAGCTTGGATTACAGGCAGAAGTCACTGCACCCAGCTGATGATGGGAGTTTAAAAAAAACGAGTTTGTAATCGACTCAGCAAATGTGAAGAAGACATGAGATTATCAAGCCTGCAAGACCACCGTCTGCCCAGCTGCAGCACCCCACCCCCAACCCCACACCCCCAACCCCCAGCACGTGGCGCCTCTCACCGCCCTGCTCGATGTCCGAGTCGGTCAGATGTGTGAGGGAAAAGCTGGCAATGTTGGCGGGAGAGATGGAGAACCGGGAATAAGGCGCCGAGTGCGGCCAGCTCTGCTCCGTGCTCCGGGCCGGTGGTGGTGGGGAAAAGTACTTGGATGTCTGGAGAGAAGGCTTGGAGCTGAGCAGGTTACTTGTTGTCTTTGACATAAAAGGATCTGGGGAGAAGTCATCATCCCACTCAAAGCCGCCACCTAGAAATAAAAAACAAAACCCCACCCTTTATCACTGCGCGATGAGGCAGAGGGGGAGGCTCTGCGCAGGTGCACCCTGCGGGTCGGAAGACAGCCCGGCCCAACTGGCAGATGGCAGCGCTGTGCCCATGTCAGGGGGGCGTCATTAAAGCAACATGGTAAGTTACCCTCCAAAAACCTTTACATGACTCAATTTTTCAGTTTCCCTTAAAGCTAGTCAATGACGTGAAATACCTTCTTCGTCGGTGGAGCTTTCGGAGTTGATGCACCTGCTCAGGTAGGGAGAGCCTGAGGCCAGGGCTGGGCCACTCAGGTCAGGGCCACACGCCTCTCCTCCACAGGGCCCCAGCTCTTTGGTTGGGGTCTCCTGAAAAGCCAAACAGAAACTCCCGTCAGCAAAGGCCTGCTCACGGGAACCCCATGTGACCGCTTCCCCACTGACAGGCGCATCGGACTGACAGACTGAGAAGTGAGCGTCTCAAGACAAGGGCGGCCCCGGGCCTGGGAGGACAGACAGACACAAGGCCCTGTCTCTCCCTCGTCCTGCAGCTCTGACCTCGGCAGAGGCATGAAGCAGCTCTCTGAGGCTGCAGAGAAGCGCAGAGCAGCAGGCAGGCGGGGACGAGCGGCAGCACTCAAGATGCCACCCACCAGCACCAAGTGTGTCGGCTTCTCCTCCACAATCCCCTGCCTGGACTCAGCTCAGCCCGGGATCCAAAGTGGGCACCACCCTGGACAGAGCGCTCCAGGAGAAGCCCTTAGTTCTGGCTTCGGAGCAGGAAGGGGGTCTTGTGATGCTCAGAAAGAGAAGGGGGAAATTCCAGCTTTCTTCTTTTCTCTGTTCTCTTGCTCTCCAGTCCCAAGCAATCCCGGGGCAACAGCTGTCTATAATCCTGAGGACCATAAAGCCTCCACTCCACTGGAGGACTGTGATCCCGAGTGGGAGGGGACCCTCACTGGGTTTTTCCCCTTCTGTCCTCCCACTGCTTGGCTCCAGACGTGCGTGTAGTTGCAGGAAGTATGGCGCATCGTGTAACTAAAGCCTCAAATTTCTAGCTAGGGGATCAGAAAGGAGAGGCCCAAAGAACTGCAAGTATCAGGGATATAACAGAAGAGGGAGGAGCTGAAAAAGGTGACCCTATGAGGCTGTTGGGGGGCTCCTGCGCTTACCCCTGAGCTGTGCGTGGTAGATCTGACTCTGAACACACCAAAGCTTTGAAAATAAACCTCAGGGGAGACCGGGGTGGAGTGCGGGGCACACACATGGGGCAGGTTCAAACAGCACAGCGAAGGCTTTGAAAGGGGAACTGGGAACTGACACTGAAACCACAGCCCACAGAAGGCTACTTGGAACTTGTGGCCTGCGCCCACGGGGTCAAGGCCTGCTAAGATAAAAATATCAACATTATTCACAGCATTTAAACACGGCACAGACTGCCTAACATGATAGGAGGGTCCAAAAGCTAAACTTATTTTGCATTCAAAAAACCAGGAACACCTCGATTTCCCTGGGAAAAGACAATCAACAAGTGCCAGTGTCACGGTGCCACCAATGTTGGAATTATCTGAAAAGGGACTACTATAAAAATGCTCCTACAGCTAAGGGGAGACACTTACCATGAATAGAAATAGAGAAAATCTTAGCAAAGGAACAGATGATAAGAAGAATGACAAAAAGCCAAATTCAGAAGAGAAAAGTACAATAACCAAAATCTAGCAACTCAATGGATGGGCTCAACAGCAGAATGGAGATGACGAAGGAAATCATCAGGAACCTTGAAGACAGAGTAACAGAAATCACCCAATTCAAACAAGAGCAAGAAAAAAAAAAACCTGGAGGAAGACAGGACTAGAGCCTCAGAGCCTGTGAGACAGGACCTCAGAGCCTGTGAGACAGGACCAGAGCCTGTGAGACAGGACCTCAGAGCCTGTGAGACAGGACCAGAGCCTCAGGGCCTAACCCTGAAGTCCCAGGAGGAGAGGAGACAGGAGGTGGGGCAGAAAAAGTACTAGAAGAAAATAATGCCTGAAAACTCAGATTTGGTGAAAGATACAAAACTACAGATTTAAGAAGTTTAACAAAACAAAAATGGGATAAATACAAAGAAATTAGGCCGGGCGGGTGGCTCACATCTGTGATCCTGGCACTTTGGGTGGCTGAAGCAGGAGGATCCCTTGAGGCCAGGAGTTCAAAACCAGCCTGGGCAACATAGTGAGATGCTGTCTCTACAAACAATTTAAAAATTAGCTAGGTGTGGTGGTGCACGCCTGTAGCCCCAGCTACTCAGCAGGCTGAGGAGGGAGGATTACTGGAGCCCAGGAGTTCAAGGGTGCAGTGACCTATGATCACACCACTGTATTCCAGCTGGGTGACAGAGCAAGACTCTGTCTCAAACAAAACAAAACAAGACACACACACAAAGAAGTCCACCCTCAGATGCACCATAATCAAACTGCTGAAAGCTAAAGCTAAAGATCTGAAAGCAGCCAGGGATAAAAGATGTATTACAGTTCGAGCATCCCAAATCTGAAGACCAAAAATCCAAAATGCTCCAAAATCCAAAACCTTTTGAGCACTGATATGGCGCCCACAGTGCTCACTGGAGCACTTGTGATTTCAAATTTTCAGATTTAGGATGCTGAACTGGTGAGTATAATACAAATATTCCAAAATCTGAAAAAACCAGAAATCTAAAATGCTTCTGGTCCCAAGCATTTCAGATAAGGGACGCTCCACTTGTACTTCTAGGAGAATGATCTGAGTGACTGCAAATTTCTCATGAGAGACCGTGGAGGGTGGAAGGAAGTGATACATTTTTAAAATGCTGAAAGAAAACAATTATCAACTCAGAATTCTATGCTCAGAGAAAATAGGCTTCGGGAATGAGTGTGAAATAAAGACAGTCTTAGACGGAAAAAAACACTAAGATAATTTATTTAAAAATAAAAGGAATCCTACAAAAAAAATTTTTTTTATAAAAAAGAGAGAAAAGAAAAGCTAGTTAAATTTCTTTAATTAGAAGGGAAAGGGTCCCAGAAGGAAACCTGGAACATCAATAATGAAAAACAACAGAAGGACAGGAAGCCCTCCAGATCAGAGAGTTCCACCTCCTCAGAGTCAACCAACGAGGACAGAAAACATTCAGAAAAGACAAATAAGACATAACAGTACAACAACAACAACAACATAAATAATACAGTATAACAACTATCTTCATAGCATTTACAGTGTATGAGGTATTACAAGTAATCTAGAGATGACTTAAAGTCTGCAGGAGGATGTGTGTAGGTTATATGCAAATATGACACCATTTTATATAAAGCACTTGGGCATCCTCTAATTATGGTATCCAAATTATGGAACCACCACTTCTTGGAAACCAAGGGACAACCCCAGAAACGATCTCAATAGAGATCAGTGACAAGACCGCCCGTGCATAGCCACACCTGTGCATACTAAGTCCTGCGGTTAGCCTTGTGGAACCCACATATACCAAAAGTCAGCCCTCCGTATCTATACACAGGTTCTACATCCCGAGAATACTGTGTTTTCGATCTGTTTTGGGTTGAAAAGAAGCCATATTTAAGTGCACCCACACAGTTCAAACCCATGTTGCTCCAGGGCCAACTGTAAAATACTATTCATTTCCTCTTGAGTTTCTTAGAATGTGTTTGATGACAGAAAGTCAAATGTGTTGCATGTCTGAGGGGTTATCAGTGTACATGTATGCAACACAGAAGAGCATGTCAAGATGGGGACGGAGGGCAAAAGGTCTGAGTGACAGAAGGGTTTCCACATTCCATCTGAAATATGCAAATATAGATTCTAAGTAGATTGTGAGAAGTTTAATACATACATTGTAACCCCCAGAACAACCACTACCAAAACTACACAGAGAACAGTGTATAAAAAAAAATTGAAAAATTAAAATGTAACACTAAAAATGTTCAATTTATTAAAAAGAGGAAGAATAGAAATAAAAATAGAACAAATAAAATGGTATACATAAATCCAAAATATAAATAATTTAATTAAATGTAAATGATCTAAACATACCATTAAAAGGCAGATTTTTCAGAAGAGTCTTAAAAACCCCACGTAATTATAAGATCTACAAGAAACTCATAAATATAATGATACAGGTAGATTAAAAGTAAAAGGATGCAAAAGATACACCACACAAACATTAACCAAAACAATGTGGCCAGGAGCGAGTGGCTCACACCTGTAATCCCAACACTTTCGAAGACTGAGGCGGGTGGATCGCTTGAGCTCAGGAGTTCAAGACCAGCCTGGCCAACATGGTGAAACCCCATCTCTACAAAAAATACAAAAATTATCTGTGTTTCGTGGTGTGTGCCCACAGTCCCAGTTACTTGCAGGGCTGAGGCAGGAGGACTGCTTGAGCCCAGGAGGTCAAGGCTGCAGTGAGCCAAGATCATACCACTACACTCCAGCCTAGGTGACAAAGTGAGACTCTGTCTCTGAAAAAAGAAAGCTGGAGCAGCTCTGTGAATGTAAGACAAAGGAATACGGAAGGACATTACGAAAGCATAAAAAGGTCAATTCAGCAAGAAGATATCATCATTCTAAATGTATATGCACCAACAGAGCTGCAAAATACAGGAAGCAAAAATGAACAGAAATGAAAAGAGAAACAGACAAATCTAAAATCACAGCTGGAGCCTTCAACCACCTCTCAAGTATGCAGACAAATTGACAATGATAGAGAAGAACTAATACCATCAACAAATTAACTCTGACATTTATAGAACAATCCACTCACCAAAACCAAAACACACACTCTTTCAGGTACATGTGGAATAATTCACCAAGAAAGACCACCTCCTGGCTCTAAGATAAACCTTAACAAATTTAAAAGCATTGAAACCATATTAAATATGTTCTCTGCCCATAATTGAATTAGACTGAAACTTAATAATGAAAAGATACGATAAAATCTCCAACTCTCAGAAATTAAACAATATACTTATTCAACAATATATTAACCGATTATTAATTATTAACAATATATTAAACCGTATTATTCATCTATGCTCCCAAGAGGAAGTCTTACAAAAAACTTTTTGATCTGAATGAAAACAAAAATTCACACATTAAAATTGGCTGGGTGCAGCTACAGTAGTACATAAAGGGAAATTTATAGCATTAAATTATTAGAAAAGAAGAGGCCGGGTGCAGTGGCTCATGTCTGTAATCCCAGCACTTCAGGAAGCCAAGGCAGGCAGATTCACCTGAGCTCAGGAATTTGAGACCAGCCTGGGCAACATGACGAAACACAAAATACAAAAATTAGCCAGGCATGGTGGTGGGTGCCTGTGGTCCCAGCTACTTCCGGAGGCTGAGGCAGGAGAATCCCTTCAGCCTGGGAGGCAGAGGTTGCAGTGAGCCGAGATCACACCACTGCCTTCCAGCCTGGCGACAGAGTGAGACTTCGTCTCAAAAAAAAAAAAAAAAAAAAAAAAAAAAGGGAAAAGAAGTAAGGACTTGAATCCTAAGCTTTTCCTTAAGAGTCTAGAAAAAGTAAAATAAATTCAAAGCAAGGAGAAGGAAGGAAATAATAAAGACAAAGCAGAAACCAATGAAATAGAAAAGAAAAAAAAAATCCATGAAAACAAAAGCAAATTTTTGGAAAGATCAACATCAACAAATCTACATAATCTCCTCCAAACACTATCAGAGAAGGAAATACTTCCCAACTCATTTTATGAGACCACCATTAATTACTGATAACAAAACCAAAGACAGTGCCAGCAAACAAACAAAACACAAACCGACCAAGAAAACCTAGGTGGAGCCCACGAATATTACTCCTCAAAGGTGGAGAGCGGGAGCCTCGCAGACAGGCTCTCACTCTGCCGCCGAGGCTGGAGTGCAGTGATGCAATCATAGCTCACTGCACCCTCCAACTCCTGGTTTCAGCAACCCTCCGGCCTCAGTCTCCTGAGTAGGTGGGACTACAGGTGCGTGCCACCACACCTGGCCAATTTTTAAAAAATGGGTTCTTCTTATGCTGCCTAGACCAGTCTCACCTCCTGGCCTTAAGCAACCCTCCTGCCTCAGCCTCTCAAAATGTTACGATGATGGGAGTGAGCTACTGTGCCCGGTCTTCAGGGCTTGTTTACAGTATGACTGATGAGGCTGGAGGGAACTCTGTCGCGCTAATTGCAAGTAAGCATCATTACCCGCTACTTTTGTCTCAAGAACACTGTGCAACTGAGGAAAGACATCGCAAGCGCCAACAGCTGAACGCGATGCCAGGCTGTAGATTTTAAAGGTGCATGCAAGAGGCAGCAGGGCTCAGCGGTGAAAAGCTCGGTGCTCAGTCCAGGAGACTTGAGTCAAGCCCTAGCACTGCTACTCACTGGGGCCAGACCCTGTGCAAAGTCTACCTACTCTGAGCCTCAGGGTCCTCTCCATGAAGATAGTGACAAACACCCCCACATGGGGAAGCAAAAGAAGACTCAATGTAGAATAATAACTCAATGCCGGCACCCACAGACTGTTCACCAGCCTTTACTACTTTACACAGTAAGCGCTGGTTAAGTATTTGCTGAACTAACAAATAGTGATAAACCAAGAAACAATGCTGCCCAATCCCATGAACACTCAGTTAAAACTCTGGAGCAGGTACTTCAACAGCTTAAAAACGATACAACTTCAAAACCAGCTCATTAAGAACGAAAGCAGGAGCGGGAGGAAACCCTCAATCCTCAGCCTGAACGCTTGGTGGCTGTCGCTTCAAGGCACGCTGCAAGAGACGCATAAGCAAACAAATTTCAGATCATCAGAAAGATTTTCCTCATTTTCTTCTGGCCCTGACCCACCTTCCGACTCTCTCTGACACTAACTTCCTCGTCAAAGCCTCGCGTCCATTAAGCATGTCTAGTATTTGATCTCTGTACTTTCCATCCCGTAACTAGTGTGCCCTTGTCACAAGTCTTCATCTTTTGCAATTCTGCTCTGTCTTCTAAAGCCAGAAAAACTTAACATCCTCCACAGACTTGTGCAAGAGGCCCACGCTCTGCGGCCCCAGGGAGCTTTCTCCGCACGCTGCTTCCACTGGGGCCACGTCCCTCTCACTACTCCAGCTACCCCCAGGCTTTTAGGAAGTGGGGACAGCGTGCTCCCTAGCTCCTACCCGCACTGCTCACTGAGCACAGTTGACAGTTCCATCCCACCTATAGATTACCCCATCCACGGAGAAATGCAGCGATAATCCCAGTTCACAGAGATGGGGAAGAAAGGGCTATGTGGATGCATTGAAAACAAAACACAAACCCTAGGGGCCAGGTGATCCCTTCTCCCTTCCACTCTTACTAGAAAACGGCAGCTTGTTTTCCCAGGCTCCCTGAGCTCAGAGGCTCCTGAGTTCGAGATCTGCCTAGGAACCACCTGGGGAATGAAAAGAGAAAGGCGGCCTCTTGGCCCCTCTCACAGATTCAGGCTCAAGAGGTCAGGCTGAGCTCAGGAGGCTACTTTTCTTTTTTCTTTTTTTTTTTTTTTTTTTGAGACAAGGTCTCGCTCTGTCACCTAGGCTGGAGTGCAGTGGTACAATCCCGGCTCACTGCAACCTCTGCCTCCCAGGTTCAAGCAATTCTCATGCCTCAGCCTCCCAAGCAGCTGGGACTGCAGTCTTGCCTACCGTGACTGGCTAATTTTTGTTATTTTTAATAGAGATGGGGTTTCACCACGTCGCCCAGGCTGGTCTTGAATTCCCGATGTCAGGTGATCCACCCACCCTGGTCTCCCAAAGTGCTGGCATTACAGGCATGAGCCACTGCACCCAGCCTTACTTTTCATTTTTTAAACATCCACCTCCCCACAGTATATGCTATAGCTCAAATGCGGGTGATTTAATGATTTTTAAAGAAACATCATAAAAACCAAAGTGAACAGAACACAGAGGAACAAGGCATAAAGTGACATTCAACAGACGCAGCTCCCGGGGGAGGAGGTGGAACAGTGCCCAGATCTGCCATAGCCATGGACCCATGAGGGATGGTGCCACGCAGGGGCTGAGACCAAGGTCTGGGTTCCCAGAACGGGGCGAAAGGGAAGGCAAGCAATGTGAAGGAGACGGCGAGGACTCCTGCGCCTTCTAGAAGGTGAGGGGACCCCATTCTCATGTCCCACCACTGAGCTCTCCCGACAATCCAGCTGATTCAAGCAGCAAATTCAAGCGCTACAAAGAATAGTATGAAAAGGACTTTTTTTTTTTTTAAAGCATACTTGAATTATAAGCTGTTACATTTTTAAAGGAGCCTAAATCCATGCCCACTCAGCAGTGCACACTAAGCCACCTGCTCCAAAGCAGGGAAAGAGGACAGGTCAGGGGACAGAGCAGAAGGACCACAGACACTCCTGCTGCGTGTCCCACCCTCCAGGCACCCACCGCAGGGCTTCTGGTCGGCCCCTCTCCTGAGCTGTCTCCAGGGTTGCACGCCAGCCACGGTTCCAGGCTTGCACCCAAGTGGTAGGTCCTACTGCCAATTGTCAGGCTTTAAAAATTGGAGGCTGAGTGCAGTGGCTCGTGCCTGTAATCCCAAAACTTTGGGAGGCTGAGGTGGGAGGATGGCTTGAGCCCAGGAGTTTGAGAGCAGCCTGGGCAACATAGCGAGACCGTGTGTCTACAAAAATTAAACAACAATAACAAAACCTTAGCCAGCCATGGTGGCATGCACCTGTGGGCCCAGCTATTATGGAGGCTGAGGTGGGAGGATCGCTTGAGCCCAGGAGTTCAAGGCTACAGTGAGCTGCAATCGCACCACTGCATTCCAGCCTGGACCACAGAGCAAGGCTGTCTCAAAAGAAAAATAAAAAGCAAAACAATAAAAATTTGGTGTGTAAAGGGTGACTAATTTCAGGAAGACTCCAGTAGAAGACCCAGGAAGAATATTTGCTCTTTCCCTTAATTTAATACGAATTCCCTGCACAAATGACATTTCTGCATATTCTTAGAACTGTAACCAACCCCAAATGACTTTTTATGAGTAATCACAATCTGCTGCCTCAAAACGGCAACTAGAAAACAGACCACACTCAATTTCCTAGCACATTTTGGAATCCTTATATGGATATATAGAGAAAATGATTTAGAGGGAACAGATACCTGGTCAAACAGGTAGACTGTGACATCATTGAAAAACGTGACTGCCTTCTTTTCCTTCTTCCAGTCCTCAGGCAGCGGGTCGGGGGCTCCGGCCGCCGTGGGCTTCAACAGACTCCGCAGGTGCCTCCCGTCCTCGTTGCTGAGGATGACGGGCACGGGGTGCTCGGTCTCGTCCTCCGACTCGGAGCTGAGGCTGTGCAGGTTAAAGGCCCGCAGGTCCTCGTCCGAGTCGTCGCTGTTTTCGTCCTCCTCGTCCGCATCCATCCCGTCCTCCGAGAGGTCGAGCATCCCCGACACCCCAAGTTTCCCCAGGTACTTTCCTTCGATGTCCGGCTCCTTCAACTTGGGGCCCTCGGAATGGCTGGACAGGGACTTGTCCACCGCAGAACTGGTGTAGGCAAGGAGTTCGTTCGTGTTGGTCCCCGTGGAAGCAAGGGTGCAGGGGCGATCTTCCTGTGTCTCGAAGTTATTGCCACTGCTAAGTTCTGAGTTCAGCACACTCCAGGGACTGCTGGCCTCGTCTTCCGTGGGATGGACCTGCTGGGGAACATCAGTCTGTGCTGGCTCCGGTGTGGCTCTTAATTCCAGATCACCGGAGTTGTGCAAAGCAGACAGACAACTTTCATCTGGCTGGCTCTTTCTGGCTTCCAGGCAGCTATCCTGGGCACCAGGACTTTGCTCTGGGAGGACAGGCTCGGGCAGGGGCTGCTCCTGTACCAACACCAAGGCGGATGGGGAGGTTCCCGGGACCTCCTCAGACCTTTTCTCGGGCTCAGAGTCATTGTCTGAGAAGTATGCAGAGTCTCGGTATGAACCCTGGGAGCCAGCTGTGAATGTCTGAGGGGTCACTTCTGTGCCTCTGTGACCATCGCCGGCATCTGAGATGACAATGACCGGGTTGGAAGGCAGACCGCTGTGGCCACCATCGCCCACGGTGGCTGGTTCTGAGTCTGAGGTGCCCTCGGGGGCGGGATGCAAGGTCCACTCGGGAGACTCCAAGTTCTCTGTTTCGTAGCCGCTGTCTGCCGGCTTATCAGGCGGCATGAGTTTCTGAGGAGAGTGAGATCCTAAAGAGTCCAGCAGCGTTTCATGGACGTCCACTGACTCCAGGGAGTCTGGGGTTTCCAGGGACGGCTCCGAGGCTGGGAAGGGCGCTGACAAGCTGTCTTCCAGGAGGCTGTCCTGACTGGTTGAGTCCGAGGAGAGGGCGGACACCAAGCCTGCTTCTTTCGCTGTGTCTTTAGAATTGAGCTGATTTAAAGTCTCCACAGCCTTCAAGTTTTTCTCTAGCTGGCGATGACTGGGATGGTCTTCCAAAAACGGTTCATTGTGTAATTCCTGTCCCAGTTCCGGGAGACTACTCCCCACACTCACCCTGCTGGCAAGGATGTCATCAGCAGGAACAGAGTCACTTTCGGTGAGTCGCAGGGTCTCCTCACCCTGGCCAGGAGAGTCCTGGGACCCGCCATCCATGTTGCGGGTTTTGGCATCGGTCGAGAGAATTTCAACCGGGACAGTCACAGCGTCTGGACTGAGGTCCTGGCAGAGACAGTCCTCCAGGACAATAACATCTAAACACGTGGGCTGGGTTTCTCCCTGTGTCGGGAGTGAGTCTGGGGATACCCGATGGGGCGTTTCTTCTGTTTCGAGGGAGGTAGGAGGTACCTGCACTTCCGGGGAAGACTGCAATGAGGTGCTCAAAGTGTCACCTGTGAACATGACATCTGTGTTGTCACCCTTCGTGCTTATGCTTTCCTGCAACAAAGACAAGCCTGGCTTATTTTCCACAAACTGAAGCTCAGTATCTAAAGAGTTTCTACGTGACGTTTCTAACATAGCTTCGGTAAAACCAGCATTCTTAAGTTCTGTCTGAAGATCATTTATGTGTTCTTTGCTGGACAATGAGCATTTTAGTAAGTTTTTCTCTTGAAGAAATAAAAAGTTTTCTGACAATTCTTGAACATTCAATGGATCAAAATTATCTTGGTGTATAAGATTATCTGATAGGCAGAGAGGCTCACTGTCAAAAAGTTTACGGGGCTTTTCTTTCTCAAAGTGGCCCATTATGACTGACTCTTTGGGGTTATCCAAACTGGAACTTAAAGTGGCAGGTTTAAAGTCGGCTTGAACTCCGTTTAGTTCCATCAAGTCGAATATTTTCTGGTGACTGGGCAAATCTTCCGATTTGTCCAGATCATTAAATATATTGTTGAAAGGGCTCTCGGGGCCACTGGTCACGTGTAAGTCCCCCGGTAAGCTAGAGTCTTTGGGGTCTGTACTGCTTTGGAAGAAGTCCTCATCTGTACTGGACTCCTCAAGTTCAACGTTCCTGAGCACCGTGAGCTGGGGTGGTTCAGGGCCAGTCCTTTCTGGATTATCCATGTCAGTTGTGAGCAGCGCTGGCGGGTAATCAAGCTCCAAGTTACTGCCACTTTTTTCCTCTAACTGGATATAATAGTCACTTCCAACAGAAAGGTTGTGGGCATCAAAGACAGGAACCACTCCAGGGGCCCTCAGGGGGACATCCTGGCTGCTGTCATCTTGCTTTCCGGGCCCGGGATCTGAAAGTGAACTCTCAAAAACTTCAACTGGATAGAAGATGCTCGTGTAGGACAAGGCTTCGTCCAGGTGGCCCCGGCTGCGCTCATCAAAGTGGTCGTGCTTAGCGGCCTCCCAGACATACTCAAAGCTCAGGCCCTGGCTCGTTTCGGTCACAGTGAGGACTTCCTCCATTTCACGACCCAGCCGGTCCCTGGCAAAGTGGTCGAGAATTGGGAATGCAGCATTGTTGGAGGAGTCTCTGCTATTTGTGTTCGGCTTCAGAGCGTTCCACTGCTGTTCGAAGTCGACCTCTGAGTCCCGCTGGCTCTGCAGCCGCAGGTAAGTCAGCAGCCTGTGCACATCTTCTGCCGCGGGTCTCTTTTCTGGTGACAGCCAACAGAACTGTAAGACTTCATACCTGAGCAGCACATGACAAGCAATCAGTGGAACCATCACGAATCTTTTTGTTTTGTTTTCGAGACGGAGTCTTGCTCTGTCACCCAGGTTGGAGTGCAGTGGCATGATCTCGGCTCACTGCAACCTCCACCTCCTGGGTTCAGGCAATTCTCTTGCCTCTGCCTCCCAAGTAGCTGGGGTTACAGGCGCCTGCTACCGCGACTGGCTAATTTTTGTATTTTTGGTTCAGACGGGGTTTCACCATGTTGGCCAGGCTGGTCTTGAACTCCTGACCTCGTGATCTGCCTGCCTTGGCCTCCCAAAGAGCTGGGATTACAGGCATGAGCCACTGTGCCTGGCCGAATCAGTTAAAAATATCAAAAGAGGCCAGGCACCCTGGCTCACGCTTGTAATCCTGGGGCTATGGGAGGCTGAGGCAGGAGGATCACTTGAGCCAGGAGTTCGAGAACAGCCTGGACAACATAGTGAGACCTCATCTCTACTTTTTTTTCTTTTTTTTTTAATACAAATAAATAAATAAACAATATGAAAAGACTTTACAAGGACCCTAAAGCCAAGTCAACACCCTAAACATTTCTACACCTTTGTCACTGCCAACCATATTAAGTAGTTCAGCTCATGGTGAGGTCATCGTGAAAGAGGAAATGAAGAAATACAATATTTGGCCCACAAATTTTGTGTTTTGGGGACACTTCACAGTGAAGATGAAACAGAACAGGTGGAACGTGAGGCTACCAACCATCTATCAGAGTAGGGCTGCTCCAGCTGGGGCTTCGGGAGCTTTGTCTCTCTCTCTCTAATGACTTGGTTGAGGACGTCTAAGTTGGAAAGGTTTGAATACGGCTGTGCAGCATTGTCAAAAAGCTCCCAAAGTGTCACACCCAGGGACCTGTTGGAAAAAGAAAACGGTTGTTTCTCTCTCCTTTTAGATGTTAAATTCTTAACACTCACATTTGTTATATAGCCAGTAATTTTAAGGACAAGGTGTGTATTGAAAAGATTAGTAATACAATCGTTCTTTTGTTTGTTTTGTTTTGTTTTGTTTTTTTGAGACAGAGTCTCACTCTGTCACCCAGGCTGGAGTGCAATGGTGTGGTCTCCACTCACTGCAACCCCTGACTCCCGGGTTCAAGCGATTCTCCTGCCTCAGTCTCCCAAGTAACTGGGATTACATCACGCCCTGCTAATTTTTGTAATTTTAGTAGAGACAGGGTTTCACCATGTTGGCCAGGCTGCTCTCAAACTCCTGACCTCAGGTGATCCACCCTCCTTGGCCTCCCAAAGTGCTGAGATTACAGGCGTGAGCCACCACAACCAGCCAAGATCGTTCTTTAATCTCAAACCAATAATCAGCACAATAGCGCAAAAAAAAAAAAAAAAAAAAAAAAAAAGTATTTCTGTTAAAATGAGGAAGCCCATGCCTCCTATTTGCTACTGAATACTACCCTAGACATTTTGGCCAACGAAAAATGTACAAAACAGAGATAATAGGTGTAATTATGTGGATGAGATGACTATCAACTTTTAAGTACTCAACAAATTATTGGAAAGACCATCAGGGCCGGGCGCGGTGGCTCAAGCCTGTAATCCCAGCACTTTGGGAGGCCGAGACGGGCGGATCATGAGGTCAGGAGATCGAGACCATCCTGGCTAACACGGTGAAACCCCGTCTCTACTAAAAAATACAAAAAACTAGCCGGGCGAAGTGGCGGGCGCCTGTAGTCCCAGCTACTCGGGAGGCTGAGGCAGGAGAATGGCGTGTACCCGGGAGGCGGAGCTTGCAGTGAGCTGAGATCCGGCCACTGCACTCCAGCCTGGGCGACAGAGCATGACTCCGTCTCAAAAAAAAAAAAAAAAAAAAAAGACCATCAGCATGTTCTAAAAATTTGGCAGAATGGCTGGAAACAAGATAAATACCCTGAATTCTGATTTTTTTTTGGTAGAAAAATACACCTATTAACAACAGTAGTAAACACCAGAAAGCATCTAAAAGGAATCTTTACACGGGCAAGACAATGTCTGAGACCCACAAGTTTGGTTTGAGTTACTCCTCAGTATCGTGGGTTTTGCTGCCATTCTGAAGGGATCCCCCAACACGCTGGCAGCTGTCTGTGTGCCAGGAGAGGCCCTGAGGGCTGACTCACCACAGCCCTTCTCAGTCCCAGCCCAACCCTCTCTCACACCCCGGTGCTCTGTCCCCATGGAAACAGCCTCTGCTGGCTTCCTGGGTCAGATGAGCTGCCTCTCGTTTCCTCCACAAAGTCTCTGCATCTCCTCCCCACCACGCACTGCCTCTGTCCTGCACTTGTGTCTCCTATTTACTGCCATGTTCCCGAACCTGACTCTCATCTGTGTCCTCTGGGAAGCCATGAACACACACACTGGTAAGTCAGGTCCACCCCTAAGGATGCTGAGTGGGTAGATCTAGGAGTGGTCTAGAAAACTCTCTTTTTAAAAAGCTCCCCAGTGATTGTCATGTCCAGCCAACCCTGCATGACACACCCCAAACAACGAGGAAACAACTACATTTTGACAAAAATCACTAAAGGAGAGCACCAGAGCACGTCCAAGGAGTAACAGGGACTCAGGAAACTCAGGACGGCCACAGCGAGAGCGGAAGGAAACGCCTGGCCTCCGCCACCCCATCCCTGGAAGGGGCAGCCAGGAACCAGGAGCAATTTTCTCTTCCAGGTAAGGGCAAGTAAGAGGACCTCACTGTGCACACATACATCCTCACACTGCTCACTGTGCACACCTACAGTCCTCATAGGCAGTAAGCCCAGCTGAAGAATTCAATAAATGAAATAAAAAGAAATACAGAACTTCAACAACAGACTCAAGCAGAAGAACCTCTCCACTTGAAGAAAGGTTGTTTGAGGGAAAAAGAGAGAAGAATGAAAAGGAGTGAAGAAAGGCTTCAGGGCGTATGGGAGACTACAGAGCAAACAAATACACACATTATGGGAGTTACAGGAATAAAAGAGCTAGGAGAAGACAGAGAAAGGCTCTATAAGGAAAGAACAGCTAAAAACGTCCCAAGTCTTGGGAGAGATATAGACATCCAGATCCAGGAAAATCAAAGGCCCTCAAAATACAATCAACCCCAAAAGGTCATTTCAGAGGCACATTATGGTCAAACTGTCAAAAGTCAAAAACAAAGATAAAGATAAAATTCTAAAAACAGCCAGAGAAAAGCATTAAGTCACATAGGAGGAAAGGAGAGAATGGGATGGTACATTCAAAGTACTGAAATTGGCAGCTAAGAACACTATGCCCCGCAAAGATATGCTTCAGAAATGAAGGAGGGCTGGGCGCGATGGCTCATGCCTATAATCCCAGCACTTTGGGAGACTAAGACGTGAGGATCGCTTGAGGCCAGGGGTTCAAGACCGGACTGGGCAACACAACATGACCTCATCTCTACTAAAAGTAAATACATATAATAACAACTTTTTAAAATAAAGAATGGAGAAATAAAGTCTTTCCCAGACAAGCAGAAACTGAGGGAATTCATCACTATGAGACCAGCCTTAAGAGAAATGGTCCAGGAGTCCTGTATCTGGAAGCTAAAGGAGGATAACCATCATCATGAAAAAACACAAAAGTATCAAACTCACAATACACAAGGTAGAGCAGATACACAAGGGAGAAAGAAAAAGGAAGAAAACCTCCTCACTCATGTGGAAGTTAAAAAGGTTGATCTCATAGTAGTAGAGAGTAGAAGAGTGGTTACTTGAGGCTGGGAAGGGGAGGGAGGGGAGGAATAGTGAGAGGCTAGCTAACAAACACAAAATTTCAGCTGGACAGAAGGAGTAAGATCTAGTGTTCTGCAGCACTGAAGGGTGACTATAATTAACAACAAATTTTTGTATATTTTCTTTTTTTTTATTTTTATTTTTTGAGACGGACTCTCGCTCTGTCGCCCAGGCTGGAGTGCAGTGGCCAGATCTCAGCTCACTGCAAACTCCGCCTCCCGGGTTTACGCCATTCTCCGGCCTCAGCCTCCCGAGTAGCTGGGACTACAGGCGCCCGCCACCTCGCCCGGCTAATTTTTTTGTATTTTTAGTAGAGACGGGGTTTCATTGTGTTAGCCAGGATGGTCTCGATCTCCTGACCTCGTGATCCGCCCGTCTCGGCCTCCCAAAGTGCTGGGATTACAGGCTTGAGCCACCGCGCCCGGCCAATCAGGCACTCTTTTGTTCCTGCATCTTATACAACTACTTTCCTTTAAGAAAGTACTCAAAGAGGAAGAAGTTAGGACTTTGTTAAAGAAATGCCTAATAAAACGGTAAGCCAATACATACCAGATATTACTATACTTAGTCTGATCTGCAGTGAGCAGTCTGTCTTGAAAGCTGGTTACTAATTCTGGAGCAGTCCATCGCAGAGGGAAAACTTTTTTATCATCTGTTTCAATATAATCCTCCTGTTTTGTTAGAAAGCACACAGAATTTTGAATAGAATTATACTTTTGGTGAGTTCAAGAATTTAAATCCATGGTATTCTCAGAAAACATATACCCAGTCCAAAAAAACCAGGTCAGAAAAAAAAGCAGGCATGAAGAGCGACTTTCTGGGCGGAAAGTGGGTAAGGAGTTTCTCTGAAGCCTCCTGGGCTTCATGGGCTCATCTGCAAGCCATGAACACTTGCTAAGTCATCTTTCCTGGAAAAGGAAAGTACGCTGTGTCTGATGCATATAACATAGACTTTGAGCAAAACATTAAAACAATATATACTGGGCCTTATGTGCTGAATAGTGAAGCCAGTTAGTAAGACTGCAGCCTTTAGACTCTGACAGGGATCTGAAGTCCTCATTCTACCATTTAACAGCTATGGGATTCTAGGCAAGCAACAACTTTGTGAAGTGTTTTCCGGATCAGTGAAATGAGGAAAACCCACTCTTTGTGGTGAGGATTAAATGAGATGATGTAGGCCAGGCGCGGTGGCTCATGCCTGTAATCCCAGCACTTTGGAAGGCCGAGGCAGGTGGATCACAAGGTCAGGAGTTCGAGACCAGCCTGGCCAACAGGGTGAAACCCCATCTCTACTAAAAATACAAAAATCAGCCGGGCATGGTGGAGGGAGCCTGTAGTCCCAACTACTCGGAAGGCTAAGGCAGGAGAATCGCTTGAACCCAGGAGGTGGAGGTTTCAGTGAGCCGAGATCACGCCACTGTACTCCAGCCTGGGTGACAGAGCGAGACTCCATCTCAGAAAAAGAAAAAAAGAGATGATGCAGGATGCAGGCAGGTGCTGCTAAGTGCCTGGCATCTAACAAGTGCTTGAGACACTAGAGCTACTATGTAGACAAATAACCAACTTCTATTTGCATAATATTCTTTGAAAATATTACCCATTTGGTCCTCACAAGAACTCCGAAAAATAGAACAGATCTTATCCGTATGTTGCTGCTTAGAAAGTGGTGGTCAAGGCTGGGTGGGGTGACTCACACCTGTAATCCTAGTACTCTGGGAGGCTGAGACAGGCAAGTTGCTTGAGCCCAGGAGTTTGAGAACAGCCTGGGCAATATAGCAAGACTCCATTAAAAAAAAAAAAAAGAAAAGAAAAGAAAATGGAGGTCAAGTGGCTTCTCTGAGGTCTCCTGACAGCCCAGAGCTGGGACAGTCCCATTCTCTGCCCCACAGCGCTCTACCTCATTCACTGGGGCTACACAAACACACACAAATGGAAACTTCATTGACTTCTTCACTTTTTTCCTTTAGGATATATTTGTGACAGAGTTAAAAAAAAAACCTAAATTCCCAGGTTACTGAATGTGAGCTGAAATTTTACTGACCATGTAATGGAGAAACATTTATATGATATGTATATTTTATCATTAACAGGTAATAATTACTGTTGCTCATGTGTTCACTCCAAAATTTATTATGCACCATCAGACTACATCATTTATAAATATTTTTAGGCTGGGCGCGGTGGCTCACTCCTGTAATCCCAGCACTTTGAGAGGCCAAGGCAGGCAGATCACAAGGTCAGGAGATCAAGACCATCCCGGCTAACATGGTGACACCCCATCTTGGCCGGGCGCGGTAGCTCATGCCTGTAATCCCAGCACTTTGAGAGGCCGAGACGGGCAGATCACGAGGTCAGGAGATCGAGACCATCCTGGTCAACATGGTGAAACCCCATCTCTACTAAAAATACAAAAAAAATTAGTGGGGCGTAGTGGTGGGCGCCTGTAGTCCCAGCTACTCGGGAGGCTGAGGCAGGAGAATGGCGTGAACCCGGGAGGCAGAGCTTGCAGTGAGCCGAGATCGTGCCAATGCACTCCAGCCCGGGCGACTGAGCAAGACTCTGTCTCAAAAAAAAAAAAAAAAAAAAAAAGAAACCCCGTCTCTACTAAAAACACAAAAAATTAGCCGGGCTTGGTGGCGTGCGCCTGTGATCCCAGCTGCTCAGGAGGCTGAGGCAGGAGAATGGTGTGAACCCAGGAGGCAGAGCTTGCAGTGAGCCGAGATCACGCCACTGCACTCCAGTCTGGGCGACAGAGCGAGACTCCGTCTCAAAAAAAACAAAAAATATTTTTTTAAACAAACTTTTGGAAAGCTGTCGCAAAACCTCGGACATAAAGCCGCAGACTTACACAAGCCACACACCAGAAGCCCAGACCACCATTAAAATGACTGCTGCAAATCCCTCTCCAGAAAGCCTCAGACCAAGATTCTTATAAATAACAGTGGGGCATCTGGTGACATTACAACTTCACAATACAAATTAAATCAGACTGAAAACAGTTAAACCTTTGGCTTACCTTGTACCTGCTGAATCCTATTCCGTAATCTCCCACTTTCACATTTAAGTCGGAGGTGAGAAAACAATTCCGCAGGGCTAAATCACTGAAAACAGAGGGAAGTGAACACGGCAAGAAGAATCAACAACCAGGATCGTGCTGTATGGAAATGCCACAGAAACGGGCTTTCTCTCGGGATCCGAGGAAGTATATTGAGCTCTCTGCTTAATAATTAATGTCTTAAAATTCTTTTTCATAGAAGTATTATATATGTCATCAATCACTTAAATAATAAAGATGATCACAATTTTTGGCAAGTAATTAGCTCAGGTTAAATACTGACCATATCTGTACCATGTTCTGCATTAAACCCAGATTTACGGCTTGTTTCCTTGTATTTTCTTTTTTTCTTCTCATTCAGTTTAGAAGTTTATTTTGCCAAGGCTGAGGACCATGCCTGTGACACAGCCTCAGGAGGTCCTGACGACATGTGTCCAAGGTGGTCAGGCTACAGCTCAGTTTTATACATTTTAGGAAGACATAACACATCACTCAATACATGTGAGATATACAGTGGTTCAGTCAGGAAAGGCAGAACAATTCAAAAACTCGAAGTGGAGGCTTCCAGCTCATAGGTATGTTAGAGTAGGTAGTTAGATATGGACAGGGCAGGAACGCACCCCCTCACACCCCCACCCCCACCCCCTATTGCCCCCAGGACTGTCAGGCGACCATAAGGTGATGGTCAGGTGGTTGTTAAACTGTCTCTCTAAAATGGTAAGTGGTCACAGTCAGCACCAGGAAAAGACAGTCTCCTAATAGAAAACACTCGGAGCTGGTGTTACCCTCTTCTCAGTAAGATCTCAAACAGGCACACTAAGAAGCAAAGTGGCCTCTTATACAAGCTTCCACCGGGAATGCTCAAAGGGAAGGGAAAAACTGCTCAAGTGAACAGGTGCACAGCTTCAGCAAACCCCAGAACCATGACAATGTATAAAATCCCAAGTCAGGGGACGAACAGGGCACCTGGATCTTGCAAGTCACCTGCTTGGCCCTTCCAAGTGTACTGCTTCCTTTCACTCCTGCTCTAAAACTTTTTAACAAATTCTCACTCCTGTTCTAAGACTTGCCTCAGTCTCTCCCTCTGCCTTAAACCAACTACAGCCCCTCAGCGAAACTCTTCCCTCCAAGGAGGCAACAATCAAGTTGTAGCAGACCCACATAGATTCACCACTGCTAAGAGGTGGACTCAGATTTTCTGATTGGCAACTTGTCAAAAGAGTTCACCTAAAGACCAGAAACCCAGTCGGGCAAGGTGGTTCATGCTTGTAATCCCAGCATCTTGGGAGGCTAAGGCAGGCAGATCACTTGAGGCCAGGAGTTCAAGACCAGCCTGGCCAACATGGCAAAATCCTGTCTCTACTGAAAATACAAAAAGCTGGAGTGAGGCTGGATCATGGTGGATCACACTTGTAATCCCAATACTCTGGGAGGCCGAGGCAGGTGGAACACTTGAGGTCATAAGTTCAAGACCAGCCTGGCCAACATAGTGAAATCCCATCTCTACTAAAAATACAAAAAATTAGCCAGGCATGGTAGTGCATGCCTGTAATCCCAGCTACTCAGGAGGCTGAGGCACGAGAATCGTGTGAATTCCAGAGGTGGAGGCTGCAATAAGCCGAGATCGCACGACTGCAATCCAGCCTGGGTGCTCAAAAAATAAAAAATAAAAATAAATAAAAAATAAATACCTGAAATCCCATATAAGGGAGTGTCTGGGTTAAGATAAGGGGTTGTAGAGACCATGGTTCGTATTATGCAGATGAAGACTCCAGACAGCAGGCTTCAGAAAGAATAGATTGTAAATATTTCTTATGAGACTTAAAATGATGAAAGACTCAGATAATTCTCTCCAGGATTGGAGAAAAGACTTAGAAAGGGAAAGGTATGCCGGGCGCGGTGGCTCAAGCCTGTAATCCCAGCACTTTGGGAGGCCGAGACGGGCGGATCACGAGGTCAGGAGATCGAGACCATCCTGGCTAACACGGTGAAACCCCGTCTCTATTAAGAAATATACAAAAAGCTACTAGAGGCCGGAGAATGGCGTAAACCCGGGAGGCGGAGCTTGCAGTGAGCTGGGATCGGCCACTGCACTCCAGCCTGAGACGGAGTCGCTCTGTCGCCCAGGTTGGAGTGCAGTGGCCGGATCTCAGCTCACTGCAAGCTCCGCCTCCCGGGTTTACGCCATTCTGTAGTCCCAGCTACTCGAGAGGCTGAGGCCGGAGAATGGCGTAAACCCGGGAGGCTCACAGGCGCCCGCCACCTCGCCCGGCTAGTTTTTTGTAGAGACGGGGTTTCACCGCTTGCAGTGAGCTGAGATCCGGCCACTGCACTCCACCGCGCAAAGGTATTTTCTACAGAACGTAGATGACAGAGCGAGAATATATTTTGGGGCAAAATACTTCAATTTCCCAGGGCCTCTCAAAAAAATAAAAAAAAAAAAATGCTGGTCAGAAAGGGAAGTAGGGCATATGGCCCCCTCCCCCATCATGTCCTGAACTGTGGGATGCCCTTGGCTGAGACGACGAGTTCATTCAGACAATTCTTTTTATTTTTTAGCTTACACCTTTTTTTTTTTTTTTGAGTGGCGGAAATTCCATTTTCAGTCTCGCTCCCACTGTCGCCCCTTCCCACACCAACAGTGCACAAGGGTTCCAATTTCTTCCACGCTGGAGTGCAGTGGCCAGATCTCAGCTCACTGCAAGCTCATCTTTTGCCTCCCGGGAAATTTACGCCGGATTCTCCTGCCTTAGCCTCAGCTCCCGCCTCCCGGGTTTACGCCATAGCCGGTAGCCGGGACTACAGGCGCCCGCCACCTCGCCCGGCTAGGTTTTTGTATTTTTTTTTTTAGTAGAGGCGGGGTTTCACCATGTTAGCCAGGATGGTCTCGATCTCCTGACCTCGTGATCCGCCCGTCTCGGCCTCCCAAAGTGCTGGGATTACAGGCTTGAGCCACCGCGCCCGGCCTGTTCATCCATTTTCCAATCAAGCTGTTTGCTGCTGAGTTGTGGGAATTCTCCATATATGCTTTATAAAACCCTTTTCAGATATGTAATTTGCAAATACTTTCTCCATTCTGTGGTTGTCTTTTCACCCTATTAATAGTGTCTTTTGATTAACAAAGTTTAAAAATTTTCATGTAGTCTTCACTGTTGTTGTTGGTTGTGCCTCTGATGTCACACCCAATAAATAACTGCTGAATAAATCACTGTCATAAAGTATTTTCCTTATTTTCTTCTAAGACTTTTATACTTTTGGGTCTTACATTTATGTCTTTGATCCCCTTTGAGTTAATTTTTGTATATGGTGTTGGTTAAGGGTTCAACTTCATTTTTTTGCATGTGGATATCCCGTTTTCCCAGCAGCGTTTGTTGAAAAGACTATCCTTTCTCCATTGAATAGTCCTGATACTCTTGTTAAAAAATCATTTGACTGGCTGGGTGCAGGGGTTCACACCTGTAATCCCAGCACTTTGGGAGGCCAAGGCGGGCAGATCACGAGGTCAAGAGATCGAGACCATCCTGGTCAACATGGTGAAACCCTGTCTCTATTAAAAATACAAAACTTAGCTGGGCATGATGGTAGGTGCCTGTAATCCTAGCTACTGGGGAGGCTGAGGCAGGAGAATCTCTTAAACTCGGGAGGTGGAGGTTGCAGTGAGCTGAGATCGTGCCACAGCACTCCAGCCTGGCAACAGAGTGAGGCCCCATCTCAAAAAAAAAAAAAAAAAAAAAAGAAAAGAAAAAAGAAAAAAATCATTTGACCATATATATGAGGTTTTGTTTCTGGGCTCTCTCTTCTATTTCATTGGTCTATATGTCTTCCTTATGCTAGTACAACACTGTTTTGATTACTGCAGCTTTGTAGTAAGTTTTAAAATCAGAAAAGGTGAGTCTTGTAGCTTTGTTCTTCTGTTTCAAGACTGTATTGTATTGACTATTTGAGGTCCCTTCAGATTCCATATGAATTTTAGGATATGCTTTTCTATATCTGTAATCCCAGCTACTCGGGAGGCCTAGGAGGGAGGATGCCTTGAGTCCTTGAGATGGAGGCTACAATAGGCCATGATTGCGCCACTATTCCAGCCTGGATGACAGGGTGAGAGCCCATCTCTTTGGGGAGAGCTTTACTGGTCCACAAATCTAGCTGACATGTGAAAATGCATGTTCTTGTTATAGATAAAAAATGACTTAGGCTCAGTACAATAGAGTTCTCCAAACCCAAGTCTTGGTTTGCAAACAGAAATTGAAGAGGAATCAAGAAACAGAGACAAGGTAAGTTCTCCCTCAACTGAGCTGCTGGAAAAACAGCATCTCCAGATTTTCTTTCAGGCTTTGAGAATTTTTCTCCCATTCCACCCTTCTATCTTGATACTGATATCACCGTGGCGCAGAAGGGCTCCGCAGAAGGGCTTCCCAGCTCCTATTTCCTGAATCCTCCTCCTCCTCCCCTCCTCTTTCTGTCTCTCTCTCCCTCAGTCTGCCAGGTGCTGGCAGAGCCGGCCGGGCCTGGCCCGACCTGAAAGAGCGTTTCCTTGTATTTTCAGAGTGACTAGGAAAGAACTCTAAAATGCTATTAGCAAAATTGCCTGAATTTTTTTTTTCAGCTTGTATTACTTAATAGTCTAGTAAGAGTCTAAGTAAATATATAGTGAATTTATAACTTTATAATGAATTTATAATGAATTTATAACTTCAAGCACCCAAAAATAATCCACATTATTAAAAATGTTTATTTGTTCCCTTTTTAAAAGATACGCAAGCGTTGTAGTCAGGCCCTTTCCAAATTACTTTCACGTCTTCCAAACTCTACTTCTCCACAAGGGAGGGAAAGAGCGTATTTCAAGACTTACTTAGAACAATTATATAATTTATTTTAAGAAAAAGTTAATTTTCAAAAACATACAATTTGACAAGCAAAAACTACTTTTTCTAAAGGAACTTCCCATACTGACAACAGATTAAGTTTTCTGGCTTTTGGCTTTAACCCTTAGAGTCTTTATAATCACCAACTGGTATATGAATAAAAAAGCCATTAAATTAAAATAGAATAGGAAGCCTAATTTATAGTTTTAAGCTGTAAACTGAAGATTTCAAAGCTGAATTTCCATAGTCCAAAATGTATGTCATTACAGAACGGCAAAAGACCAAAAACTTAAACTATTAAATTCATATTTTCAAAGATTTTAATTTCCAAAGTTCACACATCTGAAATATAGCGATAATGGAGATGATGATGGCAACGGCTAACACTGATATAACTTGGTAACAGCTTGGTACATAACACTGATTCAATAACATAATCATGGCTAATATTCACAAAGTCCTTACTTCACAAGAGGCATTTTACATTTTCTCTAAGTGTTTAATCTTCACAACAAACCTGTGAGATGGGTACTATTATTTTCCTCATTAACAAATAACGGACACTGAAACAGAGAATTGAAGTGACTTCGCCAGGGCCACAAAGCTAGCAAGGTAGTGTTCGGTAATATGTTTGCGCTTTCACCATCAGTAACTCTCAACGATGGTGCAGTGATACTTGCAACTGCCGTTCCAAGCATGCAGCTGGTCCTCGATGTGAATTCCAGTTAGCTGCATCACATCACTTGCCACACTCTTTGTGCTTACAAGTGATTTTCTGCGCTCCATCCAGAAGCCTTCAGGCCTGCTGAAGTGCCTGGGAAAAATCTTGGGACACCTGTGACTCCACTGTTATGAACAACATAGAATCTTTTAATTGTAAGAAGAAAGGTGGTCCCCTTTTCTTGGAATTAAGCAAGGGAAGAAGGCAGGGAGGGAGAGAGGGAGGAGGAACATGCCATTTGAGGAGAGAAAAGTGAAAATGCTTTAAGTAAGGCTGCTCTATTCATTGGGCCAACAGCTGCGACTGCAGAGATACAGGTTTTGCCAAAAGAGGCTCCGTCACTAGGCACCACCAACGACCGCCTCTAGGGTCTATAAACAGACCCTGTGAACCTTCCCGACATCTCCCTCCTGAGACCAGAACAAGGAGCTGGATGCCAGCATTCCAACAAGGGCAAGCACGTGTCCTGCTAGGCTGGGGGAAGCAGCCTGAGACTAGCTTGGGAGATGTCGAGCTCAGGCACCTCCTGGGCGGCAAGGCGACTGTTCCACTCCCTCCCTCCTCTTCTCTCTCCATACGAACGTTCCACATAGGTCTTTGGATACTTGAGATGTGAAGGCTTGGTAAAAGATGAACAATTACGCCTGTAGAAGGTCCTTGGCTCTCATTATAAAACTCGAAAGCAAGCAACTGGTGTTGCCAGGGGAAAAGGCAATGCTTCTCATGACCTGAAACCCAGAGGTGGTGAAGAAGCAAACAGTGGCAGGACTGGGTCCTGCCCCCGACTCCTCCCCAAGTGCCCAGGCTCCACAGTGCAGTGGGAGGGAGCCCTGGGCAGTCAGGAGGCCAGGAGCTCATCTCAGCTCCACTGCTCCAAGACCATGTGATGCTGGACTGGTCACGTGCATAGCAGAGGAGCCTCAGTTTCCTCACAAAACAACAGGATGCACTTGAAATGGTTAACTCACAAGGCTGTTGCAAGGGTAAAATTGAAAAATATATGAAATGTTTTGAAAACATAAAAGTGCTATACGGATGCAAAGCAATGATACAATTTGGGTCAAGGTTGGTAAAAATAAATATTATTTGAAGCCCAATAACGTGCAAAGCTAAAGAAAAACATACGGGTGTCATTTCTTAACAACAGAGGGAACTCTTAACGTCAATGGCTGCTTTTGTCAGAAAACGCAAACACACAGCCAGTCTACTCTCCCTTCAAGTTGAAAAACAGGTCCAGGGATGAGGCTGCCAGTGGCACCAGCCCCGCCCGGCTCTCAGAAGGCTCTGGCAGGGTGGCCTGTGCTCCGCACCTCTATTATGTGAACTACCTATGCCTTCCCAAGTAACCTGGATTCCTGATAAGAAGAGTTCACAGACAGGAAGCAAAATACCAGCAAGTTACTGAATACTCTTCTAGCAGCTTGGCATACTTTATCTGCATCTTGACAACAGCACTCCAGGGCTTTAAAGACGATCCCCATTTTATAGAAGAGATATAGCTCCAAAGGATGAAATAACCAGGCTTATACTGGTAAAGCTGATGAGAGGTGAATGAAAACTTCAACTCCAAAGCCTCACTCTGTTCACCAGGCCATTGTGACTCTGGCAGCCACAAAGACTTAAGCTTCCAAAGGGACTCTGCACTTAACACCCTAAGATGGGATGGAGACGTACCAGGAAAGGATTAAACCCAGAGGATTCCGATAAAGCACAAGGAGGCAACTTTATACTAGAGCTTTGACAGTGTTTGCCCTGCTTATTAGGTCAGTCTTTGCTAGCTGGGCAATGGTACATTTACTGAGTGCTTGCTGTGTGTATCTCAGGCACCTGCTAGCATTTGGATACAAATTCTTCCACAGGGTGTGAAATTCTTATTATACCCTAGGGAAAACAACCTAGCCAGAATGGGGTCCGCCACCGATGGTGCCTATGTACAGTCCCAGCTACCTTGGAGGCTGAGACGAGAGGATTGCTTGAGCCTGGGAAGTCAAGGCCAAGCAAGTGAACCATGATTGCGCAACTGCACTCCAGCCTGGGTGACAGAGCGAGACCCTGTCTCAAAACAACAAATAAGTAGATAAATAAAATAAATAAAACCCTGTTCAGATTCTAATGGGAATCCTTTGAGTGAATCGGCATTTCTGTGTGGCCTCCCACCATAAACCATGGTGCATCTTTCCATGTGTCCACATGTTATTTTACATTCTTCAATAAGATTTCATAGTTTTCTTCATACAGTCCTGTGTCTTTCTCACATAACATATACCCAGATAACTTACAATTTTGGCATTATTGAGAATAAAATGGTTTTTATTCACCTTCACTGCTGGGTACATAATTATACCTGTACAGACAAAAACTATTGACTTATGTATACTGTCTTATAAAAAGCCACAACAAGTTCTTTTGTGAATTCTTATTTTTTAAAAGCATAGTTTCTTGGTTTTCCTAAACATACACCACCATGGCACCAGTGAAGAAGTGTGGTGTAGTTCGGTGGTTAAGAGTATAAATCCGGAGGCAGAGGGTGCAGCTTTGAATCCCAGCTCTGATGGCTTCCCACTGCATGACCCTGAACAAGTCAGTATTCCTGTCTGGGCCTGTGTCTCCTGACCTGTAACACAGGAAAACCAGCACTACCGCCTAGGAGTTGGTGTAAAGTAGCTGGCATGTGGGAAGCATTTGGTAAATCTTAACTATTATTACTGAGACGGAAACTATTATTATCCTTATCATCATCACTGAGACGGAGTCTCACTATTATTATTATTATTATTGAGACGGAGTCTAGTATTATTATTATTATTGAGACGGAGTCTCACTCTGTCACCCAGGCTGCAGTGCAGTGGCGCGATCTCAGCTCGCTGCAACCTCTGTGTCTCCTGGGTTCAAGCAATTCTCCTGCCTCATCCTCCCGACTAGCTGGGATTACAGGCGTGCGCCACCAAGCCTGGCTAATTTTTTTGCATTTTTAGTAGAGATGGGGTTTCACCCTGTTGGCCAGGCTGGTCTCGAACTCCTGACCTCAAGCAATCCACCCACCTCGGCCTCCCAAAGTGCTGAGATTACAGGTGTAAGCCACTGTGCCCGGCCTATTATTTTTTTTTTCCTTTTTTCCCCCTTATTTCTTGGGCCTATTATTTTTAAACTGATAATTTTTTTTTTTTTTTTTTTTTTTTTTGAGACAGAGTCTCGCTCTGCCGCCCAGGCTGGAGTACAGTGGCCGGATCTCAGCTCACTGCAAGCTCCGCCTCCCGGGTTCATGCCATTCTCCTGCCTCAGCCTCCTGAGTAGCTGGGACTACAGGTGCCCGCCATCTCGCCCGGCTAGTTTTTTTGTATTTTTTAGTAGAGACGGGTTTCACCGTGTTAGCCAGGATGGTCTCAATCTCCTGATCTCATGATCCGCCCGTCTCGGCCCCCTAAAGTGCTGGGATTACAGGCTTGAGCCACCACGCCCGGCCCAAAAATTTCTTTACGCCATCTTTTGCTACATTAAAGTTGTGTTGGATTCATGATATGAATTACAGAAATTTCCGTCTTCTTTGTGGTCTGGAATAGTTTAAATACACTGGAGCCACCTGTTCACTAAAGGTCAGACAGAGGACACCCATGAAGCCCTCTGGACCTAGAGCCTTTTTAAATGAAAGCTCTTTAACCACTCTCCCAGTGTAGCTACTCAGCTGATTACAGTCTTTCCATCTCTGCTTGGGTTGCAGCTGCAGTCAAACTGGTTCCTTTCCCTTGAAGCCTTTCCTCATTTCTATGTGACATACATCATGGGAGATATAAAGGTCAGGAAGATCCAATACCTGCCTTCAGCAAGTCTTCCATGTAGAAAAGGAAATAAGGAACCTTCATGGAAATGCATCACATATGAATTCCTGTCCAGGTTTCTTTTCGGTAGTGTCTTCTCTTTCTAAACCAGCCTAAGCTGTAGTGCAATAGTGATTAAACATGCATGCACGTGCACACACAAAGTTGTGGGCATGCCATCCTACTGCCTACAGAACACAGCCTGAAGGCCTTATTCTGGCACTCAGGCCCTCTGTAATGTGGTTTCAAGCTGCGTCTCTATTCTTATCTCCCACTATCTTCTCTCCTGCGTCTTCTGTTCTAGTTACACTGGACTATCTGACATTTCCCTAAACTCCCTTTCCTTCTCTTCCTCCTACCACATACATCATCTTGCTACTCCCTTCTCCAGCAATTCTGAACATTCTCCAGCCTCCAACTGATGCCCATTCTTCAAGGATCACTAAAACGCCACTTCCTTCCAAAAACTGACCTGGACTCTTCCCAGACAAAAGTAACTCTTCCTCCTCCTGCAGAAATGACCACACACGGTGTGTGCGCCTGGGTACAAACTGCTCATCAAATGATCAAATGAGTGGCTGAGACAGACCAACCGCTCAGCACCCCGAGCCTCGGTATTCTCCTCTGTGAGTGGCATTAATAATGGCACCTGCCTCGTGCTGCTTGGGGTGGCCCTGACGATCAAATCACTCCTCACGGAATGTTCTGCAAATGCATGGAACACAGCAAACACCATGCCAAACGAGAACGCACATTTCCACTCTCCTGCTGGGGCGGTAGTGAGCAACAGGTGTGCATTTTGCTTTGATTTTAAATGTATTTCTCTGTCTCTTACCTTGTCACTGGATTCTAAATGTATTTCTCTGCCTCTCACCTTGTCACTGGATTTTAAATGTATTTCTCTGCCTCTTACCTTGTCATTGAACTCTGCAGGCAGGGGAAGTTCACTGCACGCTAACCCCAGTGTTGCTCAGCAGAAAGTAACTGTAATGCTACAACCGGGCAAATCCTACAGAGGCTCTTTTGTACACAATGGTCACCCAGGTACTCTGTGAGGCTACCCACTCCAGGTCTCCAGCTCCATGAGCTGCTGCGAGGAGACAGGCCGCCTGTGGGAACCCCCTGGCTCAGCCCATCACAGTGACCTGGTGGCATCTCACGGACAGGCTGCTCAGGAGACTGGCAGGCAGGGGACAGCAAGTCCTGGGCTCCAGGCCAGCAAGGCGAGTGGAATGGCACAGCAGCAAGCTGGCAGCGCCTGCTGTTTACATGGCCTTCCAAAAGTCACATGCACGACTTCAGAGACGCAGGCTCCTGAGACTCCGGGTTAAGGCTCTTCTTAAAGAATAGGTAGAAATACAACTTCACCACGAGTGCCTTACTAGATTAGTTTCCAAACGGAGTTAAGAACTTTACTTGGACGTGTAGGTTGTTCTGTCTTCAACCAACAGAGGAAGTCCTAATTTAAGTCAACCAATAAATATTCTAAATTCCAACTTAAAAATATACTATATGATATGCTGACAAAAAAGATCTTAAAACACAAAACTTTGCCCCAAACGGAAATTTAATATAGATATGATTACTTTTTTTTTTTTTTTTAACAACAAAATGAAACAGCTGTCAATGGCTTCAAGGATTTTCTTTTCTTTTTTTTTTGAGACGCAGTCTCGCTCTGTCACCCAGGCTGGAGTGCAGTGGCACGATCTCGGCTCACTGCAAGCTCTGCCTCCCGGGTTCATGCCATTCTCCTGCCTCAGCCTCCTGAGTAGCTGGGACTACAGGCGCCCGCCACCACGCCCGCCTAATTTTTTGTAGTTTTAGTAGAGATGGGGTTTCACTGTGTTAGCCAGGATGGTCTCGATCTCCTGACCTGGTGATCCGCCCACCTCAGCCTCCCAAAGTGCTGGGATTACAGGAGTGAGCCACCGCACCCGGCCTCAAGGATTTTCTTTAACCTGAGTTTTAGAACTTGAATAAAACCCAAACTATGTGATTTACTCATCATCTTTACTTGTTCTCAAGTCCACAAGATTTGAAATTAAGTAAAACTTTAACTTGAAACTCATAGGAAAATACTATTTACTCTGACATCTTTGCCAATTTAAAAAACACACAGATTCTAGCTGTCTTTGATAATTTTACATTGCTGATTCCAATATGATGCTCTTTTAAAATTAAACCCCCTTCTCTAAAATTTAAGAATTCCTAAGCCAGTATCAGTAATTATCTGCATTTTGTAAGATATTAACAATATAAATTATGCTAGACAATAAACTGTTATAAAATACATCAAAAACTAAATACAGGCTTTCTCCATTATGAAATCTTTATAAAGTTTCATGTAAGGGATTCTGCTTTGGGTCTTAAGAAACTGGTAACTTTTTGAGTCTTTAAAAAAAAAAAAAAAAAAAAAAAAAAAAAAAACACTTTACCAGAATGATTTGTGTACTATTGTAAACCAAACAAGATATAAATGTGTAAGAAGAAGGTTAATAATTTTCCTCCTTGCCCCCTTGAAGTAATGTTGAGAGTCTGATAGGCACAGTACTTTTCCATGCCTGTTTATACACACACCCCTCTAGAAATACAACCAGGTGTTTTCATACTTAAAAAAAAAAAAAATGGAATCACACTACAAATATATTACTGTGAAATCTGCTTTTTACAAAATAGAATACTTCAAGCCAGGCACGGTGGCTCACACCTGTAATCCCAGCACTTTGGGGGGCCGAGGTGGGCAGATCATCAGAGGTCAGCAGTTTGAGACCAGCCTGGCCAACATGGTGAAACCCCATCTCTACTGAAAATACAAAAATCAGCCAGGTCTGGTGGCATGTGCCTACAGTTTCAGCTACTCAGGAGGCTGAGGCAGGAGAATCACTTGAACCCCAGGGGTGGAGGTTATAGTGAGCTGAGATCACACCACTGCACTCCAGCCTGGGTGATAGAGAGAGAGACTGTCTCGGCTGGGTGCGGTGGCTCACGCCTGTAATCCCAGCACTTTGGGAGGCCGAGGCGGGTGGATCACGAGGTCAAGAGTTCGAGACCATCCTCACTAACATAGCGAAACCCTGTATCTACTAAAAATACAAAAAATTAGCCAGGTGTGGTGGTGGGTGCCTATAGTCCCAGCTACTCGGGAAGCTGAGGCAGGAGAATGGCGTGAACCCGGGAGGTGGAGCTTTCAGTGAGCCAAGATCATGCCACTGTGCTCCAGCCTGGGTGACAGAGCAAGACTCTGTCTCAAAAAAAAAAAAAAAAAAAGAGAGAGAGAGACTCCGTCTCAAAAACATAATACATAAATTAAAAAAAAATAGAATACTTCATACACTCCCTTCAAGTCAAGACACACAGGTGTTCCTTTTTAGGCCAATGGATTACTAAGAGTTAAATGATTTACTTAAAGTCAATTAAAGAAATACTGCCTGGTTTTCCTGGAGACCTAAGAAATAATTTTAAACGTATTGTGTTGTTTTTAAACATAAAGCACAGCTGAAAAGCCTAGAGGAGAGTAAGCAGAAATCTCCTTTTGGGTTCACAGAACAGACTCATCATTTGAGATAGGACTCCAAGTCCTTTGGTATTTTAATTACGAAAATCACCATCGATGATCTGAACAAAATACAACGTGCTCCAAAGAACTATGGTCATTCAAGTGGGGCCTGGAAGGTTGCCACAGAAATGTGCTACACAGATCGCTGTGCTGCCCACAAGCAGCCCGACCCCCCACCCAGGGCGGCCTCTTCAGATCGGACCCCGTGACACTTCTGCTTCCGAATGGGCACCTACAGCCCACCCTTCAGTGCTATGACCTTGTGCACACAGAGGCTGCTGGCCCAGAGATTCTCTCTTCCTCTCTCAGGAATGTGAACTGGGACGCACTGAGAAACTGGGCGGGTAGCACCAGAAGCCTAAAGCTGGTGTGGCAAGGATGAAACACGCAAGGTGTCACGTGGTGGATCGGGACTGTTTACTCCCAACTCTGAGGCAGGTACAACCGTTCACATTCTTTGAAATTCTGGAAATAATAAATGTATTAAGACATCTTATTCCCTGGTACTGGTTTCAATGAAGCCCAACTCAACCCTCATCCAGACATGGGCAAGAACGAGATCGCTTCTACCTGCATGAGCTGGGTTCATCCTGCCACCTGTCCTCCTTAAGTTTCACAAACCCGGCAGCCTCTCTGGACTGTCCCGCCGGCGCTGTGTGGGGTGTGCACCTCTGGCGTAGGGACCCACCTGTGCAGGAAGTGCAGCTTGTGCATGGCGGCCAGCCCCGCGGCAATCTCACACGCCATCCTCTGCAGCAGCATGGTCTGTGAGTCCCCCCGCATGTGCTCCTGCTCGGTGCGCAGATACGCCTTCAGGTCGCCCTGCAAAAGTCAGCCCGCTTGAGTTTCAAAACGAACCACAGGAACAAAGTGAGCACTTAAATACGTGCCTCAGTGAATACTAACTGTTAAGATTATTAGAAACTTGTTTTGTTCGTATTTAAAGAAGTTCCAACCCAACACTGCAAAAGTATGGACCACTATTATGCTTTTAGGAACATTCTAACTGGTTAACATTTTTGTCATATAAACACATGGAAAACAAAACAGTTTTTAAAAAGATAGTTGTGCAATGATGCACATTTAAACGAAATGCTGTGCAGAAGTAGAGAAATTCCCAAGTTACCTAAGAGATGACACAGAGAATGTTAAGAAATGGTGCCACTCACACTACTTGTTCTATGGATTCCAGGCAGCCCCTGGGCAGTGAGTGCTTCATCAAGAAGGCGCTGTGGCTACTGCCAAAGCTTGGAGGAGCAATGGAGTGGGAGAGAAGGAAAGAAAAATGGGCGGGAAAGGAGACGTCCAGGTAGTACAGCAACAATTGCTTCAGGTCTCCCCCACCTTTCCCAGGACCCTGTGCTGTCCTGAGACGGTGAAGAGAAAGAACATTCTAGCCACTCCAGGAAAAACTCACCACGTTAACAAGCCTGCTCTTCAAAGGGGAGCAACCTGAGCAGGAAAATAAACAAACTTACAGTCAGACACCCAGCACATGGCCATGACACTGCGGGGCTCCCCAGGCCTCCTCCAAGACTTCCCTCTGTTATGCTGTGTTTATTTCATGATTTTCTTTTTTTTTTTTTTTTTTGGAGACGGAGTCTCGCTCTGTCGCCCAGGCTGGAGTGCAGTGGCCAGATCTCAGCTCACTGCAAGCTCCGCCTCCCAGGTTCACACCATTCTCCTGCCTCAGCCTCCCGAGTAGCTGGGACTACAGGCGCCCGCCACTTCGCGCGGCTAGTTTTTTGTATTTTTTAGTAGAGACGGGGTTTCACTGTGTTAGCCAGGATGGTCTCGATCTCCTGACCTCGTGATCCACCCATCTCAGCCTCCCAAAGTGCTGGGATTACAGGCTTGAGCCACTGCGCCCAGCCTTTATTTCATGATTTTCATTTAGGACATTATGTTTTGGGGAGTTTACAGTATAGCTGTTATGGGGAATACCCTTTTGAGGGAATAAAATCTTCCATATTCTCCTTACCACGTGATTAAATATTTACTGATACAATTTCATTCCAAATTAAAGCTTCCTCGAGTCAGTTAATAAAATTTAGAAAGCAAGCCAATGGCTTTCAGTGTTCTTTAAATCTGAGTCAAGAAAAGACTCCTGGAGGCAGAGAGCAGGAAAAAAAAAAGAAAAAAGAAAAGACTCCTGAGGAAGGACATTTTCCTTGACCAACTAAAGAGTACATGTCTTGTAACTGTTACTGAAGATAGTCGATTTATCAAATACCTCCCAGAATAAAACCTTAAAACACAGTATTCCTTTACAAACATTTGCCCGTATTTAATACTGAGTACATTCTGAGGTAACTTCTAGGTCCACTCCAAGAATCTAAATTTGTTTCCATTCCCAGTTTCCAAGATCTTTACACGAGTGATAATGTTGATATTAATAGTCGCCACCATTTGTGCTTTGAGCCCTGAGCCAAGCGTTGTGTTAGGAGTTTTTGCACTTGTTACTGCAAATACAATTTGAGATGTTTACCAGATATGGAACTCAGGCTTAGGGAGGGTAAGAAATTTGCCCAAGGCCACAGAGCTAATAAATGGTAGGGCTGTGCTAATTCTACTTTTCAGTTTACCAGCTAGTCAAGAAAGTTCTATTTAGCAAGTGAATTAAATCAGTATGCAGACAACATCAATGTATTTTGTAAGAATGAATATAAAACAACTGAAGGTCAATCCCATCAATCTGCAGGGGTCTCCCAAGCGTCACGTGACTGCTCTGCTAGGGGAGCAGTGGCCTTCCCTCGGTGCCGTGCACCTGGTATCACTGTCCTTCACACATTCCTTCCAAACGTGGTGCCCTCTCCTTTGTTTCCAACGAAATCAGAAGCCACTCCAGAGGAGAAACAGACATTTTTTTTTTTTCCTTGTAAAAACATATGAATATGACCCTCCATCCCGGTTAGGCTCTGTGGAGCTTGGGAGTTGGAAGGATAACAAATGATTCAGAAGACAATTAAATTCACCCAGAAAAATTCCAGCAGAAAACTCCAGGACTACAGGCGGATGGGAGTTTCATAAGGTACCCCGTACAGAAAGTAAACATGAACAAAGCCCAAGTCTACCTACATTACCAATGAAATGGCAATGAAATAATTCTGCCTAACCCCTCCGCCACCAACACCCATCTAAGGAAAAAATTGCTCTCACACGAAAACATGGTTATGCTGGGCCGAATCTGGCCAGCCTTCAAAACCAACAGCAGCTGCTGGCAGGCAGTGAACTGCGGCTCCGGCCATGAAGGCAGAGGAAGCATAGACTGGGCGTGGCTGCTTCTCAAGGATACCTAAGGTATATTCACCACCACTTGCTGTTCTTAAAATGTCTTCTCTCCATAATAGTTCACTTCCCAAATTTCACTCAAGGACAGAATATAATCAACAGAAGGGGGTTTTCCTTAAGAATAGATAAAATCAGTACCTTCCAGGCAAAAATATCTTTAACCCAGGAATAGGGAATAACATCAAAGATTACTGGAGGCCCCTGGTCATAGTTCTCACGGATGAGACTTGTGATGGATTTTGTAAGATCCAGGGTCAGTTCTATGTTCCAGAAAGGTCAGTAGAGCTCCCCTGGTACCGCAGTTTAAAAGGAAAAATCAACATAAAATCTTAAATTAGAGTCAAGATGTTTATGTTAAGCAAGTACTAAAATTTGATTCATTCTATCCAAAACGGACAAACCTATATTTAGATATCTGATTCATTTGTATTTTAATGGTGCTTAGTGATATAATGATGATAATAATGGTGATTATTATGGTCCATTGTTTAAAGAAAAAAAGCTCACCAAGAACAGCAAAGTATTCTGAATTAAAATAAACATTCCTTTATCCATGTTTCATAAATTTCTCAGCTTCCCAAAACCCCCCAAAAAACTCCCGAAAGAAAACTTATGACACTAGATGGCAGCAGAGCGCTACACCAAGCACTCCAGCAACAGAGCAAGTGACCTGCAATGCCTTCGGGGAATGAGTCATTCAAACACCTGTAAATGGGTTCCTTGCAAGTCCCCTCCTCAATGCTGACATGAATGGCCAGGGCGGGCTTTATATAGCTTTTCTGCAGGACACTGGGAGCAATGAATTAATTTCAAAACAGTGCAAAAAGTTAACAAGTAAATAGCTTTAGAACTGAAAAATTAAAATCATTTGTATGTTTAACAGGACGATTCTGGGGAAAAAACATAATTTTCAATAATTTTATTGAAAGGATGAAAGAATGATACAGACAGCGCAACACCCCCGCTTCTGCTAATGAAACAGAAGACCTGCATACTGGGGCAGCTGACGCCACCACGCCTCCGCGCAGCCCGGGGCCTCTCTTCCCTCCCAGCAGCTCTCTTGCCTGCGTCTATTTTTTCTCAGCCCCACTGGTCCCCCCCACCCACTGGCATCCATAACCTTATACATCATCTCCTCTCTGGTTGCCATGGATTCTTCGTCCTTGTGCCTTTCTAAGCTCAATCTTCTCGAGAGTCCATCTCTTCTCTCTGCTCTGGCGCCCAAACACCTCCCAGGTAAACCCAGCCCTCCCCTCCCCAGCCCTCCAGTTCTCTCTCCTCTCTGTGGTTAAACTCCTCAGAAGCCTGGTCGGTCCTGGCTCCTTGCTGAGGAACCCCTCGCCCCCATCAGAAGCACTTTCATCCACCATTCAGTGGCAGCTGCTCTGGCCAGGCCTATCAAGGGGTGACCTGCCCACTTCTCCCCAAGCAGAGCTGGCTGGGTCTCATCTCACCAGCGTTAATGGAGACGGGTCCATTTGCTTAAACACGTCCTTCGTCACCAGCCTTCGGGCACCGCAACCTCCTGCGTTTCTTCCTTTCCCACTGGCCGCTCCTTCTTAGGCCTCCCGACTGGCTCTCCCTCCTCTCGCTGATCCGTAAGGACCCCAGAGCTCCGTCCTGGTCCTCAGCCCTGGGGACGCTCCCTGCCCAGGGGTTTCAGCCACCTCATGGCTTGAAAGTCCATGCCTCCCGTACACCTCTCCGGCCCAGCCCCTCATCTCCTGACTCGACTTCCCTCACTGCTGTCTAAGAGTCCTGCGGCACAAACCTCCGCCAATCTCAGTAAGCGGCATCGCCGTTTTCCCAGTGGGTCAGACAAAAAGTGAAGATGTCATTGGTGAGTTCTGCCTCTAGGGGGCCACATCCAACCCGTCACCAAGTTCTGGGTCTGTTTTCAAACTACCTCTCATGCCTCCGCTTCTGTGGTGCTGGTCCCTGCACGCCCCCACCTTGAGGACATGCCTGCGCCAGTCCCACTGCGGCCTCCCTGCACCCATTCGCCTGAGCAGCCAAAGCCAGTCCCTGAAAACATAAATCCAACCGTGATAGCCTGGGTTCCTCCCTGCTGTTTTCTTTGTCTGTCTCTACCACTAGAAAGCAAGCTAGACATGGCTAGGACTCCATCTATTCCCTATTGTGTCTCTAGAACCTAGAACAGTGTTGGGCACACAGCATGTGTTTAATATTTGCTTAATGAATGGGAGAAAAAAGAAAAAACACTTGTGCAGACATTCTAAATGATGCCCTACAGGTTAAAGTCGGGACAACTGTTTTCCTAAGGCAGCCCCATCCTATCATTTCCATGTAATAATCTAAGAAGAATGAATTTAGGAGTAAATCTGAAATTTCACATTTTTACTGGGCTTTTAAATTTATTACTTCATTACTCTGTACATTAAAGCTAGCCAAAGACACTTAATTTGGGAAAATAATATTCTTTTTTTTTTTTTTCCCCCGAGACGGAGTCTCGCTCTGTCTCCCAGGCTGGAGTGCAGTGGCGCGATCTCAGCTCACTGCAAGCTCCGCCTCCCGGGTTCACACCATTCTCCTGCCTCAGCCTCCCGAGTAGCTGGGACTACAGGCGCCCACCACCACGCCTGGCTAATTTTTTGTGTTTTCGGTAGAGACAGGGTTTCACCATGTTAGCCAGGATGGTCTCGATCTCCTGATCTCGTGATCCGCCCACCTCGGCCTCCCAAAGTGCTGGGATTACAGGCGTGAGCCACCACGCCCGGCCAAAAATAATATTCTTTAAGCAAGTAAAATCTGATTCTCTTTGAAAGTTTATCTTTGTATAGTAAATGTTACTTTGAGAACAGAGAGTCTAGATTATTCTAAAACTCAGTTAAAATACAGTCATGTATCACTTAACACTGGGGATGCCTTCTGAGAAATGTGTTGTTAGGCAATTTCACCATCGTGCAAACGTCACACAGCACAAACGTCACACGAACCTAGATGGTCAGCCTACTGTACCCCAAGGCTACATAGGGTGGTTTCTTGCTACAGCCTAGGCTTCTAACCTATAGAGCATGTTACTGCACCGAATAGTGTAAGCCACTGTAACATGATGGCAAGTATTTCTGTATGCAGCCTTGACCTCCTGGGCTCAAGAGACACTTAGGCCACACTAAATTTATATAAAAAATTGTTCTTTCTCAATAATAAACCTTGGCTTACTGTAACTTTTTTACTTTTTAATTTTTTAAAACTTTTGAGTCTTTTTGTAATAACACTTAGCTTACAACAAAAACACATTGTACAGTTGTACAAAAATATTTTTATTTCTGTAAGTTTTTTTTCTATTAAAAGTGTTTTTCTTTTTAGACTTTTACAGACAACAGTGAGGCCCCCATCAGCCTGCCCCAGCACCATAGGAGGGCGCCAGAGAACCTCTGCTGAGATCACAGCGGCCACCCCATGTCACTGGTGCTTCAGCTACAGGTGCACACCTTGGTTATAAGCAGCGATGACCTGTCACTGCAGTGACGGGGAGAAGACAGGACCTGGGAGCAGGCTGGCCACACACATGGGGAAGCAGTGCCGATGGACGAAATGCAGGGGAGGGGGAGCAGGTACCAGGGAAGACAGGAAGGGCCTGGCTGGAGGCAGCTGGAGAAGACTGTCAGCAAGGGCCAAGGCCATAGTGCCCGGGCTGCAGCCAGGTATGGGGAGGGCCAAGGCCATTGGCAGGGCCCCAGCACAGGGCCAGGCACTGGAACAGGGCAGACCCAGGGACTGGGAACAGAGACCCCACCCAGTCACCCCCACACCTCAACCCATGTGGTCATCCAGCACAGGCCTCCCCTCTGCTGGTCTGGTCAGGGACCCTGTCCACCTGTGCCCCTGGCCCTCCTCACGCCTGTTCCACCGTGACTCCATGTCCCCTCTTCTCTACATGAGCTCCTTAGGGGCAATGACACGTCATCCATCTTGGTGTGCCCGGTGCCTGAGGAGAAATTGCTGACCTGAGGTGCCCTGGTGCATGGGCTTATTAATAACTACATTCATAAAGAAGAGCTACCCATTAATTAGGCATTTCTGCACCAAAGGCTGATTCTAAAATGGAGGCCTCCCGCTGGTGGTGGCATGAAACCACCTGGTATAAAAGCACACAGGGCCGGGTCATTCCAGCACTTTGGGAGGCTGAGGTGGGAAGATCGCTTGAGACCAGCCTGGGCAATATAGTGAGACCCCATCTCTAATTTTAAAACAATACAATAAAATTAGAATAAAATCAAGCCACCCATAAGCACACTCACTTTGGCACTAGTAACTGCACCCTCAGGCTAGTCCAGCACCAACCCTGACACAGCGGCCTGGGTCTGATTTTTCGGTCAGTCCCTTCCCTCTCTCTGCCTCGGTTTCCTCATCTGTAGACTGAAGCTACTCCTACGCGTCTCACGGCATTGTCAAGACAACTCACTCGATCGGAACACATATTAAATGCCCAGCACCAGGCCTGACCCAGAAAGCTCAGACCTTCCCCATCGTACTCCCCGCTGTGGGCAGTGGCCAAGGTTCCTTCCAGCTCTAAGAGCCCACGAGTCTAAGCTCCTCTGATTCTGCCCCCAAGTCACCGCTCTTCATGAGAGATGGAAGAGTGCAAGTCCCACAGAGAAACACGCTGCTGTCAAAGAACAGCCAGTGGACGCCCTCCCCTTCTCCACTGCGAACTGCCTTCAGAAACTGATTCCGTGTTTTATTGGCTGAATTTAGTAAAAGAGCTCAGTATACAACATGCAAGAACACAGTATCATCTGCTCCGGAGCCAGGTGATGGAGCTGAAGAAATTGCTGACCAATAAGAAAGATTAGGATGTGGCAAAGGTTAGTCTACATCCTCCTCTTTCTCCCCTGCCGGCAGCCTGGTCTCCAGCGTGCTTTGTTCCCTGTCCTTACCCCTTCCTCTTGAGCCTTCCCAACAGACCCAGCCGGCCTCGCCACCAGGGCACAGCGTCCGTCTCCACACTTCCTTTGCAAAGCCTTCCCCAGTGATGCTGGTTAGGACTCCCGTACTTCTATTTATTTAATAATTAGAATCAATCAATTTTAATAACTAAAAATGGCCACGACTTACTGAGCATTCTTGTGCTCGGTAATCTCATCCATCATCTTACTTAATTGTCAGGGCAGTTCTAAGGGGAGACAGTATTACCGCCATTTTACAGAAGAGGTTAAGGAATTTTCCAAGGTGATAAACCAGTGAGTGGCAGAACGAACATCAGAGCAGGCAAGTCAGGGGCTTATTCACTTCTGTGTTCCTTAAAGCACCAGGCAGCTTCTGGCACTTCGAATTTGCTCAATCCATTTTTGTTGAGTGAGTGATCCTTAATCAAAAGTCTCATTGCCTTGATATTCACGTGAGAGCGGTGTGTACCTGCCATGGCAACAAGTTCTATAAAACACCCTCCAGTCATCTCTTGGCTCCTCTCATAAACACTGCCGCCGTCAGCAATGCAAATCTGTGGCTGCAGGCCAGCTACCAAAAGCACTCAGAAGAGTTTTCATTTACTTTCATAAAAATTCCATGATTAAGTGCCTTTTAAAAACAGGCTGGTTAATTCCATCTCACAAGGAATTAAGTAAGTGCAAAAATATGTTCTCCTTTCTACTTGGGAGATGTTATCACTGGGCACGATGACTGCAGGATGACGACTGAAAAGGCCACTGTTCATTCAATCGCTCTTGACCTGCTAAGACAGGCAGAGATAGCTGGTCCTTCATCATGGCCACAGCGGCTTTTTTTTTTTTTTTTTTTTTGAGACGGAGTCTTACTCTGTCACCCAGGCTGGAGTGCAGTGGCGCGATCTCGGCTCACTGCAAGCTCCGCCTCCCCGGGTTCACGCCATTCTCCTGCCTCAGCCTCCCGAGTAGCTGGGACTACAGGCGCCCGCCACCTCGCCCAGCTAATTTTCTTGTATTTTTAGTAGAGACGGGGTTTCACCGTGTTAGCCAGGATGGTCTCGATCTCCTGACCTCGTGATCCGCCCGTCTCGGCCTCCCAAAGTGCTGGGATTACAGGCTTGAGCCACCGCGCCCGGCCCACAGCGGCTTTTTACAGAGCCCGGTCCGCTGCCCTCTGTGTCCTTTGGACTGTGGCCAGGGGGCAGGTCCTGCCTTGGGTTATGCCCCTCTGATCAGAAAGGCCTGTTCCTGGGCAGGTTTTGGGTCATCCAGGCTCAGTGTCAAAGTGAGACTTTGGTGTGTCCCATGGGACAACCCTTGGTCCCTTCAGGTGGATATCCTCTCTGGCTCCCTGGGCTGGTGCTACCTGACCGCTCTTGCCACACAGTGGGAGCCCAGAGAAACTGGACTTCAGTGCCAAGAACCCTATCAGGCCCCTAGTCCTTGATGCTGGAAAATCTGTTCCTCTTCAAGTTTACGAGGGCCCAGAAGTGATATGTATGAAATTGACCAAGGAAACAATGTGACCTCTCACCGCTGGACAAGTTGGTGGCACCCTGTGTTTATGACCTTGACCCTGACATAAGACTGGCCACGCCAAGTGATAACCAAAGATTTCCAAAGGGCATCCTACCCTCCTCTTAACACAGGTAACACCTGACATGGCGCCTTAAATTGTGGGAGGTAATTATCCATCTTTTTTCTACTGGGGTAAAAAAAAAATGCATAAAATACCACTTGGCATTGTAACCATGTCTAAGTTTACGGTTCCAGAGTTAAGAACATTCTCCTTGCTGCACAACCATTACCGCCAGCCCCCTCCGGAACTTGTTCAACTCACAAAACTGAAGCTTTGCACCCATTAAACAACTCCCCATTTCCCAGCCCCAGCCTGCCCCTGGCACCCACTTTTCCACTTTCTGTCTCTAAGAATCTCACTACTCTAGGTACCTCCTGTAAGTAGAATTACACAGAACTTGTCTTTTTGTGACTGGCTTGTTTCACTTCGCATAATGGCCTCAAGGTTCATTCATGCTGTAGCCTGTGTTGGAATTTCCTTCCTTTTAATAATCCTCTATTGCACAGAGCAGATTTGGTTTATCCATTCACCCATCGATGGACACTTGGCTGCTTCCACCTCCCAGCTACTGTGAATAGTGGTTTCGATAATAATCCATTATTGTGAATAACGTGTTCGAATATCTGCCTAAGGGTCTGCTTTCACTTCTTTTGTATATATCCCCAGAAGTGGAACTGGCTGGATCATATAGTAATTGTATTTTTAATTATTTGAGGAACAATGATTGTTTAAAAAATTGTATTGATCAATGTACAATTGGTGGGATGCTTAAATTAAACACAGCTATTAGCTCTGCACTGCCAGTGGAAGTTTTTGGTGGGGTCCAGAGCTCCTCGGGATGTTCATAAGTGAACATCCCCGAGTGACTTACGAGGGTCACGTAAAATGTGTTTCATGAAGTCACATCTGTTCATTCTAGAAGGCTGTATGTATAATATTCACCCCAAAGTATAAGAGCCAATCAAATCTAGGTAAGTTACTATGCTTTGACTACTTAGTCTAAGTATTTGAATAACATGTATTTAAGTCTGAGCTCTAAAATGGCTGGGGAAAAAATTACAAGGATGCTGAGTTAAAGAACAGATGTATTTCTTATATTTTCATAAAAATGATGTCTGTACAAAGATAAAGATACAAATAATACTCTAGAATTTTGTCAATACTGGGTCATTTGTGGTAACATAAAGGAGTTATTTCGCTATGTTTTTGTGTTTCTTTATAAAACAGGTTAAATAACTACTCCCAAAAAGGACAGCTGCTATAAAAAATAAATTAAAATAGCATTAAAACAAAGCCCATCTTCTGAACCCATTCAGAAAAAAACATGAAGCGGAGTGGCCAAGGTCTTTGACCATTGTATGAAAAAACTAACATTGTCTACTGGAACTTTCAGGGACAGATGCAGACGGGCAAAGAAGAACTGGAAAATGCTAAAACATATGAGATAGTTTTCCAAGCCACTTCCAGCAGCCGGGAAACGGGCGATTGTCAAATAGACGCTGACTCCAGCTCTATTTCTGTGATGGTCACTCACAAAGAATATGCCTCAACTGTTATTTATAATTAATATAAGGCGCTTAGGGACCAAAAAAGGCAACATGAAACATCTCAGAATAGTGGGCCTCTGACAAGCAGACTTGCCTCGTCACCTAAGGGCGCGTCTCTGTGTCCTAACTTTTTTTTGTTGATTCTGTGTCAGTGCCAAAATCACCTACCATGGGTCACACAGAGCTAGACTAAAAGGAAGCTATTTTTATATCACAATAACCTAGGATCATACATTTTATAACTCTGATCATGTTGAGATTATCAAAACCAATTATATAATAATATGCAATAAACCCCTGAGAAATCCCAGTGCGAACTCCTTCCTCTTAGCTCTCACACCTCTACTAAATAATTGATCATGTGTCACCTCTCACTGGGGGACCTGGAGGACAAGCACACTGAGTCTCAGCATCTCCAGGGTGCAGCTGCCTTACTCCAGTTAAGTGTCCAATGAATAAGCACCCTCCACAATGGCAGAGAATATGGGGTGGCCCAGAAAAGTAGGTGTAATTCCAGTTTTCCTTACATGGAGAGAGAGCTCTAGGAGGTTCCAGCTCCTTTGGGGCAGGATTAACATATTAATTTTAGACTTTGTTAGGTTAAAAAATGTGCATGTTGTAATTTCTAGTGTGACCACACAAAAAATTAAGGAAAATATCTAAAGTCCAAACTTGCAGATGGGGAAAATTGAAACAAACAAAAACAATTGAGAATTCCAAAGAAGAATAGAAAAAAAGCAAAGAAGAAAAATTGTAAAACAGTACAAAAAAGAATACCAAATAGGTAGATAAAATTACAAATATCGCACTAATTACAAGAAATGTAAATGAACTACATATTCCATTTTAAGTGACCAACATTGCAAGATTTAAAAAATTTTTAACAACAAACTATTTACAAGAGGTGTAAACCAGAGAAGAAAAGGATTGACAAAAATATAATTTGACAGGCAAATTCTAACCAAAAGAAAGTTGGTCTAACTATATCAGTATCAATAAAAGCAGAATTTATCTTTATTAACGCTTTTAACCTTAAAGAGAGCCCCTTCATAATGACAGAAGGTTCAAATTACAGGAAATTATACCAACCTTAAATGTTCATGCCTACATAACGGCACCAAAATGTAAAAACGACCAGAATTATAAGGAAAATCTATAACCAGAGCCTCTCTCAGTAACCGACAGAAAACTGACTCAAACCCCCTCCACACTCCTTCCCCCAAATCAGAAGATATGAGAGACTTAAACAACCTCACAAACTTGACCCAGAGGACCCAGAAACAATACTTTAAGGAATGACATCAGAATACACTTTTTCTTTTTTCTTTTCCAGCATCTACAGGCACGAAAACACACTGATCCTGGAGTGAAGACGAACGCAGCCCAGAAGAGAGCCACAGCTGACTCAAAGCCAACACCTAAGACGAGCAAGAACTACTTAGTTGCTATGAGCCACAGATATTTGAGGGTCACTATTACATAATCCAACGAAAGCTAATGTTACCAAGTTTATTAATCAACCACCTCTGCCAATGAGAGAAATATTCGAATCACACTTAGGAATTAAAACAAAAAAATCACGATGCTTACTGTTCTTTATTTAAACAGATGAAAATGTTATTTGACTTAACTGGGAATTTGTTTTGGGGTACTCCTATTTTTCTATGCACAGCCACGGAAGTTTTAATGTTCTGAAAACTGAGATGATGCAAAGAAATCCATTAAAACCTGACTCATCCAATTAACAGCTCACCACTGTTTTTGGAAGATAACAATTACATGCTAAAAATGGGCTTTTAAAAAAGACAAAATCTTCTGCATGCGGGAAAAGATGTTCAGAGGAAATTTCACATAGAAATTACTATTGAAATTATTCATAAAACTGCACAAAGAACAATCTTTCCAACTGTCTCAATAAATAATATTATCATGCTAAAAAATAAAGTTTTTAAGAAAATAAATCTAATTCTTTAAACATATAAATGTCACATACATTTGCTATTTTCTGATGCTGACGGATCAGGAGTACTTGAGGTAAAGAGATCCGGCGCTCTCAGGGGGTTGAAGCGTTTCAAGATGTTTCAAGCCCAGTTCAAGCTCTTAGGAGGGGCACATCTAGATCCAAGCTCTGGCTCTGGCTCTGCTACACACTTGATCCACAACATGGCCATCACATGTAAAGTATGGACAAATATTGGCACCTAACTCTGGAGTTTGTTATCATTAAGTGTGGTAAGGCAACTAAATAGGTTAGCACAGGGACTGGAGTGTAACAAACCACTATGTAAGTGTCAGTCAACACTGTCACTATCACCAAAGGTAATAAAAGTAACGCATCATAAAGTTCTTCAAGTGGGGGACAGACATGAAAGCAACCCCTCATCCAGCATGTCCATCTGTCAAAAATGCTTGAGTACAACCTTAGAATGCTCGAACTTGAATTCCTTCTAAAAACTTACCAAGTCACAGAACTCAAACACCAGGAGGTAGGGGATCGCTTCTACACACTGTCCAACACACTGAAGAATATTTGGATGCTGAAGAATACTGGGAAAAATAAAAGCCATAATATTGTTCATCAGGAAGCATGATAACAACATTATTCAAACAAAAGCATAATAACAAAATTATTCATACAGTAATCCAAATTTTTTCATAATAATTTATATAATATTTAAATAAATGACAGGCTGAAAAGATCATGAAGATTATACTTAAAAGGTGTATACTAAGTTATCTAGTAAGTAATTCAAAGCCAATCAAGTGAATATTTTCACAAATTAAAAAAGAAATCTTAACATAAGAAATTAAAAAAAATTTTTTTCAAGAGACAGGGTCTCATTCTGTCACCCAGGCTGGAGTGCAGTGGTGGGATCATAGCTCACTGCAGCCTCCAACTCCTGGGCTCAAGGGATCCTCCCACCTCAGCTGGCCAAATAGCTGCCATTACAGGCACATGTGCCACCATGCCTGGCCTCAAGAATTTTTATCTTTAGTAATTTAAGTTTAGAGATAATATTTTAAAGCAGCATTTAAAAGAGGGCAGACTATACAGTCATCCCTTAGTACCTGTGGGAGACTGGTTCAATAAATCCCTGAAGATACCCAAATCCAAACCAAAGATGCCTAAGTCTCTAACATAAAATGGTGTCATATCAACACATAACCTTCGCACATCCGCCCATATAAATCATCTCGATTACTTATAATACCTAATACAATGTAAATGCTATGTCAAAAACTGTTATACTGTATTGTTTATATATTTTTTACTATTGAATTATTTCTATTTTTAAATATTTTCAATATTTTAAATATTTTTTTAAAATAATTTCAATCACCATTGGTTGAATCCATGAATACAGAACCCGTAGATACAGAAGGCCAACTGTATATACAAATTCAATAAGTATTTCAGCCAGGACAAAAAAAGGAGAGCTGATCTGTACAAAAGACGGAAAAACTATTTGGGTGTGGGGATGCCTAACTGTGGTCCCAGCTCCTCAGGAGGCTGAGCTGGGAGTATTGCATGAGCCCAGCAGGTGGAGGCTGCAGTGAGCCATGACTATACCACTGCACTCCAGCCTGGGGGACAAAACAAGACCCTGTCTCAAAACAGCGACAACAACAAGACAACTTCAATATGTATTTCAATCCAGATATTCAATAACTCAGTTTCTCCTTCAGGCTATCTAGCTTATACATTCTTTTCCATACATTTCCACAGTATATGCAAACTCCTTTTGGAAAATACTGTGTCCAAAATAAAATAGTTAAATAAAAGGTATGCCAAAATAGGTTTGTTTTGTTTTTGTTTTTTTAAAAAACAAAAACAAAATCTTTTATTTGGATACAATTATGAATTTACAGGAGTTGGCAAAGACAGCAGAGAGAGGTCTGGTTTACCCTTCACCCAGTTTCCCCTGCTGGTTCCATCTGATACAATGACGTACAGTACAACCCAAACCCGGGACCTGCCACTGTGATAAAGTGTGTAAAGGGTTCCTTGCCGGGTCTGCCCGTGCACAGATGTGTGTAACCGTCACCTCAATGGAGACTCAGAACTATCCCATCACCACGAAGATCTTCCCACCCCACCCATGTGTACCGCTGGCAACCACTAACCTGTTCTCCATTTCTAGAATGTTCTAATTCTAAGATTATTATATAAATGGAATCGGTATAGTATGTGACCTTCTGAGATTGATTTTTTCACTCAACATAATCCCCCTGAGATCATCCAAGGTGTTCCATGTGTCAATGGTTCTTTTTTTTTTTTTTTTTTTTTAATGTGGGAGCAGTACTCCAGGAATGTACCGCTTTGCTGTACCACTCACCTACTGACGGACATGTCAGTTTTTCTAACTGCTGGCTATTACAAACAAAGCTGCTATGAACAATCATGCAAGCGTTTTTGTACGGAAGTAAGTTTTTCACTGCTCTGGAATAAATGTCAAGGGGTGCAACTGCTGCGTTGTATGATGTGACAGTTAATTTTGTGTCACCTTGGCTGGGCCATAGTGCCCAGGTATTTGGTCAAATATTATCCTTATTACGTTTCGGTGAGGGTGTTTTTTCATGAAATTACTGTCTGTCTCTATCTACCTACCTACCTACCTACCTACCTACCTATCTATCTATCTACCTACCTACGTACCTACCTATCCACCTACCGAGACAGGGTCTCACTCTGTCATTCAAGTTAGGGTACAGTGGTGTGATCATGGCTCGCTGCAGCCTTGAATACCTGGGCTCAACTGATCTTCCTGCCCTAGCTTCCTGAGAAGCTGAGACTACAGGTGCGTGGTGCCACCATGCCCAACTAATTTATTTTTATTTTTTTGTACAGACAGGGTCTCACCTCATTGCCCAGGCTGGTCTCAAACTCCTGGGCTCAAGCAATCCTTCAGCTTCAGCTTCCCAAAAGGCTAGGATTACAGACCTGAAGTACCGTGCCTGGCGGATCATTATTTAAATCGGCGGACTTGGAGTAAAGCAGATCCTGCAACAATGGTGGGCCTCATCTATCAGCTGAAGACCCTAACAGAACAAAGACTGAACTCCCCCACAGAAGGAGGAATTCTGCCAGCAGAGGGCCTTCAGCCTTGAACTATAACATTGACTCTTCCCTGGGTCTCCAGCCTCCTGGTTCACCCTGCAGACTCTAGACTTCCCAGCCTCCATAACTTCATGTGCCAATTCCTTTAAAAACGTCTCTTTCTAGATATACACGTACATACACATCCTATTGGTTCTGTCCCTCTGGAGAATGTATAACTAATGCTAATATATAACTAAACGTATGTTTTGTTTTTTTAAGCAACTGCCAAGCTATTTTCTACAGTGGCTCTATCACTTTACATTTCCACCAGCAATGTATGAGGGATCTAGTTTCTCCACATTCTTGCCAACATTTGGTATTGTCACTTTTTTCATTATAGCTTTCCTAATAGGTATGAAGGAATCTTAATTCATTTCTTTAGTAGCTAGTGATACTGAACATCTTTTCATGTGCTTATTTGCTATCCATGTTATCTCCTCTTTGGTGAAATGTCTCAATGTCTCCTGGCAATTTTCGAATTAGGTTATTTTTTCTCTGTGAGTTTTGAGAGTTTCTTATACATTCTAGATGAGTCCCATGTCAGCTACGTGGTTTCCAGCTATTTTCTCCCAGTCTGTGGCTTGTCTTTTCACTGTTACCAAGGTCTTTCACAAAGCAAATGTTTTTAATTTTGATGATACAATTTATCAGTTTTTTAAAGGAAGTTTGGCCATATTTTTGTTCTTTTTGTTGCTCCTTCTTCTTTTCTAATGTTCTAAGATGCCTCCTTTTATCATTCCTATTTAGAAAACTGTCATTCTTTTAAGGTAGGTTTGCTGGTAATAAATTCTCTTAGTTTTCTTTCATCTGAGAATGTCTTGATATTCCCCCTTCATTCCTGAAGGATATTTTCTTTGGAGAAAGAATTTCAGAGTTCTTTTCTTTAGAAAATTGAAAAATGTGCCGACTCCTTCTGGCCTCCAGGCTCCTGATGAGAAATCGGCTGTCCTTCACATTGCTTCCCCCTATAGGTCAAGTGCTGTTTCTGTCTCCCTGCTTTAAGGATTTTTTTTGTCTTTCATTTTCAGAAGTTTGACTATGTGTCTTGGCACGGATTCCCTTGAGTTGATCCTGTTTGGCATTTTCTCAATTTTTTAAATCTGTAGGCTTTTCTTTTCCAAATGTAGAAAATTTTAGCCACTATTACTTTGAATTCTTTTTCAGCCCCATCCTCTACCTCCTTTCCTTCTGAGACATCTATGACATGAATAAAGCTGGATCTTTTGTTATATTTCCCCATGTCCCTGAGGCTGTAACTGAAATGATGAGTTCCTGTATTTCTCAGTCCTGAGGTTTCCATTTAGGTCTTCTTAATGTTTTCTCTTTCTCTGCTGAGACTGTATTTTTTTGTTTTAAATGTGATGCAATTGCTCACAAAGCATTTTGATGATGAGAGCTTTAAAATTCTTATTGGGTAATTCTAACATCTCTGTCATCTGTGTTGGAATCTGTTGTCTTTTCTGGTTTAGGCTGAGTTCTCCTGGTTCTTGGAATGCTAAGTGATTTTCAGATGATGCCTGGACATTTTGGGTCTTATGAGACCCTGGAACTTATTTAATCATGTATGTTGCAGGCAGAAATCCCACAGTAGTTTTAAACACCTGACTTTCAACAGACCACAGACTAGCCTTACAGAACACATGACAAGGTTTACTTACTAATAAGGTTCTCCATTTTTCAAAAAAGTATCTTGTTCCTTTGGGCTGGCACTTGCTTTTAACTCCTTCACGATGACTCTCGCTACGCTAGTGCCCGTGTAAATCTCTCCCAAGAGAACCTAAAATCAAAGAACAGTTTTTTGTGTCATTTCCATCAAAACAATAAAGGAGTCTGTCGTATTTACCAGGAAATGGAATACAGGTGAACAAGTTAAGCAATAAGCAGGTGACCTTCTATTCTTTTACATACTAACTCACCAAAAGCTTGGAAAACTCAAAATATTTTTCTTCAGTAAAAGGACCATTTTAAACCATTCACCAGATATTTACAATATTCACATATTTACGTATATTTCTTTTCCATTTATTTAAAAATGTATTTATACTTATTTGTATTTGATTTATTTAAAAATGTATTCTACTTCAGGGACATTATTACTTCACAGAAGTGCAATTTATATGTTCAGTTCCAACATAACTCACATGTTCCTCAAAAACACTTCCACTAAGTTTTGTTATTTAGTCTGCTACACATATGAGAAGTAAACTGACAGATGTTAATTACAATCAATCATTGCCCTGAAACTTAAAAACCTATCGCACTCCATCCAATGATACCCGGCCTTGATCTCCTACCAAAACTCCCTTCAAAACATCCCACTGAAATCCACAGAACATGAAATGAGAATGTGCCGCCTCACATAAGAACTAGCTACAAGGGAAATGCTAAATAATTTATAAAACAGGACAATGCCAAGGTATTCCAAAGTGCAATATTTAAGATGAAAATGAGAATAAAGGTTTTTATTTAACTCTAGAGAATGATAAAAAAAAAAGAGAGAATGATCAAAAAGACTTCTTTTAAAATAGTTCCTTTTAAAATAGATTAATTTTAATGTCTTGAAAATAGAGTAAGAACCTGAACGGAACTCAATGTGTTTATTAGAAATATAAGGACGGAAAAATGGAGAACAAGAAATTCTGATAATTAACTAAATCACCCCTTTTTTTTTTGAGACAGTCTTGCTCTGTCACCCAGTATGGAGCACAGTGGTGCAAATATGGCTCACTGCAGCCTCGAACTCCTGGGCCCTGGTGTTCCTCCTGCCTCAGCCTCCCGTGTAGCTGGAACCACAGGCATGTGCCACCCCACTCAGTTAATTATTTTTAAGAGATGGGGTTGTGTGATGTTGCCCAGGCTGGTCTCAAACTCCTCGCCTCAAATGATCCTCCCCACCTGGGCCTCCAAAAGCACTGGAATGACAAGCGTGAGCCACTGTGTCCGGCCTATTGCTCCTTGAGGAGTAAAACTCAAGAGAGTTGTCTAAATGCACTGTCTCCTCTTTCTCTCTTGAATCCATTCCACACAAGGATGTGCCATCACCATTTCCCCCTGAGCAGTTTCTTTCAAGGATGCCAAGGAACTCACGCTGCTGAATCCTCATTCTCCCAGGCTTCATCTTCCTCCATTTGTAAGTTGCAGCATTACTACAATTAATCTTCTTGGAACTTTCAGAAGACTCCTATCTCCTGGGCTTCTCCCTCCTCACTGCTTCTCCCTGACTGCACTGGCCTCTCCCTGATATAGGGCCTCCCCCTGGTTTCCACTTTGAAATTCTCCATGACTTCACCTAGTCTCCTAGCTTTGAATACATTCTAACAGTGAGATCACTCGGATTTGCATCTCCAGCCTGGACCCTCTCTCCTCAACTCTTGCTCTGCATTTCCAGTTCAGCTACTTGGTGCCCCCACTGAGTTGCCTAACAGCCGACTCACATCTGACATAGCAAAGGTGAACTCCCGATTTCCTCCTCCTCCTCCCTCTCCTGCAGTGTCTGTTGCATTTCAGTTGACAGCAACTCCGTTCTTCCAATTCATCAGGCCCTCAGCAGTCAACCTGACTGCCTTTCCTCCACAGTCCAAGTCTCATCCCCGCTGTCTGCACCCACATGCTCTCGTCTGAACATCTGTCTTGGGTCCCACCACTTCTTGCTGCCACACCGCTACCATCCAGGTTCAAGCTGCCTGGGCCTCTCCCTGGATGCCTGTAGGAGCCTTCTAGTCCATCTCCTCCCTGCTTTTACCTTTCCCCTCTATGACTTCCAGAGTGATCCTTTTAAAAAGGTCACTCAATTACATCACGATCTCTCAAGCACCAGAGTATTTCCCTGTTTCACTCTGAGTAAGGCAGTCTCTAGGCACACAATATCCCAGATCACCTGCCTGCCCTCTACCTCTCTGAGCCCACCTCCCACAACTTGTCTGCTGTGTGACCCTCCCAACTAGATATCTAAGCCTTGTGAAGACAGGGTGTTGTTTTATCTCTCATACAGGACTCCACTTAGGTCAAGATTTGATTCATCTTCCTCCACATCGTGCCCCTAGCACCAGTAACAACGGCTGCTACGTAACAGGTTTTGCTGAATGGTGCGGAAGAGAACTCATACAGTTGGGAGGACATGAAAGATATAGACAATGCTGAAGGGAAGGAGAAGCAGCAGCAGATGGCTGACTACTGGGAAGTGCATCCTCCCATCATAAGCACCCTGCTTACGATGTAATCCCTACTCCATTAGGAACCTCTCACAGGGCACGACTGCGGTACTGTGGAAATGGGTGTAGATTACTCCTTCTGAGCCATCTACGATAAAAAGATCAACAAAGCATTGTTACTACAGGCCACTTGACAGGCTATGAGAGAAGGCTAGTTCTTCATCATGGTCTTCGTTGTAAGACTGTATTTACAGTTCTAAAGTGGCTTAAGTGCTATAAAGGGAAGGGATTAAAAAAACAATCTAACCTGAGGAGGATACAAAGCTGAAGCTGCTAAGATTCCAGGTTTCTTTTCCCTTCTTACTTTCTTATGTCAACAATTAGAAAAAGGCCGGGCGCGGTGGCTCAAGCCTGTAATCCCAGCACTTTGTCAACAATCACAAGGTCAGAAACAGTGAAACTCTGAAAATACAAAAAATTTTTTTTCCCAGCTACTCAGGAGGCCTGAGGTTATGGTCGAAATGTTTGTGTCCTGTGCCTCAACAGCGTGAGACTCTCCAAAAAAGTTGGTACTTTTTTTTTTAAGCTGAAACCTAATGACTGAAACCTAATGACCAACGTGATGGAGAGGAGGAGGGCCTTTGAGAGCAAATGGGATTCGCATCCTTCCAAAAGAGGTTCCAGAGAGCTGCCCTGCCCTTCAACCACGTGAGGACGCAGCAGGAAGGTGCCACCTTCACCTGATGCTGAGTCAGCCAGCACCTCGATCTCAGACTTCCCAGCCTCCAGGACTGTGAGAAATAAATTTCTGTTGTTTATAAGCCACCCAGTTTATGATATTTTATTATAACAGCCTGTAAGCCATAAGACAACCTTCCCGGAAAAGGCTCGACACACAGCAAGGCTGAATCTCACGCCCCCACGCTGCCACAGGGGGAATGGGAAAACTCAATTAGTACTGCAGGGCCACAGGGCACATGGAACTCTACACAACATAATTCTTCACCGCCCTGCATTGAACACAGTATCATTCAGAGGGAAACAAACAGAAGTGAAGAGCATCTTACCTTTCCAAACCACCCATTTCCAATCTCCTGTATGTAGTTCAGACTGTGGCGGGCAACCTGAGACTTCAATCCCTCTGTAGAGAAAAAAACATTAAAAATGAAATGTAAGTATATAACTAAAATAAAATAAATATTAAATATACAATCTATAAAGTAGAAACACATAAAGGCTTTTATGTGCAAATAAAGGTAGGAATATATACATAAAACACCTCTTTTAAACGAATCATGCCAAAACAGCTTTAGGCTTTAAAACTGACAATTTTTTTAATGACTTTCCGGCCAATTCTTTAATAACTCGCATTGTTTTTTCCGATCCAACTACTCTCATGTAACCACCAATCACCATGCGAATGGCCTTTACTTAGTCCTTATTTTCATTTCTCTTGAACAGCTCACCTAGACATATGATTAACCCTCTTAAACTACTCTCCTTACTTTTTAAAAAGTTTTACTGAAGTATAATCAGTAAAGTCCACATATTTAAAGTACACACTTTGATACACATTAATATTTGTATGCACCTGTGGAACCATCACCTAAATAAAATATGCAACATCTCCATTACCCCCAAGTCTTCTCATACCCACTAGTAATCCCTTCCACCTGCCCCCATCTCTGCACAACCATTCACGTGCTTTCTGCACTATAATTTGCATTTTCTAAACTGTTATGCAACCAGAATCATACGGTATATACTCTTTTTTCGACGGTATGGCTTATATAAATTATTTTAAGATTCAATCAAGGTCTGGAGTATATCAAGAGTTTATTCTTACTTTTATGACAAAGAGATTTCCCCTGAATGAATATACCACAGTTTGCTTATTCATTCACAAGGGGATGGACATTCATGTCGTTTACAGGTTGAGGCTATCACAAATCAAGGTGCTATAAATACATGCATGCAAATCTTTGTAGGGACAAATGCTTTCATTTCTCTTGAATAAATACGAAGGAGAGGAATGGTGAGATTATACGGGAGGTGTCTCTTTAACTTTTCAAGAAGCTGCCAGCTGCTTCCTAAAAGATGACCAGCACATAAGGGTTCCAGTTGTTCTGTCTCTTTGCCACCACTTGGTGTAGTCAGTCTTATTCATCTTAGCTATTCTAAAGGGTACGCAATCTTACTTTTCATTTTTATTTTCCTAATGCCTAATGATGTCAAGTCCCTTCTCATTTGCCTATCTGCCATCTGTATATCTTCTGAGGTGACATATCTATGCAAAGCTTTGCCTCATTTTTATTGGGCTGTTTCTTATTGAGTTTTGAAAGTTCTTTCTATCTTCTGAAACCAAGTCCTTTCACAAATACGTAATTTGCAAATGTCCATGACTTGACTTTTCATTCTCTTAACACTGTTTTCCAAAACATTTTAAATTTTAAAAACTGAATTTGAATTTCCAAAAAGCTTTTAATTTTGAAAAGGTCCAATTTATAAGTATTTCCTTTTGTGAATGGTGCTTTTAGTGTCCTATCTAATAAATCTTTGTCTAACTAAAGATTATAAAGAGTTTATTCTAGAAGTTTTATAATTTTAGGTTCTACATTTAGGTTTATGACGCATTCTCAGTTAATTTTTACATATGGTGCAAGGTATGGATCAAAGTTCATTTGTTTGCCAATGAATATCCAGTCGCTCCAGCACCATTTAACTGCACCTGTCGAATTAACTGACAGAAGTGGAAACGGTGACAGCAGTGGGAATGGTGGAGCAGAGACATCTCCTCTGGCAGCCGTCCCTTCCAAGAAACACTGAAAGACTTTTTTTAAACTGCCAGTGTCAACCTTATAAAAACTCTAGAAGATGGTCAAAGATTTACAGCAACCAAAGCGAGCCAGGAGAAAGTCCACTGACACAGGGTAGAATATCTTTGTAGCTTTAACTTACCCTACTTCCCCAATCTCCCTCCTCAGTGCAGCCTCAGTCTAAAAGATGACCTGTGTTCCCCGGTGGATACCAGGGTCCACAGGAAGCACAGTGGACCTTATTCCCAAGGAACTATGTTTGTCTTGACCTAACTAGGGTTGCCCTGAGGAACTGCCACAAGTGGTTTCTCTTGGTTTCACAAAACTCACAATTCTATCAGGATGGAGTGGTCACATATTCCTCGAAAACAGCAAAAGGCAAATGAGAACAAGCTACTGCCACCTAGGGCAAAAAATAACAGTCAAGGCCAACAGTACACATGCTGAAAGCTTTGGCAGAAGAGCTGGGGAGTGAGATTTCGGAGGAGAAAGGGGGCTTTGGAAAGCTCCTGTGTAGAAGGGAACCTAGATAGCCACGTGTATGCTCAAGGCAGGATGCGTGCTCAGAAAGTCTAAGAAGAACACAGGCTTTCAGCTGGGGCTGGTCTCCAGGCCCAACACAAGAAGGAAGTGAAGGCTAAGGCAGGGTTATAAACGGCCTGGCTAGGTGTTGAAGGAGTGCCCTAACAGAGCCAATCTGCAAAGACCTAGACAATATTTTTTGTTTTCTTTCTTTACTACTACTTCTCTTTTGCACATCACATTATTCAAAATGTCCAGTTTCCAACAAAAAAATTATGAACATGCAAAGAAACAAAAATGTGGCCCATTCACAGGTAAAAATGAACGAACGGAAACTGTCACTGAGAAAACAGATATTGGACTAATTATTAGACATGACTTTATTTTTTATTTTTATTTATTATTATTATTTTTTGAGACGGAGTCTCTCTCTGTCACCCTGGCCACAGTGCAGTGGCACAATCTCAGCTCACTGCAAGCTCCACCTCCCGTATTCACACCATTCTCCCGTCTCAGCCTCCGGAGTAGCTGGGACTACAGGTGTCCGCCACCACGCACAGCTAATTTTTTTTTTTTTTTTTTTTTTTTTTTTTTTTGAGACGGAGTCTCGCTCTGTCCCCCAGGCTGGAGTGCAGTGGCGCGATCTTGGCTCACTGCAAGCTCCGCCTCCCAGGTTCACGCCATTCTCCTGCCTCAGCCTCCTGAGTAGTTGGGACTACAGGCGCCCGCCACCATGCCCGGCTAATTTTTTGTAGTTTTAGTAGAGACAGGATTTCACCGTGGTCTCGATCTCCTGACCTTGTGATCCGCCCACCTCGGCCTCCCAAAGTGCTGGGATTACAGGCGTGAGCCACTGCGCCCGGCCACTAATTTTTTGTATTTTTAGTAGAGACAAGGTTTCACCGTGTTAGCCAGGATGGTCTCAATCTCTTGACCTTGTGATCGATCTGCCTGCCTCGGCCTCCCAAAGTGCTGGGATTACAGGCATTAGCCACTGCGCCTGGCCCAAGACTTTATTTTTTTAATTAATTTTTTTTTCTTTTTTTTTTTTTTTTTTTTTTTTTGAGATTCAGTCTCGCTCTGTCACCCAGGCTGGAGTGCAGCGGCACAATCTTGGCTCACTGCAACCTCTGCCTGCCGGGCTCAAGTGATTCTCCTGCCTCAGCCTCCCAAGTGGCTGGGACTACAGGCAAGCATCAGCATGCCTGGCTAACTTTTTTTGTATTTTTCGTAGAGATGGGTTTCCCCATGTTGGGCAGGCTGGTCTCGAACTCCTGACCTCATGTGATCCACCCACATCGGCCTCACAAAGTGCTGGGATTACAGGCATAAGCCATCACACCTGGCCTAATTTTTTTTCTTTGAGACAGGGTCTCACTCTGTCACTCAGGCTGGAGTGCAATGGCGCAATCTCTAAATGCAACCTCTGCCTCTCGGGTTCAAGTGACTCTCCTACCTCAACCTCCTGAGTAGCTGGGACTACAGGCACAAGCTACCACACCTGGCTAATTTTTATATTTTTTTGCAGAGATGGGGTTTCACTATGTTGTCGAGGCTGGTCTCGAACTCCTGACCTTGGCCTCTCAAAGTGCTGGAATTACAGGTGTGAGCCACCATGCCCGGCCTAGACAAGACTTTACATCAACTGTAGTGAGTATGTTCAGAGAGTTAAAGGAAATGATGGACAAAGAACCAAAGGAAACCAGGAGAATGAGTTTCCCCCAAATAGAGAAGAATTTCTCTAGAAATTCTAGAAGAAGCTTGACTTGAAAAGCACATTTAAGTGTTTCAACAACAAATTTGGGCGGACAGAATCAGTGAACTTAAAGATGGATCAAATGAAGTTACCTAGTCTGAAAAGCAGAAAGGAAAAAGGATGAAGAAAAAGGAACAGAGCCCAAGGAACTTGTGGGACACCGTCAAATAAACCAAGAGACATATTATCCATTAGAGTCCCAGAAGGAGGTGAGAGAGAAAAGGAAACGGCATGAATCTACACATTCAAAAAACTCCAAATAAGATAAACTTGGTCAGGCACAGTGGCTCATGCCTGTAATCCCAACACTTTGGGAGGCTGAGGTGGGAGGACTGCTTGAGCCCAGAAGTTTGAGACCAGCTTAGGCAACACAGTGAGATTCTGTCTCTATAAGAAATTAAGGCCGGGTGCGGTGGCTCAAGCCTGTAATCCCAGCACTTTGGGAGGCCGAGATGGGCGGATCACGAGGTCAGGAGATCGAGACCATCCTGGCTAACACGGTGAAACCCCGTCTCTACTAAAAAATACAAAAAAAACCTAGCCGGGCGAGGTGGCGGGCGCATGTAGTCCCAGCTACTCGGGAGGCTGAGGCAGGAGAATGGCGTAAACCCGGGAGGCGGAGCTTGCAGTGAGCTGAGATCCGGCCACTGCACTCCAGCCTGGGCGACAAGAGCGAGACTCCGTCTCAAAAAAAAAAAGAAATTAAAAATAAATTAGTCAGGAGTGGTAGCATGCACTTGTAGTCCCAGCTACTTGGGAGGCTGAGGTGCAGTAAACCGTGATTGCACCACTGCAATCTAGCCTGGGTGACAAAGCAAGACTTAAAAAAAAAAAAGTAAGATAAACTCAAAGAGATTCACACTGAGAGACAAACTATAGAAAATCGAAGAGAGAATCCTGAAAGCAGCAAGAGAAAAGCAATTCATCACGTACAAGGGATCCTCAATAAGATTAACAACCAATTACTCAAAAGAATCCGTGGGGGCTAGAAGGCAGTGGGATGACACAGAGAAAGTGCTGAAAGCAAATACCTGTGAATTCTATATCTGGCCAAACTATCTTTTAAAAATGAAGGAGAAATTAAGACGTTCTGAGATAAACAAATGTTTAGGGAGTTTGCTGCCAGTATACCTGCCATACAAAAAAAGCTAATGGGAGTCCTCCAGGCTGAAATAAAAGGACACTGAACAGTAACTCAAAGCCATCTGAAGAAATAAAGATCTCCAGTAAAGGTAACTATATAGGTAAATACAAAAGCCATTATTACTTTATTATTGGTGTCTAACTCCTCTTTTTATTTCCTACACATTTAAAATATGAATGCATTAAAAAAATTATAACTGTGTTAATAGGCACAAAATGTATAAAGATATAATTTGTGACAACAACATAAAGGGATGGGACTGAGCTGTATAGGAGCAGAGTTTGTGTGCTGTTGAACCTAAGCTGTTATCAATTCAGAAGTGTTATCAATTTGGGATGTTAATTGTAATCATTGTAATCCCTAAGAAAACATCTAAAAATACAATCCAAAGGGAATGAGAAAGGAATCAAAATGTACATCAAAAAATTTTTCCTTGATTACAACCACTACAGATTATTTTGTTCCTTCTCCCACTCCCACTGGTTCACTAGACTAGACTTATAAAAAAAAAAAAAAAAAAAAAAAAAAAAAAACTATCAGAATCCCAGTGGCCTGTTTTACAGAAATAGGAAGGCTGATCCTTACATTCAGTTGGAATTTTAAGAAATCCCAAATAGGCAAAAGGATTTTGAAAAAGAAAAACAAAGAAGACTCATATATCTTGATTTCAAAACGTACTATAAAACAAAAGCTACAGTAATCAAAATGGTGTGGTACTGGCATAGGGACGGATATACAGATCAAGAGTCTGTATCAAGCTGGACATACAGCCGAGAGTCCAGAAATAAACCCAAACAAATATGGTAAATTGATTTTCAAAAAGGGTTCCAAGACAATGCAATAGGAAAAGAACAGTCTCTCAAACACTGTTAACTGAGACAACTGGATATCTACGTATAAAAGAATTAAGGTGGATCCTTACCTCACACCATATAAAAGAATTAAATCGAAATTGATCAAAGAGCAAGAGCTAAAACTGTAAAACTCATAGAAGACAACAGAGAGACAAATCTTCATGACCAGGGATTTGGCAATAGTTTCTTAAACATGACACCAAAAGCACAAGCAATAAAAGTAAAAAACAGATAAACTGGACTTCATCAAAATTAAATTGGAAAACTTTTATGCATCAAAGGACACTATCAAGAGAGTGAAAGAGAATATACAGAATTTGAGAAATATTTGCAATTCACATTATTATGACATGATTATGATTAAGAGAATGGTATTGGGACAAGAAATACACAAATTAATGACAGAGAATAGAAAGCCTAAAATAGAACCATACACACATGGAGGCAGAGAGAAAAGGAAGGATCAGTGAATGAATGAAGCTGAAAAACCACAGCAATCTATAAGGAAAGCTGAAGTTGGATTTCCTCCTAACACCATCCTCAAAAATCAACTCAAGACGGGTTTTATATCTAAATCTCAAAGCAAAAGCTTAAAATATTTTTTAAAAGGTATTATTTTAATCACAGAATAAGAAAGAATTTCTTAAGACCACAAAAAGTTCTAACTCTAAAAAGGGCTTAAATTTCAAACTCTAAAAAAACTGTAAAATTTACTATATTAAAATCAGGAACCCTGTTCATCAAAAAATCCTTTTTTGTATATGTGTGATTTTTTTTTTTTTTTTTTTTTTTTTTTTTTTTTTTTTTTTTTTTAGTGTACCATTTTGATTCCCCCTCTTCATTTCCTTTTCTGTAAATTTTTTAGTGGTTACCATGGGGATTACAGTCAGCATCCTAAATTTATAACAATCTAGTTTGAATTGATACCAATTTAGCTTCAAAAGCAAAGGCATTATCCATTAGATACTCAACTGGCAGGAATATAAATTGGTACAACTCCTGCAGAGGGTAAGCTGGCAAGACCCATCAAAATTATAAACACATGCACTCTTTGACCCACTTTACGAAATGTATTCTACAGATACCAGTACAACAACCACGTGCAAAACAACACAGATACAAGCTTTGTTTGTTTTCACATTAGAAACAAGCCAAATATCCATCAATAGGGGGCTGTTTAAATAAACCGTGCTAAACTATACAATCTACATAGTACGAACCTAGAAGCAAGAATACATACGCTTTAATGATATGGAAAGATCTCCAAGGTACACTGATAAGTGAAGAAAAGCAAGATGCAGAATAATGAATTTACCATGACACCTTTGAGTTAAAAAACAAAAAAAAGGAAGACTATGCACGTGTGTGGGTGAGGGCATATAGATATGTCTGTACCTACCTTCCTCTAAATTTTCCTGTGAACCTCAAACTTCTCTACAAAAAGTCTTTTAAAAAACAAAAAAAATTAAAGTAAATGTAAATGGGAGTGAGGGGAGATACCTGCATCAACAAATTCTGGAAAGGTGTATGAAAAAACAAGAACCAAAAGTGCAGCTGTTACTTAGGGAAGGCAGCGGTGGAAAATAGGTCAGATTTAAATACCACAGGGAGGCCTTCCAATATATATACTCTTTTTTCTTTCTTTTTCTTTTTGAGACGGAGTCTCCCTCTGTCCCCCAGGATGGAGTGCAGTGGCCTGATCTTGGCTCACTGCAAGCTCCGCCTCCCAGGTTCACACCATTCTCCTGCCTCAGCCTCCCGAGTAGCTGGGACTACAGGTGCCCGCCACCACACCCAGCTAATTTTTTTTTGTATTTTTAGTAGAGACGGGGTTTCACCGTGTTAGCCAGGATGGTCTCGATCTCCTGACCTCATGATTCACCTGCCTCGGCCTCCCAAAGTGTTGGGATTACAGGCATGAACAACCGTGCCCGGCCTCAATATATACTTTTTGTAATGTTATGGTTTTTGAACCAAGTGAATATATTATCTATGCAAAAAATAAAATACATTTAAAAAAAGAAAAAAAATGGTAGAGCTTGTAGACTTGCTTGTATGTGGTATATCTTTTTCATGTAATATATCACAAATATCTTTCATAGTCAAATACAGTTCACCTTGATCCTTTTATAAGAACACATAAATCTCCACTGTATCGATTGACTGTAATTTAGCAAATCACATACTGACAGACATTTAATCTGTTTCCATCTTACCCTGCCAAACAACGCTGCAATAAATTCCTTTGTACATGCATATTTGCACACTTGCCCAATTATTTCCTAAAGATAAATTACTAAAAGTAGAACTGCTCGATCAAGAGTCAACATATCTCATATTTTGATAAATGTTGCCAGACTACCCCTCCAGAAAGAACATCTTCAGCAATTTATAGCTGCACTAATCGTAGTGGATGAGACTGCCTGCTGCCCTCCACATGCTCGCCCATCACTACCTGGTATCATTTCTTTTCGTCTTTACTTATCTGCTATCAGCTTAAGTCTGCACTTCTTTAATTAATAACGAGGTTACTACAATTATTGACCATTTGAGATTCTCCTTTCATGTCCTCAGCTTATTTATTCTAGTAGCGTGTTACTTTTTCTCCCAGATTTGTTTGTACTCTTAATATGTAACCGCTTTTAATCCTGTTTGTAGTTTACAAATATTTTTTGCGACTCTGTCAATCTGTGTGTGGTGTCTTTTTCTATACAGAATATTTCATTTTTGTAAATCAGATTTGGCAGTATGTTCCTTTATGGATTCTGGATTTGATGCATGCTTGGAAAGGCCTCTCACATCCCAAGATGATAAAAATATTCTGAGGGTATTCTATGCAGAGAAATTTAAAATTTCTTCCTATGAAGAGGGATATCAGGGTACAGGGCTTTACAAAATTACAATGGCTGCCCAGGTCACCATCATTTCTTTTCTGCCCACATCTGACTGTGCTCCCATCCATCCCCAGTAGATCCTGAAGAGAAGCTGTCTGTCTGTCCCCACCTTCCTGACCAGTGATGGCTCTGCATCCTGTGACTTAGGTGAAGACAACCAGAATGTCCCTCCAAAGGGTTTTCTTTCTGGTCTGAGGACAGAGAGAAAGAAGCTCCTTTCCTCTATGGTTATAAAACTACAAGGGAATGAGTGTGGAGCTGCTGGCAGCCAACCTCCCTACTGAGCAGAGAAGCTGCCTGAGAGATTCAGCAGATATGCAAAGAGAAGAGAGAATCAGAAATCAATTAAAATGCTGATGGTGTGCCAGGCCCTGGTTCTAGCTGTCTCCAAGGTCAGCTGAACCCCTGTTCTTCCTACGCTCTGGGTCCATGTGTCAGAAAATTCCCTTTTCCACTTAATCTGATCTGAATTGGAATTCAGCTACTTGAAATGAATCCACGGGTGATCAACTGTGGGCCTGTAAAAGCTCTGAGAAGGCTCTAAAGGTTTTTCTTAAGTATAAAGGAAAGCAAATTATCAAACAAGCAACAATAAAATATTTCCATTTAGAGTAAGTATACTTAAGTTAACCCAAGAATATATTAGACCTCCTTCTAAACTTCATTATTTTGGTTGGAGTAAGGGTATTGTTATTTACAGCAATTAAAGCTAAACACTTCAGGTTTTTTTTTTTAATGTTGCAAAATCTATAAATTTAAATATATTCTTACTTTACATATATTTAAATGAATTGCACCAGCTATGTCACGTTTCATCTGGTTTTTCCTTGTAGTCATGCCTGCCTGCAGTGGTATCAGTTCAGGGGTTTATTCTGCCCTAAGCAGAGCCCACAATGTGTGTCACACCGGCAAAGGTAGTCCTAGCACCTACAGACTTACACAGCCTTCTTGCGGCAATCTCAGAAAACCCTACTTCTTGAACCTACTTCTTTTGTCAAAGCAAAAGCTTAAAATATTTTTTAAAAGGTATTATTTTAATCGCAGAATAAGAATTTCTTAAGACCACAAAAAGTTCTAACTCTAAAAAGGGCTTAAATTTCAAACTCTAAAAAAAACTAGTCACATTCTATTTTTTCACAAGACATCAATTAACATAGAATCAAACCTCTATCTGAAGAAGCTGAGAAAAGTCAACCTGATTAACATATCCAAACATTCCTCTCCTACCCAAACGCAGGGCATTCAAGTGGAAGCCAGCAGTGTCCTACTCAGCAAGGTGAGCCGTAGCCAGAACTAGCAGAGAAACCAGCTCCAGAACACAGCCTGGGAGTTCTGTCCAGGTGTTCAATGTCAATGAATCAAAGAGATGCGTTTTATTCTCATACCAGACCCAGGGTCCAGAAAGGAGAAGACAACACTACTGCAGGAATACAATGGGCCTGACCACTAGAATTCAGCTTCACTGGGAGCAGAAGGAAGAGAAATAAACCAAAGAGGAGATGGGCAGTCCAATATTTATGATGGCTAGGCTCCCACTCTCACATCTCAGGAACAACTCATGACAATGTGGCATTAGGCTGTATGGTCTTACCTACGGAAGGCTGGAATTGCGAGGGAGCTGGGAGGGAAATATTTGGTACTGAAAGTGTGAAGACCTCTGCTGGGGACTGAACAGAGGGGGTATCTTCTGCTGGTGGTGTGAAATCTATCTCATCATCAAAATTATCTTCAAATTCCTAAAACGAAAGAGAGCAAGCATTAAAAAACCATTGGCTAACACTTAAAATAGGAACATATTTATGCACTCATTTGGACCTTGCTGCCACAATTTTTTTCTTTCCAGTTTGTACTTAATGTTAAGTAAAAAGCATATGTAATTGTGTTCTCTGACTCCAAACAGCAGAATACGTAAGACAGGAAAATAAATTACACATATTTCATGTAACTTTTAAAACTATTAGTTTGAAGTTAAATGCAATGGAATTTACATGAAAATACTCTTCTAGTCTTAAAAATTTACTTTTAAATGACCCTACAGTTTAAGCAATTCTTTTTTTTTTTTTTTTTTTTTGAGGCAAGGTTTTGGTCTATTGCCTGGCTGGACAGTGGCTGGAGCATAGTGGCATGATCATGGCTCACTGCAGCCTGAACCTCCAGGGCCCAAACGAGCCTCCTACCTCAGCCTCCTGAGTAGCTGGGGCCATAGGCATGCATCACCATGCTCCGCTAATTTTTTGATTTTTTTTTTTCTGTAGCAGCAGAGTCTTTGTTGCCCAGGCTGGTCTCAAACTCCTGAGCTCAAGCAACCCTCCTGTCTAAGTCTCCCAAAGTGTTAGGATTATAGGTGTTAGCCACCGTGCCTGGCCAAACAATTATTTTAAAATTACTACTTTTGTGACATGATTCTTTGCCTACTGAATCAAAATAAATCTTTTTTTTTTTTTTTTTTTTTTTTTTTTTGAGACGGAGTCTCGCTCTGTCGCCCAGGCTGGAGTGCAATGGCGCGATCTCGGCTCACTGCAAGCTCCGCCTCCTGGGTTCACGCCATTCTCCTGCCTCAGCCTCCCGAGTAGCTGGGACTACAGGCGCCCACAACCGCGCCCGGCTAATTTTTTTTTGTATTTTTAGTAGAGACGGGGTTTCACCGTGGTCTCGATCTCCTGACCTTGTGATCCGCCCGCCTCGGCCTCCCAAAGTGCTGGGATTACAGGCGTGAGGCACCGCGCCCGGCCTAAATCATTTTATTTTAAAGTTGTATATGCATTTCTAATTGAAATGTGATTTCTATTACAATAAATGTTGAAAGACTCAGAAAAGATATTTTTAAGTGAGTTCTATTTCTCTGAAAAGAGTAACAATGGAAACATTACTAAACTAGCTAAAAAAACCACCAGGATCTGACCCACAAAGGTCACTAAAAAAAAATGGCTTTCTAAAGATGACAACTTTACAACTCTGGATGCAGCCAGGTGAATCACTTGAGCCCAAGAGCTCTAGACCAGCCTGGGCAACATGGCAAGACCCTGTTTCTACAAATAATAATTTTTAAAAATTAACCAGGTGTGGTGGCGTGGGACTACTGGAGTAGTCCTAGCTACTCAGGAGGCTGAGGGAGGACTGCCTAAGCCTGGGAGGTCAAGGCTGGGTGACAGAGCGAGACCCTGTCTCAAAAAATAAATAAATAAATAAAGTTGTGGAAACCTTTTACATGACGTTTGGTGGGAAGCTATCGCAACTCTTCCTGTCACCATTCTGGTGAACTGGTATACCTTGATATCCATGTCAATTTACCATAGACACGGCCAATTATCAAGTTATTCATCAAATCATTTGTTCAGATAATTAACATGTACCACCCCTCTAGGCACCACAACAGAAGCTGGGAACAGATCAGCGAACAAGACTGTTCTCCACTGAACGGTCTATGAACTTTTATTTTCAATTTTTCTATCACCTCTTCTAGCCCCGCAATCCAATACAAGAAAGAAACTAAAAGTTACAATGGTAGATTTCTCTAACACTTGTATCTCCATATGCATGTGAGAAGACATTATTCTCATATATGTTCTCCAATGCATTAAAGGACATTACTGCTATTTGTATTGATGGAGTTGGAAGCAAGAAAAATGAGGTACTGTAACTTCAGTCTGGGAGGGTATTTTTGAACAAGAGGAAATCCTTCAATTTTTCTTTTGGACATTCCTAAATAGGGCTCTCTCTGTAAAATGATTTTGTCCATCGCTCCTACCTTAAAATAATGCCATTCAAAATTTGCAGCAGCACGACGTACCACTAGATATACCAACCGATGATTCTCAAGATTCGGACCAGGTAACGTATAAAAATAAGAAAAATGGCCAGGCACGGTGGCTCACGCCTGTATTCCTAGTACTTTGGGAGGCAGGGGTGGGAGGATCACTTGAGCCCAGGAGTTCAAGACCAGCCTGGGCAACATGGTGAAACCCTGTCTCTACAAAAAATATAAAACTTAGCTGGGCATGATGGCGTGTGCCTGCAGTAACCTCAGCTACTCAGGAGGCTAAGGTGGGAGGACTGATTGAGCCTGGGAGGTTGAGGCTGCAGTGAAGTGTGATCCAGCCTGGGTGACAGAGAGAGACCCTGTCTGAAAAAAGAAACGAAGAAAAATGAGATAAGCCGGGGTCACTTTTAAAGTTTTGCCGCTGGCTGTCTGGATGAATGTGGGCAAGTCACCTGTGTTACCAGACTGTAGCCTCCTGGTCTGTAGAATGACTTCCATGGACCATCAGCTCTAAAACTGCATAGCTTTAAATCTAGAGAAAGCCAACAAATCACAGATGGAAATACTCTTATACAGTCGCACAGACTCTAGAGCTGGAGAGTGCTCTAAGACACTGCGGCCCCTGTGCCAGCATTACCGGGGAAGCTCAGTAACAACACAGATTCCTGGCTCTCAGATGAACTCCCGCATTCAATCCTGAGATTCAAAAAGCTTTGCATGATCCAAGGCAAGAACGAGGCATCATGAAATGTGAGATGGAGACTGGATTTTGGTATCAGCAACACTGATCAGGCTTTATCTATGTCCTGAAATGGCCAGGTTTCTGTGCAAAGTCCCACAGCAAGACTAACAAGCAAGGGACACAAACTGTCCACCTACAACTGTGCCCCTACTACTAGTGCAGTCAGCAGGGGCCACAGAAGTATCTGTAGGGGTTCTAAGGCCTAGGGACTGATTGCTGTGAGTAAAACTCTATAGGTCTGGGGCAAAATCTTCTAAAGGAACTGATCTCCACCAGTGTTTTCCGACTGCCCTCCTGGGTTCTCAGCCCTCTGTGTGTATATGGCCAGTGCTGACCCAAGAAAACAGCATATCTCTGTTTCTCCTCAGGGCTACCAGAAGGCTCGGGGTAAAGACAGCACACACAAACAGCCATGAGGTTCTAAAGACCAGGGCCCCATGTCCAGGGAAAACAAGGCTTTAGCCAGAAGACGACCTTTTTTTTCCCCTCAATTTGAACCACTGGCCCTCCAGACTCCTGGATCAGTCCTGTGCGGTCAACAGGGAGCAATATTAAGGACTATTTTCTCTGCACACCTGCATTTCTTCCTTCTTTCTCCCCATGTATTCCTTTATGACAAGTATTTACACAGGTCGAATGCAGTCCAGCAGGCATGCAGTAAGTTCTAGAGGCCTTCCCGGCTGCTGCACTGGTTGATTCCACTGTCTGCTGCTACAACCAGATCTTCTCTATTACCCTCCCTGGCCAGGACTTTACAATCGCAGCCTCCTCCTCCCTGTTAGGGAACTCGAGGTTTCGATGATCTTCCTCTCTCACAAAACACACTGGGGGATCCCTTTGCCTCAGTAACCTTGATGACCACAAATTCACCAGCCTACAGAAGTTTGGGGGTGGAGGGGAACAACCATCTTGCTCTTCCTCATAGGCCTTATGGACAGTAAATTCAATCACCACGCTTCACTCTTCACTCAGCAAAAACCTCAACTCACTACAGGCAAGTGCTTACTGTCAATAATGGAGGCGCAGCAAACTACAGCTGATGCACCAAATCCAAACCTCCTATTTGTGTAAATAAAGTTTTATTGGCACAAAGCCATGACCATTTGTTAACAGTGTCTATCCTGGCAGAGCTGAGTTGCTGTTTTAGAGACTGTGTGGCCCACATATTCACTAAGGTAGAAAATATTTACTATTTGGCCATTAGGGAAAAAAAATCTGCTGATCTCTGCTCCCAAAGGACTGTGCTATCCAGTTATTCTATTGAAAAACATACTGGAAGACCATTTTAAATGTTCCTACCCTCTGTGCTCACCTTAAAGTCTATTTCTGGGTCCTTACAGCAGGATACACAGTTTGCAATTAACGCTATTAATATTATTAAACTGCACACACACAGGATCACAAAAGATGAGGAAACTTCTGCAGCAGGTGGCGCCTCCCCTGGAAAGAGAGAGAAATAATATTAAAAACATGTACATTCCAAAATCAACTTTAATTAGTGAAACAATAGTTTCCTCTACATACAAATGGGTGCAAGGATTAATAAAATAATGCTCGAGAAAAAACTGATGATCCATCCAGGATAAGAAGCTGTTGTTTCTTTGAAATAATTTAGATTTACAGAGGAGTTACAGAGATAATACAGAGAGTTCACATACACCCTTCACCCAGCTTCCACTAATGCTAACATCGTACATTACCACAATATGCTGATCAAAACTAGGACAGTAACGCTGGTAACAAATGTTATGAAGTGAACTTCAGGCTTTATTCAGATTTTACTGTTTTCTCCACTTTAGTCCTTTTTTCTTTTCAGGATTCAATCCAAACTACCAATGTTGCATTTAATCACCACGTGTCCCTCAGCTCCTCCAGTCTCTGACAGGTTCTCGTCTTTCCTTGCATTTCATAACTCTTGACACTTCTGAAGAGTGCCGGTCAGTTATTTTGTGGAATGTCTCTCAACCGGGGCCACCCAATGTCTTCTCAGGATAAGACCAAGGTAGTTAGAGAATTCCAGTGGGGTGAACTGTCCTGCTTGCACAGTAGGGTGCATGACCTCCGCCTGGTGAGGTGACCTTTGATCCCGTGGGCCAGGTGGCTCCCACCAGGCATCACCAAACCACTGCAGGCCTACCTTTCCCTTCTCATACTCTATTCCTCGAAAGCAATGCTGGCCCACAGGGAAGGGACATAAGCTGTACTTCCTGGAGGGAAGAGTGGTAGAGAGTCTGCAGACACAGGTTAAAAACCCTCCAGTAATTAGTAATATCAGGGGGAAGAAACTTTGAGGCTATGCAACTGCCTGTTTCTCCTTCAGGTCTTGCACACCAGTTTTCTGCATCTGTCAACACATCTTGCCGACAGCAATTACTACTGTGATGTTTGGAAGGTGATTTTCTATTTCCCTCGTTTCTTCTACATTCGTTATTTAGAATTTTGTAAGGAAGATTGGTCCCCTCTCCTCCCCTTATTTATTTTATTCAGTCACGTATATACTTATGGACTCATGGATATTTATTCTCTGGGCTGTAATCCAAAGTCATCATCACTTATTTTGTGGCTCCAATGGTTCCAGCCTTGTCCACTGGGAGCTCTGTTAAGGGGACTCCCGGATCTTTTTGGCACGCCCCATTCTTCTCTTTTTCTCCAACTCTTCCTTACTTCCGGGCACTCCTCATATTTTCCCTACTCTGCTTGAGAACCAGCCATTGCTCCAAGGAGCCCTGGTCACGATAAGCAGGGAGGGAGGCGGTCTGCAGACTACAGCCTGCAGCCTGCTGTTGCGTGGGGGGCCTCCCCGGACTCCCCAGAGAAGAACGATTTCTACATCTTTAAGGGGCTGTTGGAAAAAAAAAAAGAATATGCCAAGGATACTGCCTGTGAGCCACAAAGCCTAAAATATTTTACTGCCTGGCCTTTTCTCATCCCTATCTAGAGCATAAAGATTTTTACATCTTATGTTTAGCAAGTTCTTCGTTATCCGGAAAACATCTTATTCAACTAGGGTACTTGTGAAACTTTTCTTTGTCAGAGCAAACTGTTAAAGTCTCAGCTACTGGAGTTTTACTGAGAAATAAACTTTTCCTTAAAATCCTCATCTATGACAGGCACAGTGAGCATGCCTGTAATCCCAGCACCTTGGGGGGCCAAGGTGGGAGGATCGCTTGAGCCCAGGAGTTTGAGACCAGCCTGGGCAACAAAGTGAGACTCCATCTCTACAAAAAATAAAAATAAAAATAAAAATGAGCTGGGCGTGGTGACACATGCCTGAAGTCCCAGCTACTCAGAAGCCTGAGGTGGGAGGATGGCTTGAGCCTGGAGAAGGAGGCTACAGTGAGCCATAAGCACATCACTGCACTCCAGTCTGGGTGACAGAGCAAGACCCTGTCTCAAAAAATAAAAATTAAAAAAAATAAAAATAAATCCTCATCTATGGCTAATTAAGTGTTCAAATGCACCAAAAGGCAGGCAGAGAGATAAATTAATGAGGCTATTTTTTTCTTAAATGAAGCTAGGTTACTTGAAGAAAAGAAAAACTAACCCAAACTCCTAGGTGAGCAAAACACATTCTTGAATCCAAAATAAGCTTCAGTGAATCAGGGAAGTCTAAAATGAACTGCAAACAGAAATCAGTTCTTTTTCAATAACAAAAGGTCCCTTTGGGGAAGCAATGCTGAAACACCATTGTTACAAGCGGGCTCAGTCTGTGCTTAAGAATAATACAGTTAACCAAGGGGTGTCGAGAACCTCCAAGTTCTAAATCAACAAAGTCTAAAACAGAGGAAAGCCCATACATTTAACACAGGCGGTAACTAGGTGATTCCTCTTAAAACCAATCTGGAGGAAGTCAGCTTTCACTGAGAACAAGAATTCCCTAACTACAGACACACTTTTGTCCATCTGGAAAACCTAAACTAAGTGAGGAGCTTGAGCCACGGAGAGCCAATTCTTATGAATGAAGACCAAGAGGGACAATTTTCTTCTCTTCCTCCTTGCAGTGAGCTGTTCACTCATCCAGACAAGTGAAGCCTGTGCTTCCCCACTGGAATTTCTTCTTTTTTTTTTCTATTAAGAGATGGGGGCCTCACTATGTTGTCCAGACTGGTCTTGAACTCCTGGGCTCAAGTGTGCCTCCCACCTCAGCCTCCCAAAGCGCTGGGATTACAGGCATGAGCCACTGCGCCAGACTGCTGGAATTATTTCTGAAGAACTGTGCTTCACTCCCCTGATTCACAAAACAAACATTAAATGTGACTCCTGAGAATTATATAGCAAAGCACTTTCACATTGTTTTTTACTGATTTTTTAAGATGCATTTGGATGGTTAAGGGAGAAGAAAAAGAAAAAGAAGACGTAGTTTGTCCACTGCATCTCTGAAGTTCAGGTGCATCTCACACCTCAGATTAGTTTAACTGGCAGCATTTCTTCTTTTTAGTGGTACAAAAATAAGGGTGTGACTTATCATCAACCTCATTTGACATTTGATAAAATACAGTATTATTTCATTTGGTCATCGCAACACCTCTGAGGTAATACGACCAGCTCCACGTCGCAGATGAAGAAACTGATGTGTCCATGAACCCAGGTGGGACAGTGGCAGGCCAGGCTGAGTTTAGGTATGCCGGGTGCAAGCTCCTCTCTCCTCGAAACCACACTGCTCCGCCTCAACGTGGTTGACTTTTAACACTTAAAAACAGCCCACTGTCCTTTGAACCCAAGTCTGTCATTAATTAGGGTAGTTTATCCTTCTTCAAACTCTGCAAAGTTGATCTGGAATTACTTTTTCCTCTCTTGCACCCAGAGTTTTTGTTTCTTTTTTTTTTTTTTTTTTTAAATCATCACAAACTACCCATTTATTATACAACTGGATAAGGACTGCATGAATGCCAGCCCAATTATCTGATTCATGAAAGTGTTCTCTGTGAGTCACTAGATAGGCATGAAGAGTATAACCAGGTTAAGAACAATGCACTATGCCAAGCTTTGCCCTAGGTCTCTGCTATACTTACTTCTGCTAGGGGCTGCAGGGCACCTACTCTCCCTTAGATTTCCTCAGTGTGAACCACACTTATTCAACCCCAGTATTTAACAGTCCCATTAAAACTAATGCCTGATAAACTGACTAGGTAGCTTCAAGTAGACATTTTTAGTTACCCCTTTTTAAAACTTTAAAGTATTTTTATTTTGATGAGTCCAAAAGCACTGTGCTTAAAAAAAAAAAAAAAAAAAAACTCTAGCAATGAAAAAAAAAAAACCTTCCATAAAATGAGGAAATCAAACATAGCCTGGAAGGTGAGACTGGTTTGCAGAAACCACAGAGAGGAAGTAAATTCTAGACTTGCGGAACCACAAATAAAATCCCCATACCGCCGTGGTCAAACTAGAAACCAGGCCCTGACACAGTTCCTGACTGCAGCTGTTAGAACCTGATGAAGACAGACAGCTTTCTTTAACATGCAGCCTACAGCATTGAGAAGTGCATAAATGAGCCAGTCACCTACTAAAGAACATCAAGAACAGGCGTCACCATACATTTAGGCAGCTTTTCCCATCACAAATTGAGAGCAAGTACCAGTTGAGGTCTGGGGGACTACATATGCTTCACCCAGGACACTGATTAAAAAATACCCAGCATCTCTACAGCACATTCTGTGAGTTTTCATTTAATAGTTTTCAAAGCATTTTAATAGCTATCTAGAACTTGATTTAACAAGCAGAAAACTTGAGAAACTCTAAGAGGTAGGTACAAATTATCTGTTTTAGAGACAGGTAATTTGGAGAATGCAATTTCTCAGTAATGACTCAGGGTAAGCCAGGAATACCACCTATTAATTCAACCATTACAACTCCAGCCTAATTGTCTGATTCATGATCTCTAGAACCTCAGATGAAACTGGACCCATATGTAATTAACTAAAGAGTTGTCTGTGAAGCCATTTTTGGATTCAATAAAAAAAAAAAAATTAAAGACCACAGATAAAAAGAAATGATGATCAATGTCTAGCTCCATTAGGGATTATAAAATGCTACATATTCTAATGCTGTCATCCCTTGTTCAGTCACTAGTGGATATGCTTTCATAAAGAGAAATTTCCTCACACTTACTATTTGGTCACCCAGTGGTTCAAGTTATAAGGAAAAGGCAGACTAGATACTTAAATCTTTCTCTTTCTTTGCCAGTTTTAAAAAAATGAGTTGGTGGTTGGGCGCAGTGACTCATGCCTGTAATCCCAGTGCTTTGGGAGGCCGAGGTGGGGGGACCATGAGGTCAGGAGATCAAGACCATGCTGGGCAACATGGTGAAACCCCGTCTCTACTAAAATACAAAAAATTAGCCAGGCGTGGTGGCGCATACTTGTAGTTTCAGCTACTCAGGAGGCTGAGGCAAGGGAATCGCTTGAACCCGGGAGGCAGAGGTTGCAGTGAGCCGAGATTGCACCATTGCACTCCAGCCTGGCGACAGAGCAAGACTGTCTCAAAAAAATAAAATAAAATAAAATAAAAAAGAGTTGGTTCACTAGCACCCTCTGGCAGTGACCAGTTCAAAGAGCTGCTATCACTGTTTTGTGATATCCTTATGAGCTAATGAATTTAAAGCACCCACAGGCTTCCATCTGTTGTGGTTGTTCTGATTGACATTCCCATTGTCCTGTCTCTAGGAGGCAGGGCCTCTAAAGGGGTTTGCTCCCAAGCCCTCCCACAATGTCCCAGCAGGCCTGGGTGGAGTTCTTGCTCCCTGGGATGTTCCAGGCATATCTTGTATAGTTTCTGTTTCAGACCTCCTATCAATCATTTCCCCAAATAGCCTTGGTTTCTTTTAAAGTGAACTGCTAATGTAAAGACCCCAGTTTCAGGAAGTAGAGCTGCTTATTCACTGCCGGTGTCACAACTACCTTAGAAAACAATGTATCACGGTTTTGTAACATTGAACTTTGGCACCCCTGTGGTCTAAGCAGTTGCCCTCTTCGGGGATCAGGAAACTATGGCCACTGGGTGAAATCCTGCCCATAGTTTTTGTTTTGGTATGGCCTGAAAGCTAAGAATAATTAAGAATTCACGTTTTTAAATCATATTTTTAATCCAAAATAACATTTTATTTGACATAAAATAACATTTTATGACACATGAAATTTATATCAATAGCTGATAACACAGAAAGACATTATGTATCTCCTGATGGAAAAACACATCACCACCTATTAAACAGTACTGCCCAAAACAAGCAAACAAAAACAATATCAAACCTGAATCTAACCAACCACCTAGATCCAAATGTCAATATGTAGTGAAACATGTTAAATACCACCGCAAGAATGTAATCGGCAAAATACAGGTTGTGAAAAACACTTGGGGAGAAAAGCCTAGGAAACTGTAAAAAAAGGAAGATGAAGAGAGGGAGAGTGGCGAACATTAAAAGACTAAAAAGACCTACCCACCAATTCCAACATATGGATGTTATTTGAATCGTGATTCAACCTATTTTTAAAATTATGACATTTCAGGCTATTGGAAATCTGAACACTGACCATATTAAGAAAATGTAATTCATTTCTCCTTGGAGTGATAATGGTCATGTGCTGTTTTTAAATGTAGTCCTTATCTTTTGGAGATCGTGACCTACTTAATGATGTCTGGAATTTGCTTCGAAACAGCACCAGGGTGTGGAGGAAGTAGACGGGGGCAGCATGAAGGAAGATGGGCCGCAGCTAATTCAGGCTGGGTGGAAGCTGTGTGGGAATTCATTACAGTGCCTATGTCTTGCATGCTTGAAGCTTTCATTTATTAAATGAATTAAAAAGTTTAAATGGAAAAAAAGCAGATATCATAATTTATAATCCATATTCTTGCTTACTTCTGATACGGGCATTAACATGCTAGGGCTGTCGTAACCAAGTATCACAAACTGGGTGACTCAAATAACCAAAATGTATTCTCTCAGTTTTGGAAGCTCCAAGTCCAAGATCAAGGTGGCAGCAGGAAGGGCTCCTTCTGAGGGCTGTGGTGGCAGAATTTGTTCTAGGCCTCTCCTTGCTTCTGGTAGCTGGCTGCCTTTTCTCTAAGTCTCTTCCCATCATCTCCCCTCTACATGTGTCTGTGTCCAAATTTCCTCTTGTTACATATAAGGACAGCAGTCACACTGGATGAGGTCCACCCTCATGACCACATTTTCACTTGATCATCCCCGTAAAGACCCTCTCTCCAAATAAGGTTACGTTCTGAGGCACCAGGGTTAGGGTTTCCACGTATGAATTTAGGGGGGACACAATCGAACCCATCTCTAGCATAGATGTTTACATGAAAACAAGGGCGGAGCGTTCTCGGCAAGGAGCAGGCGGCTGCAGGGGGCAAGGGGCGCGCTGTGCAGGCCGGGGCCGGGAGCGGGGCCCAGCAGGAGCGGAGTCGGGCCCGGGAAGCCCGGCCGGGCGGGGAGCAGCCGTGGCGCCACAGAGGGTCGGGGCCCCGCGCCCGGGCCCAGGCGATGGTGACACATGCGGCGGTGGCACCACCTTCAGACATCACCTCGTGCAGAACGTAGGCCTCGAGGTGCACCTGCTACCGGCCCAACCGCCGCGAGACTTGGCTCTTCGGCTGGAGCTGCCGGCTGCACGCCGACTGGACCGAGCTCACCAACTGCGTGCCCGGCGTGCTGGACCGCCGCAACTCCGCCACGCTGCGCACGCCCAAGAAGTTCTACTACATCACCCTACTAAGAGACTCCATGTCCCGCTACCTGAGCGAATGGCGCCATGTGCAGAGGGGTGCCACGTGGAAGACGTCGTTGCACCTGTGTGACTCGCGCACGCCCACGCCCGAGGAGCTGCCGCCCTACTACGAGGGCACGGACTGGTCGGGCTGCACACTGCACGAGTTCATGGACTGCCCGTACAACCTGGCCAACAACCGCCAGGTTCGCATGCTGGCCGACCTGAGCCTGGTGGCCTACTACAACCTGTCCTTCATCCCCGAGGGTAAGCGGGCCCAGCTGCTGCTTGAGAGCATCAAGAAGAACCTGCAGGGCATGGCCTTCTTGGGCCTGACCGAGTTCCAGCGCAAGACGCAGTACCTGTTCGATCAGATGTTCAACCTGAAGTTCACCCGGCCCTTCATGCAGTACAACAGCACGCGGACGGGCAGCGTGGAGGTGGACGTGGACACCATCCGCCGCATCGAGGAGCTCAACGACCTGGACATGCAGCTGTATGTCTACGCCAAGGACCTCTCCCAGCAGCCCTACCAGTACAAGCCGCAGCTGGAGCGCAGGGAGCAGCGCCTGAGGAGCCGCGAGGAGCGCCTGCTGCACCGGGCCAAGGAGGTGCTGCCGCGGGAGGACGCTGAGGAGCTGGGCCTCGTGCCCAACGAGAACTACATGAGCCACATCATTGAGAAGTGGTAGTGGCAGTGGTGGCCACGAGGAGGCCTCTTGGGGAGTGTGGGGGGTAAAACAGGACAGACAAGTCCACCCAAGGCTGTCACGGGAAGAGCATCCCAAACCTGCTCCACAGAGGTAGCTGCATCCTGGGGGGGAAAAAAAACCAGGGATGCAGTGGGCCTGGGCGGGGCTGGGGGCTTGAGGAATCAACAGCTGCAGCCAGTGGGTCAGAGGAAAGCATGCTCAAAGGATGCCACAGGCAGGGCAGGGCACGTCCTCCAGAGCAGGTGTTGTGCCTGCTCTCCTGGCCCCCTTGGATTTATCACGAAAACTGAAGGTTTGCACAAGAGACGAGGACAGTGGAAAATGGACCTGTCAGGCCAGGAGTGTCTCCCTCACCAACTATTCACACAGCACTTGCTCTTAGCTCCTCTGTCCAGGCTACTAGGAGTGAGACCAGCTTCTGGCAACTGCCCCAGCTCCAGGCTCCAGGCTCCCCTTCTGGCTGCCCCCAATGCCCCAAGGCCTGGGGAGCCCCCAGCTCACCCATGTGTAGCTCCCTCAAGATCAGGGCCCACCCCATCTGAGGCACAGAAGACTCGAGTCCAGCCCCCAGGAAGCCCATTCCCCTCTCTGGCCCATGGTCCTGCTTCATGCTTTGGGTCCCAAAGCTGATGTTCAGGCCCCACCCACTCCCCACAGTCCTCAGACCAAGGAGGGGTTTGGGGAGTAGGCCCAAGCTGCATTGCCGGCCTTCTATGGACCGACTGGCAGCCCAGGAGTGGGGAGGCTTTGACCAAGGATGCTGCCACTTGTGCCTGAGTCCCTGGCTGGCCTTTGGAGGTGACCACCCAGGCAGACCTGGATCAGACTGGAAGGGCTGGGGACTGAGCGCTCCCCTGCCACTGTTCTCCTTTCTGACCCACTGGGATTTGCTAGCAGGCTGCCGCAGCCCCATCACTAAGACACGTACTCAAGAGCTCAAATACCACTGCTGCCACCAGCGTGTGGATTAAGTTCATCAGGCTTCCATCGGCTGGAGCGTGGGACCATAGCCCCTGCCCAGGAGCCATACCCTCGGACCACAGTGGCTCTGGATGGCCAGGAACAGGAACTCGAGCTTTCAGATGCTCAACTAGCCTTGACAAAACAGCTGTAGGTGGCCTCCCTGACACCATATACTCAGCCCTCTCCACCCTGGCTCTCCTTGCATTTCCCCATGCTGCCCACCCCCTGGCAAAAGGCTGGCCATGCTCTCTGTTCCCAGCAGCCTCACAGGGTTCCCCACTGGCTGCAATGGCCCTACTAAAAGCCATGTTGCATATCCGTTGTAAGCACGTGCCCTGTGCCCTATCCCCATCCCTTATGCCTAGGAGGCCAGGCTGGTGTCTCTACGAGGGCCCCCACAGGCGCCCTGGGTCCCCCAGAGAGCAGACTGGTGTGCTCAGGCTGCAGGCTGACTCAAAGGCAGGGCAGTGGGCTCTGCAGGTCACTTGGCTGGGGTTGGCGGGGGTCCTCTCTCCTGCCCCAGCTTTCACTCAGCCACCGCAGCTGCCCCACCGTGGGGTGGAGATGTGGGTCACCACGGGCTTGGGAGCAAGTGTCTTCTGCAGCACAGGAAGGCGAAGGTGTGGTCAGATGAGGTTCCTACCCCTGGAGGTCTGGCATAAGGGCCCCACCCTCAGGCCTCCTACACTGGCCTCATTTTACTTTGGGGTCCAAGGACAGGGCGGTCAACTGGGCAGGGTGGGCAGCGTGCCAGCCCAGCGCAGTGCCACCTCCCTGGGTGGATGCATCACACTAAGGAAGTGAGTGCCAAGGGGATGCAGTGGTGTGGTTCTTTCAAAGGGAGCTCAGGGTCAATGGGAATCTGCTGGGACACTCAACACTAGGGTGGGTGCACTCCGGGGAGGAGGAGGAACATGTTCAGGGGAGTGTGGGGTCTTGCACAAGCCACGTGGGGCACCTTGGCCTCCCGGCAGGAGGTGGACACCCAGCCAGAGGCCCTGGCTCAAGGTGGCCTCACCTGGCCATGGGCTTTCTGGGTACACGGGCCCAAGCGCAGGTTGTTTTGTACACATTGGAGTATGTGTTAACTTATGCCCCGCACCCCAACTCACACGGAAGCACGGGTCTCGTCTCAGTCTCTTTGGCTGCATTTGGAAAGCAGTCTCCTCTTGGGCCAGTGCCAGGCTGAGGTGTCCAGAGGCGGCGGCAGCGGGTAGTGCCCTCAGCCCCCGAGTGTCCAGCCTGGCACTTCCCGTTCAGGCCACCTGCTTTGGGTCAACAGTTCCTTTGCCAGCAGCATCTCCTAAATTGTAAGGACTCTCTCCACCCAGGGCCCTCCCAGGGCTGCGAGGACGGAAGCAGGCAGGCAGTGGAGCTAACAGCTTAGTCACCAGGACCCCCAAACCTGCAAACGTCCCCTCCTGGAGGGGGAAGCCAGGAACAACAGAACTGCCTACGAAACAAGGCTGTGAACTTTTTGGAAACTGGAACTGTTTAACTTGAACCCAGGATCGTTTAAAGCTTTATTTATTTACAGCTTCTTCTTAAAAAAAAAAAGTGTTGAGAAGAAATTTTTTGGTTATTCATACAAAAAAAAATAAGTTGATGATGGAAAAGCAAGTCATAATCATCTAATTGTTTTTGTCTAGGTCGAGAATAAATGTTAGCCAATGAAATAAACCCTGACAAGGAAAGAAAATATAAATAATAAATAAATAAATAAATAAATAAATAAATAAAAACAAGGGAAAACGAAGAAGAGCTAGAGACCAGTAGGTGCACATATCAACAGCAGCTACCCGCAGAGATAGAAATGGAGTGGCTGGGGGACAAAGTGTGCTATATCCTTTCCTATTTGTTGAATTTTGTACCCCCGGCTTCTCGCCATTTTTAACCTAATGGCAAAACTCCTTAACAAGGCTTCAGCATCCATCGTTGCCTGGCTACTCCTGACCTCCCAGCCCCAACTCCAGCACTCCGCCCCAGCTCTCTACTATGACCTACGATGACCCTCTCTCCATCCTTCCAGATGATCTTCTGCCACTTCATTCTCATATATTCCCCTACCCAGAAACGCTACCATGACACGCACCCCCACCCCCATTCATCCACGCCCATCAGAGCTCAACTCGGAAACCATCCTTGAGGCCCATGGTTGCAGTCCCTGCCTGTGCTCTCCCAATTACCCTGCATCTGGAATCTGTCACTCCATGTTGAAAATGCCCATATGCCTTCCCCACTAGGCTGCAAGCTGAATGGCGTCATGGGCCAGCCTTGTATAATCCACCAATGACTCCCCAAAGCCTGGCCCAGCGCCTAGGATTCAGGTAGAAGTCAGGGGTAAGAAAAAGAGAAAAAAGTGAGAGAGACAGTGATGAAGGGGCATAAGCAAGCAAGTGAAAATAAGCAAGCAAGGGAACAAAACAGGAAAAAAAAAAAAAAAAAAACAGAAAGAAACCATAACCAACCCACTGGATCACAGAATAAACTTACAAGCTAGGTACAGTGGCTCACACCTGTAATCCCAGTGCTTTGGGAGGCTGAGGTAGGAGGATCACTTGAGCACAGGAGTCCAAGACCAGCCTGGGCAACATAGTGAGAGGTCATCGCTACAAAAAGTGTGAAAAATTAGCCAGGCATGCTGGCACACGCCTGTAGTCCCAGCTACTTAGGAGGCTGAGGTGGGCGGCTCACCTGAGCCCAGGAGGTCAAGGCTGAAGTAAGCTACGATCACACCACTGCACTCCAGCCTGGACAACAAAGTGAGACTCTATCTCCAAACAAAACAAAACAAAACTGAATAAACTTATGAGCCAGGTATGGTGGCTCATGCCTATAATCCCAGTGCATGAGCTCAGGAGTTCAAAACCAGCCTGGGTCTCTACAAAAAAATACAAAAACTTAGCTGCGCGTGGTGGCATGAGTCTGTAGTCCCAGCTACTCGAAAGGCTGAGGTGGGAGCATGGCTTGAGCCTGGGATGTTAAGGCTGCAGTGGTCCGTGATCGTGCCACTGCACTAAGGCCTGGGTGACAGCCTGGGTGAAAGTGAGACTGTCTCAAAAATAATAATAATAAATAATAATAATAATAAACTTACATTTTCAGGGTCAAACAAATAGGATTATAAGAGAAGCATTCTTCAGTAATATTACACTCTTACTCGGGAACATTTTCCCACTGTTAACATACACTGTATTGGGGTAGCACGACGCTTATTCCCCAGGTCTCCAAGAACTCACACAAACATGTACCCGTTTTGCTTAAGCTGCATAACTAAGGTATTTTATTAAGAAATACATTACCTCAAAAAGTGGATTTCTCTCCATTTATGGTCTCCCTCAAAAACAGGTGTTTACCCACACGCACCACGTTCTCGCACAGCCTTGTCTCACCGGAGGCCTTCAGAGCATTCTACTCAGTGCGGGCAAAGCGAGAATCCAAAGGCACCCTCTTCCCCAGGGAGCCCTTGGAGCACAGGACTGAGAAGAAAGCCCCACACACGGGCAGAGCCACAGCCCCTGGACCTCTAGGCCAATATGTGTTTAGGAACAAAACAGGAATCTTAATTGGTGCCATCTAAGATGTGATTTAAATTTGTTTTAGTCTGAACACTGCGTGTATTAGTTTGCTAGGGCTGCTAAAACAAAATACTACAGACTGTGGGGCTTCAACAGCAGAACCTGACTCTCTCACAGTCCTAGAGGACTAGGTGTCGGCAGGGCTGGTTTCTCCTGAGGCCTCTCTCCTCGGCCTATGGACAGCGACCTTCTCCCTGCACTCTCAAAGGGGCTTTCTTCCATGTGCATCCCTGGTGTCTCTGTGTGTGTCTAAATTTCCCCATTTTAGAAGGACACCAGTGAGAATGGACTACAGCCCACCCTCAGGACTCACCTGTTTAAAAGCCCTATCTCCAAATACAGTTATAGTTTGAGGCACCTGGAGGGGTACCACTCAGCCCTTAGCACTGTGTCAATTTACTAACCTTTTCACCTTTTTAATTATTTATTTACTTACTCACTTATTTATTTATTTAGAGATGGAGTCTTGCTCTGTCTCCCAGGCTGGAGTGCAGTGACGTGATCTCGGCTTACTGCAACCTCCACCTCCCAGGTTCAAGTGATTTTTCTGCCTCAGCATCCTGAGTAGCTGGTATTACAGGCACCTGCCACCGCACCCAACTAATTTTTGTATTTTTTAGTCGAGACTGGGTTTCGCCATGTTAGCCAGGCTGATCTCAAACTCCTCACCTCAGGTGATCCAACCACCTTGGCCTCCCAAAGTGCTGGGATTACAGGCATGAACCACCACGCCCAGCCTTAATTTCTTATTTTTTTTTTTTTTTTGAGACGGAGTCTCGCTCTGTAGCCCAGGCTGGAGTGCAGTGGCTGGATCTCAGCTCACTGCAAGCTCCGCCTCCCGGGTTCACGCCATTCTCCGGCCTCAGCCTCCCGAGTAGCTGGGACTACAGGCGCTGCCACCTCGCCCGGCTATTTTTTTTTTTGTATTTCTTAGTAGAGACGGGGTTTCACCGTGTTAGCCAGGATGGTCTCGATCTCCTGACCTCGTGATCCGCCCATCTCGGCCTCCCAAAGTGCTGGGATTACAGGCTTGAGCCACCGCGCCCGGCCAATTTCTTATTTTTAAGTGTACAAATAAGTGTATATATTTATGGCATATGTGTGACACTCTGATACAGGCATGTGAAGTATAATACTACACCAGGGTATTTGGGGTGTCCGTCACCTCAGGCATGCATCATTTCTTTGTGTTAGGAACACTCCAATTCCACTCCTTTAGTTATTTTAACATATACAATGAATTGGTCAATGTATTAATTGAAGAAAGCCAATCCCACTGGCAGGGGTCCATCCTTGACAGCACAGGCATGGGCATGAGGGCATCCTGCCTTCTAACTGGAAAAGCAAGTGTAAAACAAGGGCCAGGTCCTTACATATCTTGCCTGTTTTCTGTTTTGCCCAGACCCTCTCACCTCAGGGAATTTGCATAGGAGAATTCTGTGCCTACCTGAAAATGGACAATGGTGGCTACTTAGACAAAGGATTAGACAAAGAAAACTCATGGAACCGAGGGAAGCTAAGGGCCAGCAACCTTCCAAATGGTCCCAACATACAGCCCATCTCTAAAACACATCGTGTGGGCCTTTTTCTCTTAGTACATTAGGACCGCTAAGCCTGTCTTCCTCTTCTAACACCCTGACAAGTAGCATTGCAGCCCAGAGACTTAGTAAAATGAATCATCAACACACTACTTGGGGAAAAAAAACTGAACAATTATTGCAGATCACACATTTTTATTTAACGCCTCAAACTTACAAACCCATCTATCATCAAGGTTTCCTGTACTTAGAATTTTAAGTCACAAAATGTTTTCCTTGCCATAATATAACAATATATCTATTTATAAGAACATTAAACAACCTAGAATCTCCCTCAGGTATTCTAATACTGGAAAGGAAAAGGGAAATGAAGCATGGCAGTAAATATACTCAGCCACACACAACAGTAAAGAGTGCACTGATGATCCCGTTCATGAAGCAGAGATTCCACAAAGACCGTAAGCCAGAATCTCAACAGCCTAGGAAAACAGATCGCTCTGCGTGCTAATCACAGACAGGCAAATGTTCCTCTGTTCAAAAGTGATTTTCAAGGTCAGCCAGCCCAAATGCTCCCTCACACTTGCAGAAAGGTTATATAATTTGAGTGCTAATTAAATACCTGCAAATGAGATCATTTTATATGAAGCTGCTGGTTTCTCTCAGACTATTCCACTAAAATTTGTTACCAAAGAACCATTTCATTCCCATTTTAAAACACTAACTAGGATGGAGACTACTACAGAAAAGCTCATCTAAGGCAGCACGGTGTGGCCAAAAGAATGTCGGGCTTGAATGACTTCTGCCAGACAACTGGGCCCCCACACCCCAAGAAATGAAGGGCTGGATATTCCGGGAACTGGAACCTTGGTTAAGTTGCTGGCATAGCTGAGCTATGGCGTCATCCACGGCGCTTCCATGTCTTTAACAGCTTTGAATGGTGGTTCCACACTCCAGGAAGCCGATGCAGGAACAGGAAGCATCTAGTCCCAGAAGGAGAGACTCAGAGCCAGATTCCCAGGGCTCACCCCCACAACCATCCCTGCAGTGGACCACCAACGTCTAGGGGAAGGATATTCTGTTTTGCCACACAACTTCCCATGTACGTCTGCAGAGATGTGCAGGCAAGTCAATGGCAGTACTGGATTCACAACACTTAGCCAATCCAACTTCTGCACAATACAGCCGAAAGGATGGGAGAGGTGCGCTAAATGTCTGCTTCTTACTTCCCATGTAGGGCAGACCCTAAATAGCCTAGAAAAACATGTCTACTTTTTCTTTCAAATCTCTTACAATCCCTCGATGGAGTCTATGTTCTCAGAGCTCTTCTGGCTTCCTAAAGCCTAACTTAAGTTCTTGCAAATATAACTGAAATGCAATCTTAGGCAATGTGTCCTTCCAAGCTCTCTCTTCAGAGAGGAAGTACTTAGTGGTACTACTGCAGTAGGACTGGTGGTGAGAGATGGCTGGGCCTGGGTATGAGGAGAGAGAATTCATTATACTCTTCAGTCTACTTCTGCATATGTTCAAAATTCTCTACAATGAAGTTTTAATTTTTAAGTACTATCTTCGAAACTAAGCCAGAAACTGGTTACAACAGTGACCTTGACAAGGTTCTACAGCACACAAAGGCAAGATCATCTAGGGTTTCTTATTTGATAATGCTTCAACTGATGTCTTTATGTTATCCAGAAAAATAAGCCCAAAGACAATTCAGTATCTAATTAGGTGCTTCCAAATACTCAGGTATCCAGCCCAAGATTAAAGACCTCCAGACAGTTAAGAGGGTTATGGGACAGGGGTGTCACCTACTGAAATGGCTGCACAGTCATCCTACTGTGAAGCTCACCAGTCAGAAAGCCCCACCAACACATTCATTCATTCAACAAACATTTACTAAGCATCTTATAAGACAGGTGCCACTATAGGTTCTGAGAATAGAGAACAAAGGACTGGGGAGATTGTTATTTTACAAGGAATGACGAGGGAACACATTTCTGATACTATAACTAACTCATGCAAGAAATGACAGTGATTTGGTCCCAGGAGGGTTATAAAAATAGTCAATATTTACATGTTGCTTACAATGTTCCAGGCAGTATTCTAAACTCTTCCAATTCCATAACAACTCTTTGAGGTAGGTGGTGCCATTAGCCCCATTCTATGTTATTTTTTATTTTTTTTAGAGAGAGTCTTGCTCTGTCACCTAGGCTGGAGTCAGTGGTATGATCAAAGGTCACTACAGCTTTGTACTCCTGGGCTCAAGCCATCCTCCCACCTCAGCCTCCCGAGTAGCTGGGACTACAGGTGTGCATTACCATGCCCAGATAATTTTTTAATTTTTTGTAAAGACAGGGTCTCACTATATTGCCCAGGTCTCCACCTCTTGGCCTCAAGTGATCCTCCCACCTTGGGCTCCCAAACTGCCGAGATGACAGGCATGGGCCACCGCCCTTGGCTAATTTTTAAAAATTTTTTGCAGAGATGGAGTCTCACTATGTTGCCCAGGCTTGTCTTGAACTCCTGGCCTCAAGTGACTCTCCCCGCCTTGGCCTCCCAAAGTGCTGGGATACAGTCATGAGCCACCGTGCCTGATGAGCCCCATTTTAAAATGAAGAAACGGAGCACTGAAGAGGCAAAGTAACTTCTCCAAGGTCAGACAATACACGGTGAGGCTCAGAGCGCAAGCTCTTCCCACTCCGTGGCAGCGCAGGGGACGAAAGCAGGCGAAGAAGCCAGGACGTGCTGGCAGATGCGAGGTGAAGCTGGAGGGAAAAGGGGCATGGAGCACACCTCCAATCCATTTATTAACTCCCTGCTCTGAAACAGGAACAGACTTTCAAGTGTCACCTGACATTTGAAAAACCTCTTAAGTAAAAGACAGTGCCCAACCCAAACAGATACAAAGGAACCTGAGGGAAACAGACAATGCAGGGGCTAAAAAATAATTTAAAAAACCAACTATAATATTCTCAGAAATAACAGGAGACAGTATACTCATGAGAAGAAAGAGGCTATTTTAAAAGTGGGGAGATGAGGCCTCCTGGAAATCAAATGAAATTGAGAAAACTACTTGCACATAGCAGTAGAACACAGACAAAAAGATCAACAGAAGTAAAGTAGAAGCTCATTCCAAAACATCCAACAATCTGCTGATAGAAGCTTTAGATAAAAAGAACAAAGAGAAGGAAGAGAAGATCATTCTTCCCAAAAAGTGTGTGCATATTTACACATACGTGTGTGTGTGTGTGTGTGTATATATACACGAAAATTTTCCAGAACTAAAGCACACAACTTTCAAGATTCAAAGGGCCCACTGTGCATCCATGTTGATGAATGAAATGGATGAAGAGACTCATGCCAAGGCACAGCTTTACAACTGGTCAGAATCTAGACACAGAGGAAGTCTTAAAAGCTTCAGACCTCCCAAGAGGCTGGACAGCGGCCGCAGAGACACCACTGCAAGACTGGCATGGGACACAAGGGTTCCAAGACACAACAGCCAAACACATGGAGAGGAGATTTAAGCTCCTGACGAGGCACATGGGATGGATTAATGATGTGTTCATAAAAAACTAACAAAAGTAAAAGAACTGTAATCATCACAAACACTATAGGGTCAGTCGTAAATAATGTTTGCAGCCATAAAAATATAAATAATGAATTATGATTTAATCGAAAAGTTTCAGTGTGTTGAGAAGAAGGGTGAATGCACATGTGTGTGTGAATATATAAATCCTTGTTGTGCATAGTAGAAACTCAGTATCTGATTAAACCAACAAACAGTGCTACAAGCACATTAGCCCACGATGTGGCTAAAAGAGCTGCAGGGTGTTGCCACTGGGAGCCAGCAGCAGGGATAGGGAGGAATGGGACAGGACAGGGATTCACTATTTTTACGATAAACCCTGAAAAACTATTTAATTTTTAAAAACTATTTACATGCATCATTTGACAAATATAATTTAGAAAATAGATCAAGGGGGAAGGAAAAAAAAGAACCAAGGAGATAAGAAACAACATTTAAGGGAGGGGACAAAGAAACACAGCTGATAGCAAACAGGAAAGAGGATGTTTTGGAGGCCACAGGCAGGCACATTACCATGGAAGGCAGAGGAGAAAAGCATGTTTAAATGTGTTATGGAGGCCAGGCATAGTGGCTCAGCCTGTAATCCCAGCACTTTGGAAGGCGAAGTGGGAGGATTACTTGAGGTCAGGAGTTCAAGACCAGCCTGAGCAACATAGCCAGACCCCATCGCTACAAAAAAATAAAAAATAAATTAGCCAGGCATGGTGGCATACACCTGTAGTCCTAACTACTTGGGAGGCTGAGGCAGGAGAACTGCCTGAGCCCAGGAGGTTGAGGCTGCAGGGAGCCATGACTGTACCACAACACTCCAGCCTAGGGGACAGAGTGAGATCCAGTTATACACACACACACATACACACACACACACACACACACACACACGTAAAGATATTCGCTGAAATGTTGTTTATTATATAAGCTGAGAGCAAGGGTCGAGGAGCAGGAGGCAAAGAGGACGTAAGTGAGGGATGCTGCAGCTGCCAGAAAAGGGTGGGAAAAGAGGCATGGGTCACAAAGCTTGTTTTAAAGAGCTGAGAGAAGAGGAGGAGAAAAATGACATTTGTTGAATGTTTCACACGCTTTTTAAAATACCTGCCCGTGACTCTTGAAAGGATATACAAAATATCCGCCAATGAGCATTATTCTTGGGATCTACAGCAGTCGGCGGATTCCTAAAACTGTCCAGGGTTGGAGGAGGGTGAGAACTGGGAAAATGCCTATGGGGTACTATGCTGATTGCCTGGGTGACAAAATTATCTGTACACCAAACCCCCACAACATGCAATTTACCCACGTGACAAACCTGCACATGTACCCCCCGAAACTAAAACAAAAGTTGGAAAGAAAAAAAAAGGAGTCTAGACCTCCACAAAAGCACATAAATCAATGGTGGTGTTTAAAGTATCTTCCATGTTTACAAATGAATGCTTACAAGTTTACATTTTCTAAAAATCAGAAACATTTTTATCACTTTTAATTAAATGGTATAATGTCATCTCATAGGTGGAAACTAAATGGTGGTTCTTACAATTTTTTTTTTTTCCTGAGACAGGGTCTCGACAGAGTCTGTCTGGCTCTGCCGCCCAGGCTGGAGTGCAGTGGTGCGATCACAGCTCACTGCAGCCTCGATCTCCCCGTCTCAAGCAATCCTCCCACCTCAGCCTCTTGAGTAGCTGTAACCACAGGTGCACACCACTATGCCCAGCTAATGTTTTAAAAATGTTTTGTAGCATTGGGGTCTTGCCATGTTGCCCAGGCTGGTCTCAAACTCCTGGCCTCAAGCAATCCAGTCATCTCAGCCTCACAAAGTGCTGGGATTACAGTCGTGAGCCACCATGCCCGGCATAAATTTAAAAACGGTATGAAGGTGAATTTTTTCAGCCTAATTATGGAAGCTAGCACTTTGGTTTCCTAATTTTCTTTTCTTTTCTTTTTTTTTGAGATGGAGTCTGGCTCTGTTGCCAGGCTGGAATGCAGTGGCACAATCTCAGCTCACTGTAACCTCTACCTCCCGGGTTCAAGCGATTCCCCTGCCTCAGCCTCCCAAGTAGCTAGGACTAAAGGTATGCACCACCATGCCCGGCATTTTTTTTTTTTTTTTTTTTTTTTATTTTAGTAGAAACAGGGTTTCACCATGTTGGCCAGGATGGTCTCAATCTCCTAACCTCGTGATCCACCCACCTTGGCCTCCCAAGTGCTGGGATTACAGGCGTGAGCCACCATGCCCCGTTTGGTTTCCTAATTTTCAATATGGAATTTTCTTTAGTACTGCAAGAGTCAACCTTATGATATGTAGTTTAACATTTCACCCCAGTACTTTCAGAGAATAAACAGAAATCAATATCCAGAGAAGCGGCTGAGTTAGTCTCCGTGTGTGCACCTGTGCATCGCACTGCAGAGGTTCTTTAAAGCACAATGTGGTTGACTGGGGTGAACAGGTGGCCTGGACCTTAGGACCCTCACTCTTGACTCGGATCTGCCCCTAACTGGCGGTGAGGGACTGACTTTGCTGATCAACTTCTCTGGGCCTCAGTTCCTTCATCTGTAAAACCGGCATTTCAACTCTAAAATTCTACAGACAAGGATTTATGGTCCCAACATTTTCTAAGTCTACCGAGTGCCTATACAGTTAATATTAGTGATCAGATCTTTATTAAAGTTGATTTTCTTTTCAACACAGAAAACTAAGTTAGGTGACAGATTCCTGGACTGTACTGCTGTGGCAGGCCTCTGGGACTGTGTTCCCAGGGGGCTATTTTGGTAAGTTGGTTATTTTTCAGTGCCTTACCAGCAATCAGTGTCCGGGTGTTGCATTTTAATCACAGTCTGAGGTAAGAGTCAAGTGGGGCTCTGCTCGGTAACCGACAGGCTGGATCCAGGGAAGCAACCGCTGTTGCCTAGATAGGGAACCCTTCTACAGGGGCAAACTGCCAGGTAGGAATGGGGACGGGATATTCTTTCCTCCTGAAAGGGGCACAAGTTTAATTTATTGAGGGTTCTGAGAAGAATCCGCGATGATAAAAATACTCAAAACTTAAATTTAGTGGCTAATCTGAGAGGCCACCAACAGATCACAACACTTTAGTTTTGCAGTAAAAAGCTGAAACTACAAAATTTTATAATTACTAGTTGGTTAAAACAGATATTTTAACATGCAAAATGATTGCAAACTTTTCCTCCTCTATCTTCTAAGTCCAAGATGTCTTAGAGATTTACTTCCTATAATTAAAGATTGCAATTATACCATGTCAAACTCAAGTCCCTTCTTCAGTCTAGCAAAAACGGGGAAAACGAAGTTTGGGGATGCACTGTGAATATGAGCCTGAAGGGGGAAAAAAGACATGAGCCTTTTAAAATTATAGTAGTTTCACTTTTAAATAGGAGCAGCTCCTCTCTCAAAAATCACTATCATAGATGTTTGCAACTAAATTCTTTTCTCCCACCCAAGGCATACATGTTGCCAAAAAATAGTCTGTACTAGTACAAGAGCCTATGGTGTTCTTCGTCAAACCCGACTGATGATTATACAATCACTATAATGTAGCAGCTTCAGAGACAGTTTACTTTTTTAGCTCATCATAAGAAAATTTTGTACAGATCAATCATCCACAGCAAATGTATCAAAATATAACAACAAACAACTTTTAAAAAAAGTACCTATCAAAAAATATGAAATAGGCTACAAATCCTAGGCAATACCTAAATAAGTTAGCTTAGAAAAATAAACTTTTTAAAAGCAAGATGCTAACAACATATTATCCTAGCAAAACAAAACCCTCCGCAAGTTACTGTATAGATCATGAATCAGGGGTTCTCATGTTACAGCGCACACATTTATCACCCAGGGAATTAAGAATGTCACGGTTTTATACCTGCTCTCGAAATTTCCCTGCAAGTCACCTGCCACCCTGACTCTAGCTGCAGTGAGCTGAGGCCTGGTGGTCCAAGACTGGCACCAAGATTCTCAGCTCACAGTGCCAGCATCTGACTGTCGGACGACCTGCTGTTTTTCCTGATATTTATACAGGATATTCATAAAATGTAAAGAGGCCATTATTCATACAGACACCTAGAGAAGGAGGTGAAGTTTAAAAAAAAAAAAAAAAAAAAAAAAAAACCTTATTTCGAGCTCTGTGTTCTGCCCTGGAGTGCCTGAATTCCTTTGTGGTGATAGCATATGTACCCACAGGAAGATTCTTCAGAACGATATTTACATGCGGTGCTCAGGATGAGTGAGCTCTTCAGATTTCAGGTATTCGCATTCATTTTAAAATCTCAAGTTTTTAATTAAATGTAATGTTTTCCTTCTTTCCTTGATTCTCACTAGTTACACAAGTCAACAGAATTCCAGTAAATAACTGATATTATTTTCTATGCAGTACAAGATAAAATATGTGTGTTGTAGCAGTGAGGGGACGAGGGGAGAAATAATCAGAAAACTATTATAAATGCAGAGTTCCGGCCCAGCCTTCAGCATTTTGATTCAGTTAGTTTGGGACGCAGAAATCTCTATTTCTATTTCTTTTGAGACAGAGTCTCGCTGTATCACCCAGGCTGGAGTGCAGTGGTGCGATCTCGGCTCACTGCAAGCTCCGCCTCCAGGGTTCACGTCATCCTCCTGCCTCAGCCTCTGAGTAGCTGGGACTACAGGCGCCCGCCACCACGCCCAGCTAATTTTTTGTACTTTTACTAGAGACGGCACTTCACCGTGTTAGCCAGGATGGTCTCGATCTCCCGACCTCGTGATCCACCTGCCTCAGCCTCCCAAAGTGCTGGGATTACAGGTGTGAGCCACTGCACCCGGCCTCTATTCCTTTTTCTTTTTTTTTTTTTGAGATGGAGTCTCGCTCTGTCACCCAGGCTGGAGTGCAGTGGCGTGATCTTGGCTCACTGCAACCTCCGCCTCCCAGGTTCAAGTGATTGTCTTGCCTCAGCCTTCCAAGTAGCTGGGACTACAGGTGTCCGCCACCACACCAGGCTAATGTTTTGTATTTTTAGTAGAGATGGGGTTTCACCATATTAGCCAGGATGGTCTCGATCTCCTGACCTCGTGATCCGCCCGCCTCAGCCTCCCAAAGTGTTGGGATTACAGGCATGAGCCACCGTGCCCGGCTGAAATCTGCATTTCTACAGATACCTAGGTGATCTTCATGCACGCCATCCTGTTTTATAAAAACACCCTTGCTTCTTCCTGAAGCATATTCAGTGGCACTGATCCGTCGCTGAGATTTACATCAAAACAACAAGCACCAGGGCAGAGGGAAGGGTAAAGGTGAAACAAGATGAACCATGAATGAAAATACTGTGGATGCTGGGTGACGGGAACATGAGGGTCCACTATACTACTTCACTCTACTTTTCTGTATGTTTGAAATTTTCCATAATAAAAAGAATTTAAAAAAAGCAAAGCAAAGCTCAGTAAACAGATAAAAGTAAGTTGATAGCCCCATGCTCTTCAAGAGACTTGCCCAGTAGAAATTTCATCTGAACTTTTACCAATTCAAGGAGTTGCCTACAATCCCTTTCAGCAATTCCAACACTGAAAGACCCCCCCAAAATAATCCTCTCTAACTAAATTCTTAAGCCAAAGAAGTTTCGTTCATGTTCTTAGAGATTAAGCTGCTCTTGGAGGAAGTAAACCAAATCTATTTTTCATATATCTATTACTCTAAAAAGAAAAATAAGATTCTGCCAATATCATTATAATGCAGTGAGTACCACAAACACGGTATTTAGAATGTTTATGGTAGTATTTAATAGTTTAAGTGACAGAGAGAAAACATGGACAGAGCTCTTTCAGCTCATCTGTCTCTAAGAGGCCTCAAAGCTGTAGCTGCTCTCTCCTCCCCTCCCCACAACCCCAAAGATTAGGTACAAGAAGCAGAGGATCAAAAATCTATTAAAAATGTCCAGAAGCCCAGAAGCAATGAACAAACCCCACACCCAGATCTTTTTGTTTTTTCTTTTTTTGAGACAGAGTGCAGAGGTCCGATCTCAGCTTACTGCAACTTTCCATCTCCTGGATTCAAGTGATTCTCCTGTCTCAACCTCCCGAGTAGCTGCGATTACAGGCACACACCACCACACCTGGCTAATTTTTGTATTGTTAGTAGAGATGAGGTTTCACCATGTTGGCCAGGCTGGTCTCGATCTCCTGACCTCAAGTGATCTGCCTACCTCGGCCTCCCAAAGTGCTGGGATTACAGGCATGAGCCACCGCACCCGGTCCAGATCTTGGTTTCTCATATCACTCTCCAATCAGAAGAATCAGAGCTCTCTGAAGAAAAGGCTGATTCTAGGACTGGGGCAGAGAATATATAAGATGAAACTGTAGCTTCTTGAAATGCCAGAAAATAAGGAAATGCTTAAAAAAAGAAAAAATGGGGATATGCCAGCGGGGTACTCAGGAGCTAACGGAAAGAGCTCCCGATGGCCAAAGCTAGTACAACGTTTAAGAACAAATAAACAACACCGTGGAATCAACCCAAAGTATAAAATAAATATCCATGCATCTACACTGACATAAGTAAATGCTTGAATAAAGAAATAAACAGAGGGTCGCTTGGGCCCAGGAGTTCAAGGCTGCAGTGAGCCATGACTGTGCTACTGCACTCCAGTTTGGACTACAGAGCAAGACCTGTCAAGGAAAGGGAAGGGCAAGAGGAAGAAAAAAAAAGAAGAGAACAGTCAAGTCTCCTAAACAGAAGAATTCCAAAGAACGTCTACAGACACTTCCTTGCAAAGAGGTGGAGCACAGCTTGCCACCCATTAAGAGTTGACCCTGCCCTCATACACCACGGGGAGGGGAGGACACAGCAACTTTACAGAATGAAAGCCTGACCAACACTACTCAGTCAAGTGACCAAGTAACAAGTCACGTTGTGTGCACATGCCCTCGATGTGATATGAGAACGGCACTTCAACTCCGTGATCTTCCTCCCGAAAACCCACACCCCCAGTCTAATCGTGAGAAAAACATCAGACAAATCCCAGTTGAGGGACATTCTACAAAATATCTGACCAGTACTCCTCAAAGACGTCAAGGTCATTCCAAACAAGCAACGGATTGGGGGGGCCCAAGGGGCATAACTACTAAATGTAATGTGGTTTCCTGGAAGAGAAAAAAAAGACACTGGAGAAATATTAAAGAAACTGAATAAAGTGTGGACTCATTTAATAACCTATTAATACTGGTTCCTTAGTTGTGACAAATTTACTACATTAATGTAGGATGTTAACAACAGGGGAGCTGGGAGAAAGATACACAGGAACACTCTGTAATATCTTTGCAATGTTTCTGCAAATCTAAAATTGTTCTAAAAGAAAAAGATTTTAATTAAAAAAAAACAAAAGGCTTCATTCCAGATGAAGGTCTGTGGCTGCATGGAAAGTCAAGTCTGCAAGAGAATGAGAGGCTCCAGCTCATACCCTCTCCTTCACACACACACGCACGCACACACACATGCACGCATAAAACACACACACATGCACAAACACACACACATGCGCACACACGTGTGCACACACACACACAGGGGTACTGGTTTGGTGAACTTAGTTCTCTAGTATCATCTTCATCATCCTCAGTTACAAATGCTGATGGAACATCTACAACCTGTGAAATACCATCCAAACACCAATCCCAAAAATGTGTGTGCCATCCCAAGGTCCTTGCAAACTAGGTAAAGAGGACTTAAACAATGATGTAGGCCGGGCATGGCGGCTCACACCTATAATCCCAACACTGTGGGAGGCGGAGGCCAAAGGACTGCTTGAGGCCCGTAGTTTAAGACCAGCCTGGGCAACATGGCAACTTCACTTCTGTAGATCATCTCTACAAAAAGTAAAAATTGGCCAAGCATGGTTGCATGTGCCTATAGTCCCAGCTACTCAGGAGCTGAGGTGGGAGGAGTGCTTGAGCCTAGGAGTTCAGGGATGCAGTAAGCCATGACTGTACCTCTGCACTCCAGCCCAGGCAACAGAGCAAGACTTTGTCTCTTAAACAAACAAACAAAAAACCAATGATATGAAGATATGAAATGGTATTTGGTATTTGTTAAGTGCAAGTGGTAGACTGGCATGATGAAACCAAACCTTTCTTTTTTTTTTTGAGACAAGAGTCTTGCTCTGTCACCAGGCTGGAGCACAGTGGCGTGATCTCAGCTCACTGCAACCTCCACCTCCCGGGTTCAACCTCAGCCTCCCCTCAGTAGTCCCAAGTAGCTGGGACTACAGGTGCACACCACCATGCCCAGCTAATTTTTTAGTAGAGACAGGGTTTCACCATGTTGGCCAGGATGGTCTCAATCTCTTGACCTCGTGATTTGCCTGCCTCGGCCTCCCAAAGTGCTGAGATTACAGGCGTGAGCCACCACACCCGGCCTGAAACCAAATCTTTTTTTTTTTTTTTTTTTTTTTTAGAGTCTCACTCTGTCGCCCAGGCTGGAGTGCAATGGCATGATCTCAGCTCACTGCAACCTCTGCCTCCTGGGTTCAAGCGATTCTCCGGCCTCAGCTTCCCGAGTAGCTGGGGCTGTAGGCGTGTGCCACCACACCCAGCTAATTTTTGTATTTTTAATACAGACGGGGTTTCTCCATGTTGACCAGGCTGGTCTTGAACTCCTGACCTCACGTGATCCACCCACCTTGACCTCCCAACGCGCTGGGATTACAGGCATGAGCCACTGCGCCCAGCCAGTAAATTTTATATTCTTTCCATCCCATGTCATTTACAAATCAATGTTAGTGTACCACACATTCTATACCTTAAAAAGGCATGTAAGTTGACCTTTTAAAAGGATGAAATGAAAATAAACGTTAGTTCCAATGTTTCTGTCCGGCACCCCCCAAACACCCTGCTCCACAGATACACACTCTCAACTTCACCAAGGGAAGGAACTCTAACAGCTAGGCCAGGATCAATAACTCAGTAGGGAAGGTGGGTCCGCAAAGAGGTTTCAAAAAATTAAAAAGACGACAGCACTTACAGAAGCAGGAGAAGAGCCAATGGCAAATAGTGAGAATATATGGAGAGCCAGAAGATGGGAATTTGCACGTAATATTTTGCAAGCTATAGGCAGATCAAGTTAGCTCTGAAGAAAATGCTGTGGAGGGTGGAGGCAGGAACAACAGATGTGCTGCAGCAGACACCCAGATGCAACGGTCTCCCTTCACCAAACTGGGGCCAGATGCAGGGAGCCAGGGGCTACTTTAGCCACAGCACATGGTCCTGCATACCTAATTTGACCTGATGGTAACTCAAGCCTTTTAAAATACTAAAACTGCCCAGGTGCAGTGGCTCATGGCTGTAATCCCAGCACTTAGGGAGGCTGAGGCAGGAGGATCACTTGCGTCCAGGAGTTTGAGACCAGCCTGGACAATATAGTGAGATCCCATCTCTACAGAAAAAAAATATTTTACATCAGTCAGGCATGGTGGTGTGCACCTGTAGTCCCAGCTAACCAGGAAGCTGAGGTGGGAGGATCGTTTTAGCTCAAGAGGCTGAGACTGCAGTGAGCTATGACTGCACCACTGCATTCCAGCCTGAGTGACAGAGCAAGACCTTGTCCGTGTAAAAAAAAAAAAAAAAAAAACTTTAAAAAAGCATATAAATGCAAAACCTACCAAATTGTCAAAAATTGAACAGGAGGTTTACCACCACCACCCCCTCCCACCAAAGGCCCAAGTGGGCAGAGGAGTAAAGAGTCACTCTTTTGTGGTTGGGGAAGGAAAAAACAGCAGAGAAAATGAAAGCTACTGATCAATATTGTGGCTGTGGGCACCTGAGACATCTGGCATAAATAGTGCTCACTTTTCCCACCTGAATCACAATACAATAAATGACATTTGGAATCACTGCACTGAGCTAACTACTGCAAAAAAAAAATTAATAATGAGGTTATTTTTCTGATATGCCTGCTCATTGTGACAAATAATTGTAATGCCAAGGCAGGGCTCTGAATTAGCCACTTGCTGGAATTTTAAAATACATCAATCCAATATTTTGCTCTGCGGACATGCTAATTTTATCAAAGTTCCCCAGTTTTTTTTTTTTTTTTTTTTTTTTTTTTTTTTTTTTTTGAGACGGAGTCTCACTCTGTTACCCAGACTGGAGCGCAGTGGCGTGATCTCAGCTCACTGCGGGCTCCGCCTTCCGGGTTCACGCCATTTTCCTGCCTCAGCCTCCCAAGTAGCTGGGATTAGAGGCACCCGCCACCATGCCCGGCTAATTTTTTGTGTTTTTAGTAGAGACGGGGTTTCGCTGTGTTAGCCAGGATGGTCTCGATCTCCTGACCTCGTGATCCCACTGCCTCGGCCTCCCAAAGTGCTGGGATTACAGGCGTGAGCCACCGCGCCCGGCCAGTTCCCCAGTTTTCTACTACAGTATCTCCGTAAGAAGATTCAAAGAAAAGCTAATAATGGAATCTAAAAACCCTAGAGGGAGCAGTCTTTCTAGATCAGAGATGGTTATCCACCATCTCCTCCTAGAATATTCCTTCCCTCATTTTAGTAAATACAAAGTTTTAAAACAGTAATAAAGCACAACTAGTCGACTATAAAAGCACATGATTTTAAATGAGACAGGGCCAGGTGCGGTGGCTCACACCCATAATCCTACCACTTTTGGAGACTGAGGCAGGAGGATCACTTGAGGCCAGGAATTTGAGACCAGCCTAGGCAATACAGTGAGACCCCAACTGTATTAGTCCATTCTCACCATGCTATAAAGAACTGCTCAAGACTGGGTAATTTACAAAGGAAAGAGGTTTAATTGACTCACAGTTCCACATGGCTGGGGAGGCCTCAGGAAACTTATAAACATGGCGGAAGGGGAAGCAAACATGTCCTCCTTCACACAGAAGCAGGAGAAAGAAGTGCCAAGCAAAGCGGGGGAAGTCCCTTATAAAACCATCAGATCTCGTGAGAACTCACTCAATATCACAAGAATGGCTTGGGAGTAACCACCCACATGACTCAACTATCTCCCACCAGGTCCCTCACACGACACATGGGGATAACTGGAACTACAATTCAAGATAAGAATTGGGTAAGGAAACAGCCAAACCATATCACCATCTCTACAAAAAAACTAAAGTGGGCATGGTGGCACACACCTGTAGTCACGCATCTACAGGTAAGTGTGTGTAGTAGGCACACACCTACTCAGGAGGCTGAGGTGGGAGGACTGCTTGAGCCTGGAAGTTTGAGGCTACAGCTTGAGCTATGATCGCGCCACTGCACTCCAGCCTGGGTGACAGAGCAAGACTCTGTTTTTCCCTGAAGTCTCTTTCTCCTGTTCTGCAGGAGGGAGTTGAGGCTGTGCTACCTCTGTTCTCATCTCACCAGCAAAAACTCCACAATTGTTTTGTCTCTTCTTTTTTCTACATTCTCATCAAAGACCTCTTCTCACTTCCCTCACCCTTGTAGTGGGCCTAGATTTGGGAGTTCACAAAGAATCAGGATCACGATCATAATTACAATCCCAGCTGGCCTTGCGTGTCCTAACCAAGGACTAAGCACTGTATCTACCTCACACCAGCAATGTCCCACAGAACCTTTCTCCATAACGGGAAGTTCTCTTCTGTGCTGTCCAATGCCATAGCCACCAGCCACCTGTAGTTATCAAGCCCTTAACATATGGCCAGTGCCACTGAAGAACGGAAGCTCTCGTTCTAAAACATTTACATCTGAGCAGCCACAGGGAGCTAGTGGCTACTGTACTAGATGGCACAGGTTTGGACCCTCACAAGACTGCAACTATTCTCCCCATTTTACAGATAAACAAACCAAGTCTTGCCTGGTACAGTGACTTATGCCTATAACCCCAGCACTTTGGGAGGCTGAAATGGGAGGATCTCTTGAGGCCAGAAGTTGGAGGTTGCAGTGAGCTATGATGGCACCACTGCACTCTAGCCTGGGCAGCAGAGCAAGGTCTTGTCTCTTAAAAAAAAAGAAAAATGAGAGGGAGAAAGAAAAATGTCAGTCACATTCATCTCTCCAGCTTCTAAGAGGAAGCATCAGCTCTGGGCTTGCTCTACTACAGCCTGGGTTAATCGGGGATGCCTCATGACAATACACAATTATGTTTAAGATAAAGAAAAACTTTCAAGCGCTCATGAGTCTTTTAAATAAATTAAAACCAGCAACTGTTCACATGCAAGAGCTTTAGTCATCTTCCAGTTTAAAAACAGGTTTATTACATAAAAGCAGACTAACCCAGATCATCCTAAAAATTTCCAGCATAGTTCTCCAACACTACGAATTTCAAGTAGTAACAATACCAGCTTAGACTTAAATAAACCAGATTTTTCTCTAAAGTATCTCCATCCACCATAAAAAAGTTATTTTGAGCAACAAAGATTTTTTAAATCCAGTAAATTCTAGACATGCCATGTTAAGCAGCCACCACTTTGAGCTCCTGCTTTGAAGCCTTACCACCTACCACTAGTCAATTTGATGATAACCAAATTTACAAAGAAATCTGAAACAAAGAAGCAATTCAGTGTGAGAGGGCACACCACTGTGATCCCTCACATCCCTTTGGGTAAATATTATCACCACCACCCTTTTTAATGACGGAGTTCTAAGCCCAGAGGTTGAGTAACTAACCCAGGGTCCTTAAGCTATTCCAGTGGCAGCCAAGGCTTCACACCCAGATCTCACTACAAAGCCCAAGTTCTTCCTACAACACTGTGTTCCAACTAGGATTGGTTGATGAATTTTACCCTCAAACGAAAAAGTTGGATTATTTCTGTATGTCCATTTACAAGAACTTTTTTGAGGACTCATTTGTTTACTGTTTCAGAACACTGGACGTCCCTTATTTACACGACAGTGTCTTTTTAAAATTATATCTACAGCGGTTATCTAAGTGACACAATACACAGGGGCCAGAGAGGGCCCAAGGACTCTACATTTTTAAGAGTATTTGCAGGAACACTCAGCACACTGATTATCATCAAAACTGTAACGATTTGGTAACTTCAGTGCTAATCAGCTACAAAACTGTTGGACAGACTTCCTATTACTGTTTAAATGAGCATATTTAGTTAACCCCAAAATATCACCAAGTAAAAGTAATTACAGCAATCCCAACCAAAGTCAAATTTCAAGACTTACAGCTATAAATCTTAAAATAATTTGCATAGAAAGCCTGTTGAAAATAATTTTCTCAGAGGCTGCTAAACACAGTAATTCATACTTTAGAAAGTATTTCCTTTACTTTAAAAATCTTTTTCAAGATACAAGTCTGTTTGTTTAATCTAAAACGAGAGGCTCGGTTTCACAAGCTGCCATTTAATCAGTAGCTGAGTCCCACTGGCTTCACGGGTTTCCGTGAGGTCCTTTATTTGGAGCTGCTAAAAGCTTCCTCTGTACTCTGTGACCTAATATGCTGCAGAACAATAGAACTGGGTTTCCCTGTCTCCCCACTATCCTAATATTAATAAGAAAGTGTGAGCTTAGAGAAATTCGTTCACATATACAAGATCTTTCTTTACTTGTAGTCCCCGTTTATGATGTGAATCTTGAGAATCTTGGAAAAGGCACGTCCATGTTTTCTAAGAGAAGAATGATCTGATAACTATGATCTGGGGAAAAGAACTGAACTGTAATCTTAGTTTGGCAGTTTCACTGGGTGTGAAAACAGTGAACTTTCTCCCTTTACATAAAAGCTTCCTAGAGAGGACCAGCAAGTCTTAGTCTACGTAACCAACAAGGGCTCTTGCAGAAACACAGATTCCTAGGAAAAGAGGCTCCCAGACAGGGCGGGGGTGGGGGCATAAGGGCATCCCAGCCCAAAGAAAAGGCCCAAAATAAAGTTCACCCAAGAAATGCCTTCTTGCCTGATGGGCAAGTACAATCCATATATTTACATAGCTTTATTATGACTGAATGAGAAAATACCTTTTTCAACTTCTGAGCCTAGCAATGAATCCAGATGATGAAGACACCATAGATAAATGATCTTCAGTTTAAAAGCTGAATTTCAGTTAACTGCGTAATTTCTCTAAGGCACCATTAAGCTAGATAGACTGATCAGGCCTCAAGTAGAAAGAACAAGCAGCAGGTGAAAGACCTATAAAATAGGTCTATACTTATTTGAAAGTGTCTAGCTCTATCTTCATAAGGAGTACAGGTTCCTGGATCAGCAGAAGCTTTAGTTCTGTTTTCGGCGTGTAACTGCTCTTTTATCCACCATACATGGTCAAGTGGGATTCCTCTTTTTTAACCAGCGAGCTCACTAGTCAGGATTAGCTCCAAGGTTTTTTTAAAATCTTGATCAAGAACACACCTCAGTTAAAGAGGATCAATAAACTCTTTTGGATGGAGAGACAAGGCCCTGAATCTACGACTGATTGTGCATTTTTCTTTCTTTATTTCTTTTTTTTTTTGAGACGGAGTCTCACTCTGTTGCCCAGGCTAGAGGGCAGTGGTGCGATCTCGGCTCACTGTAAGCTCCGCTCCCTGGGTGCAAGCAATTTACTGCCTCAGCCTCCCAAATAGTTGGGATTACAGGCTCCTGCCACCACGCCTGGCTAATTTTTGTATTTTTAGTAGAGAGGGAGTTTCACCATGTTGGTCAGGCTGGTCCCGAACTCCTGACTTCAAGCAATCCACCCACCTCGGCCTCCCAAAGTGCTAGGATTACAGGCGTGATCCACTGCGCCCAGTCTGACTGTGCATCTTTTCCACAGACTTTAACCCTAGGTACCCACTATTCATATGCAACACATCAAAACATATACACCTATCCTACAAAGATCAGAATACGAAAGGAAAATTCGTAGCAAAAGTTGCTACATATTACCAAATATTTCCTTACGCTTTATCTATGTCAAGATTTGATACCTTTATTTACAGATTAACTTTTCTGATTGCTTTGTTCTACAACACCCCAACAATACTCGGTTTTTAATAATTCATGACACCATAGAATTGTAAAAGAATGGAATAAAAACCATGTAAGAAGTGTACAGGCGGCCAGGCTCACGCCTGTAATCCCAGCACTTTGGGAGGCCAAGGCAGGTGAATCACGAGGTCAGGAGTTCAAGACCAGCCTGGCCAAGATGGTGAAACCCCGTATCTACTAAAAATACAAAACTTAGCCAGGCGTAGTGGCAGGGGCCTGTAGTCCCAGCTACACGGGAGGCTGAGGCAGAGAATTGCTTGAACCCAGGAGGTTGAGGTTGCAGTCAGCCAAGATCGTGCGGATGCACTCCAGCCTGGGCGACAGAGCAAGACTCCATCTCAAAAAAAAACAAAAACAAAAACAAAAGTGTACCGGAAGACATAGGTTCCTACAAAGAATCGATATTTCAAAATATAAAAAATCCAATTAAGCGTAAAGTCATCTGGAAACTTCTCTTGAATCCCCATCACATACTCTTTACCTACAACCCTATACTAGTGCTAATTTTCAGTATCTTTAAATATCAACATTATCATCCTTCCACATAATCTTTCATTATTTCCCAGGTACCTTCTGTGACTCTTTTTTTTTTTTTTTTTGAGACGGAGTCTCGCTGTGTCTCCCAGGCTGGAGTGCAGTGGCGTGATCTCGACTCACTGCAAGCTCCGCCTCCCGGGTTCACGCCATTCTCCCGCCTCAGCCTCCCAAGTAGCTGAGACTACAGGCGCCCGCCACCACGCCCGGCTAGTTTTTTGTATTTTTAGTAGAGACGGGGTTTCACCATGTTAGCCAGGATAGTCTCGATCTCCTGACCTCGTGATCCACCCGCCTCGGCCTCCCAAAGTGCTGGGATTACAGGCTTGAGCCACCGCGCCCGGCCCCTTCTGTGACTCTTACCGGTGTTGCCTATACACATCTGATAACATTCACTCTTCTTATCTATCAGACCAGAAAACGGAATTCACCTCACAAGTATTTGATCTAAGGCAGTGACAGAAATTTAGCGCTACATTATACGGTACAATGAGGACATTTAACGTTCAACTAAAGGGCACTCAATGACAGCTACCCTGATGTAGCTCTGGAAGCAATTACATGTAGCTTTCATCGCAGATTTGTTTGAAAAATATGTCTTTACTGGAGACAGTACATCCACATTCTACCCAATTAACATTATTCCAAAATAACTCTTGACCTCAAGAGTATTCCGAAACAGTTATAAGACTTGAAATGAAATGGGAAAAAAAATCATACAACTAGAGGTATCTAAGACCTGGGTTTGGGGCTCTGCCTACAATGAAGCTGTGTCACCTTGGGTAGGTCATCTGACCCAACACCCCCAGTATTTCCTACTACATAACGAAGAAATTAGTCTAAATTTCCTTTAAGGTCTCTTCTAACTCTAATATTCTACGAATGTATGAAAGTTCAATCTTTCCCCATTTCAAAGATAATGGCGGCAGGCAATAATGCCAAGTTAGCCTACATTTTTTTTTTTCCTTTTTAGAAAAATGACACAACTTTGGATGTCTTCTTGGGTTGAAGTTTTATTTAGGAAAATAAACCCCAAATAAAAACGATGTTGAGAAAATGCGGGGGGGGGGGGGGGGGGAAGAAAATCATACACTGACGTTAGCTAAAATAGAAACTTCCATCACCCTTAAGCCAGTTTGTCAATAGTTATTCAACGCCTGCTACTCTAATCACTGGCCTCCTAAAATAGAAATATTTATGGTTGTTTCCTTCTCATCCCCGGAGATACATTCCGAATAAAAAGCACAGAGTCTAAAATCAATTTACAACTTCAGAATAAGTTGCAAGGAGCGAAACAAACTCCGCACAGCTCGCCAATTTATTTGCATTTAAGTGCGATTAGGGCTAAGAAACGGTTCTTATTATGAGATGCGAGAAAAACGCACAAGAGGCAGGTGACATCTGGAAAGGGAAGCTGAACTGCCAGGAAGCGATATAAGCGGAGAACCTTAAGGCAACAGGTCCAGGGCCGGTACCGCAGCCTATCCCGGGAGGGGTCGGTGGCTGCCACCTCGCCCGCCGCCCTCCCCAGCCCCAACGACGTTGTCTCGCCCCCGCCCCCCCATCCCACGCCCCTGCGGCAGAAATCTCCCTAATCACTCACCTCCCTGGGATTCCCGCCCCGGGCAGGCCCTCCGATCCCTCGGCGCCGAGGCCGGCCCGGCCCTGCCGTCCCCTCCCCCTCACGCCGAGGACCCCGCAGCCCTGTTCCCGCAGCCCCGTCCCCACGGCGGGCCCGCTCACCTGCACCTGTTTGCGGAAGTGGCGCGGCCCCGGCACTGCCAGCGAACAGGAGGACCAGCAGCAGCAACAGCCGCCGCCGCAACGCCGGCGGCCCCGGCATCTCGCCCACGGCGCGGCTCCGGGGCCGGCTCTCTAGTCGCCTTCCGTCCGTCCGTCCGTCCGTTCGCCCGTCAGTCGGTCCTGCCTCCCTTCGCTGCCTCAGCGGCACCTGCGCCGGCTGCTCCTGAGCACGCGTTGCTTCTGCCAAACCTCGGTCCGGCTCCCGGTCCGCACCTGCCGCTCCAGTCGCAGAAACACCATCCTTCCCGCCTGCGCCGCCGCCGCCGCCTCTCAACAGCAGCAACGGCAGCAGCCCTGCGGAGCGGCGGGCCCGGGCAGCCGCGCTCCCGCCGCCATGATGGGCTGCGTCATGTGACGTAGCGCGGGGGCGGGACGTCGAGATGGACAGGGCGGCCAGCCACTCGTCAGTCCACACCGGCCCAGGAGGCCCCGCCCATCATCCTGAAGGAGTGAGCGGTGGCGGCCGGTGCGCCCCCTGCAGACGGAAGAGTGCGTGGGCAGCAGGTAACACCAACAATTATTTTAAATTGAAAAATACAGGGAAATGTAAAGAAAACCATGACAATCATCCTGATATTTTTTTCTAAGTGTTTTATAACATGCAAAAATAGGCCTGTCTTCTGCCTTTTTTTTTTTTTACTTGTCAGCGGTGTTTTAGGCTCTTCTCCTTAAGTTGACCTACACATCCTCTCAGCCATCCAACAGCTTTGGGCTTTTCACTTGAATTGATCAAGAAGAGAATGCCTCTCCCAGCGTCACCCACTGACTCACCTCCTGAGCTCAAGCTGTTGCCTCTTGTCCACCTGGCACACACTCTTCCTTTCATCTGTCGAGACTCAACTGACATATGACTTCATCCATGACTCTCTAGGAGAAATGACTGTCATCTCCTTAATGGCCCGCCCTGGCCCTGTATGGACTGCTATCCCAGCTGCTGTGTCCTATTGACCCGTGGTTGTAAGCTCCCTGATTCAGCTGGGGGGAAATCCCTGGTGCAGGACCTGGGTTGGAGCAGGTGTTCTCTAAAGCAATGGTGCATAGTCCTGGTCCCAGGTACCAGGGCAGAGCAGCTCCCAGGGGTGGCCTTCTCCCCACCAACAGTTGAGGTGAGAACACAGTCCTGCAGAGAGGATAGAGAAAGCACTCTCCAAACACAAGTAATATAGTGGTCAGAGACATGGGGGTTGGGAAAATGCCAAGCTTTTCTGGAGAGGCGCTGTGGTTCAGTGTGTGCATGAGAGGAGCTGATTTCAATCTTATCAGATGGGACTTTGCCACCTGGCAACAGGGTAACCTCCCCAATTCTCCGAACTCCCCAAATGTCCATCCTAAATGACAGCTGTCGGTGATGTTAACACAGCACTGGACACACAGATGATGCCCAGGGAATATTTGTTGGATGATTGAAGCAAGCCAATAAATATCTAATAAGACAAACAGCTGGAACGAGAAACATTGAATTTAAAAGTCCATGGCTTGGCCGGGCATGGTGGCTCACGCCTGTAATCTCAGCACTTTGGGAGGCCGAGGTGGGTGAATCACTTAAGGCCAGGAGTTCGAGACCAGCCTGACCAACATGGTTAAACCCCGTCTCTACTAAAAATACAAAAAATATTAGCCAGGCATGGTGGCGTGCACCTGTAATCCCAGCTGCTTGGGAGGCTGAGGCAGGAGAATTGCTCGAACCCAGGAGGTGGAGGTTGCAGTGACCTGAGATCGCACTACTGCACTCCAGCCTGGGCAACACAGCAAGACTCTGTCTTAAAAAAAATAGTTCACGGCTTTCTGCTGATTCTTTGTGGAATCAATAAGGCAGGCAAAGGTCTAGGAAAGAGACACAACCACCCTGTTGTACTCCTACTTCTTTTTCTTTTTCTTTTTCTTTTTTTTTGAGACAGAGTCTCGCTCTGTCACCAGGTTAGAATGCAGTGGTGTGATCTCAGCTCACTGCAACCTCCGCCTCCTGGGTTCAAGCGATTCTCCTGCCTCAGCCTCCAGAGCAACTGGGACTACAGGCGCCCACCACCATGCCCAGCTAATTTTTGTATTTTTAGTAGAGACGGAATTTCACCATGTTGGCCAGGATGGTCTTGATCTCCTGACCTCGTGATCCGCCCACTTCGGCCTCCCAGAGTGCTGGGATTACAGGCATGAGCCACCGCGCCCGGCCTATACTTCTACTTCTATCAGGAAGCTTCTCCCTTTGAGTTCAAAGAAGCCAGGGACACCCACACGTGTGTACTGTGAGGAGACTTGTGGCTGCCTGCCGCAGTGCTGGCCTAAGGAAGGCCTTGCCTGATAATCCTGGGAGTGGTTATTTACAACTAAAGTGCACTCCAACAGCATGTCGGACCACAATCCCAAAGTAGTTTTTGCTATTATTTGAGCAAGCCCAAAAGTTAAAAAAACACACACACACACACAAAACTTCTTTGCCTCTTTCACAGAACAGGGGTTATAGTACACATCCCACAGAGGATGTCTAAAGGCAGCCTTTGCCCCACCACCCACCTCACCATCTATGCCTTTATCCAATACTTGAAGACTTCCAGTTAAAGATGTTATTAAACAAACAAAAACCTGTTGGCTTGTTTAGTTTCACCTAGAAGTCAGAAAACAGCCTTTAGTGCCTGCCGCCACGCCCGGCTAATTTTTTTTTTTTTTTTTTGTATTTTTAGTAGTGACGCAGTTTCATCATGTTAGCCAGGATGATCTCGATCTCCTGACCTTGTGATCCGCCCGCCTCGGCCTCCCAAAGTGCTGGGATTACAGGTGCGAGCCACCGCGCCCGACCACTTTTTTTTTCTTTTTTGAAACAGTGTCGCTCTGTCACCCAGGCTGGAGTGCAGTGGTGTAATCTTGGCTTACTGCAACCTCTGCCTCACAGGCTCAAGTGGTTTTCCCACCTCCGCCTCCTGAGTAGCTGGGGTTATAGGCGCCCGCCAACACACCTGGCTAATTTTTGTATTTTTAGGAGAGACGGGGTTTCACCATGTTGACCAGGCTGGTCTCGAACTTCTGACCTCAAGTGATCTGCCCACTTCGGCTTCTCAAAGTGTTGAGATTACAGGCATGAGCCACCACGCCCAGCCCTTTACAGCCATTCTTGCAAGGGCCCAGCCTCTTTCAAGTTTTCCTTCATGCCAAGCCATCACTTGGAAGACCCTCCTGCCAGTGTCTGTCCTGCCAACAAGCTCTGGTTGAGGCCTGGATGCTGAAGGATGTGGAGTCAGCTTAGTATTGGATGAGCACTTCTGGAGCTCTGGCACCTAGCAGATACTCTAAAGGTTCACAGAGCTCAGCTGGATCAAATGGGGCACCCAGGAGGCCCTGTTGGTGGGGTCCTGGAGCTGCTGGTGCCCACTCATGAAAGCCAATTGTTCAATGTTCAGGAATTTTGCACACTGGTTGTTCAACACAGCCATTGTTAAAATTTAAGTTATAGGCAGTGGCTTACGCCTGTAATCCCAGCACTTTGGGAGGCCTAGATGGGTGGATCCCTTGAGGTCAGGAGTTCAAGGCCAGCCAGGCCAAAATGGTGAAACCCCATTTCTACTAAGAATACAAAAATTAGCCGGGCATGTGGCAGACTCCTGTAATCCCAGCTACTCAGGAGGCAGAGGCAGGAGAATCACTTGAACCCGGGAGGCGGAGGTTGCAGTGAGCTGAGATCACGCCGTTGCACTCCAGCCTGGACAACAGAGTGAGACTCCATCTCAAAAATAAATAAATAAATAAATTATGTAAATGCATAATTAAATTATATTAAAAACAAAGGTCATGAGGGAAGCATTTTGATATGATTTGGATTTGTGTCCCCACCCAGACTCATGTGTGGAGATGTAATCCCCAGTGTTGGAGGTGGGGCCTGGTAGGAGGTGATCAGATCATTGGAGAGGTTTCTCATGAATGGTTCAGCACCATCCTCTTGGTGCCATTCTTGTGATGGTGAGTGAGCTTTGACGAGATCTAGTTGTTTAAAAAGTGTGTAGCACCTCCTCCCTCTCTCTCTCTCTCTCGCTACTGCTCCCACCATGTGAGATGCCTCGCTCCCCCTTTGCCTACTGCTATCATAGTAAGTTTTCTGAAGCAAGCCAAGCGGATTCCAGCATCATGCTTCCTGTACAACTTGCAGAATCATATGCCAATTAAACCTCCTTTCTTTATACATTACCCAATCTTGGGTATTTCCTTATAGCAATGCAAGAATGGACTGATAGTTGAAGAATGGAAGGCAAGAAGAACCCTGGCAAAATTGTCCACATAAACTTCTTCAGAACTCTAGGAATTTGCCAAAGGTTTGCAATATCATGAGTCAATTTGTTAAAGAAAAATGGCTGAGGCCAGGTGTGGTGGCTCACACCTGTAATACCAACACTTTGGGAGGCCGAGGTCGGAGGATCACCTGAGCCTGGGAGTTTGAGATCAGCCTGGGCAAGAGTGAGACCCCCATCTCTACTAAAAATAAATAATTAGCCAGGCACAGTGGCACATGCCTGTAGTCCCAGCACTTTGGCAGGCTCAGGTGGGAGGATTGCTTGAGCCCAGAAATTTGAGGCTGCATGAACTGTGATTGCACCACTGCACTCCAGCCTGTGCTACATAGTGAAACCCTGTTCCTTAAGAAAAATGGCCAAATCTCATAAGAACAATGAGCTTCATGGAATTTTTACTTGCCCTATTTCCATTCTTCTCTCCCCACCTCTGTGATAGCCTTGAAAACCAGCAGCTTCACGACCATGGGAACTGTGGAAATAAGCAGCCTAGCAGCTACCAGATGGGGCAGAATAGGTTTGGCGCACCCCCAAAACCTGTATCCCCAAAGAACTGTGACTATCTGAGCTGTCTGGCCGCTTCCTGGAAAGGCACTATTTTCAGGGCTTTTCTTCATTTTATATGACTCAGAAATGCCTCAGTGCAAACAGTCCTATCCTGTTTGTTGAAAATAATCAGTGACAACTGTTTAACATTGCAATTGCCTGAGCCAGTGATACCAGTTGGCTGATGAGAAACTTAAAACTCTAGGGAATAATATGTCAGTGGGAGCTTTGAAAAGATCCACCATATTCTTGGAAATCTAGAAAGCCATGTGCATGTACAAGGCTATGAACGTGGCTAAGAAATACATGAGAAGGTCCTCGTTTCTCATTCCTTGCTGATCATGAGGCTGTGCAAGCAGAAAGTGAGGACTGGGGGAGAATTTTAAACTGCCAGAGCATCAAATGCATGCTCCAACACACAGAGACGCTTAGCAAAACCAGGGAGACATATTGGCTCAAAGAATTTAAGAAGGACAGGTGCAGTGGCACACGCCTGTAATCCCAGCACTTTGGGAGGCTAAGATGGGCAGACCACCAGAGGTCAGGAGTTTGAGACCAGCCTGTCCAACATGATCAAAACCCATCTCTACTAAAAATATAAATATTAGCTGGGCATGGTGGCACGCACCTATAATCCCAGCTACTCGGGAGGCTGAGGCAGGAAAATCACTTGGACCCAGGAGGCGGAGGTTGCAGTGAGCCAAGATCACACCATTGCAATGCAGCCTGGGCAACGAGGGCAAAACTCTATATCAAAAAAAAAAAAAAAAAGAATTTAAGGAAATCTCTGTAGTCATTAGCTGACCACTAAGCTAACGAAACAGAGACTTTGGTGGCCATTCACAAATTTTTCAAAATACAGAATTAGACCAGGAAAGCCCCTTTAAAAATGAATGATGGCAGCAGCAGCAATAACAAACAGCAACAACAATGCAAACCCTGGGGAAGGGGAATATCAGGGAAAACTGATTTCCAGAGTTACCACATTATGCAATTTTAAATGTCCAGTTTTCAAAACATGGTTACAAGACAGAAAAAGAAACAAGAAAACATGCTTCATACACAGGATGAAAAATTAGACAACAGAAACTTTTCCTGAGGATTCTGCATTAGTCCATTTTCATGCTGCTCATAAAGAGATACCCACGGAGACTGGGCAATTTACAAAAGAAAGAGATTTAATGGCCTGGCGCAGTGGTCATGCCTGTAATCCCAGCACTTTGGGAGGCTGAGGCGGGCAGATCATGAGGTCAGGAGATCAAGGAGACCATCCTGGCTAACACAGTGAAACCCCATATCTACTAAAATGACAAAACCAAAATTAAGCAGGCGTGGTGGCAGGCGCCTGTAGTCCCAGATACTCAGGAGGCTGAGATGAGAGAATGGCGTGAACCCAAGAGGTAGAGCTTGCAGTGAACCAAGATGGCGCCACTGCACTCCAGCCTGGGCAACAGAGCAAGACTCTGTCTCAAAAAGAAAAAAAAAGAAAAGAAAAGAAAGAAAGAGATTTAATTGGACTTACGGTTCCATGTGGCTGGGGAAGCCTCACAATCATGGCAGAAGGCAAAGAGGAGCAAATCCTATCTTACATGGATGGCAGCAGGCAAAGAGGGAATGAGGAAGACACAAAAGTGGAACCACCCCAATAAAACCATCAGATCTTGTGAGACTTATTCACTACCACAAGAACAGTATGGGGGAAACTGCCCCCATGATTCAATTATCCTCCACCAGGTCCCTCCCACAACACATGGGAAGTACAATTCAAGATGAGATTTCAGTGGGGACACAAAGCCAAACCATATCAGATGCTGAGAAGTTGGACTTAATAGACAAAGACTTTAAATTATAATTATTATAATTAAATAATAATTATTTTTATAAATATGTCTAAAGAATTAAAGGTTGAAAAACAATAAAGAAGACCTCAATAAATGGAAAGACATCCCATGTTTCTGGATCAAAAGACAATATTGTTAAGGCAATACTCTCCAAATTGATCTATAGAGCTAATGTGTTTCCCATCCATTCCATCTGGATTCTTTTCAGAAATTGAGAAGCTGATCCTAAGATTCATATGGAAATGAAAGGGCCCCAGAATAGTCAAAACAATCTTGGGCAGGGTTCAGGAGGCAAAGTTGGAGGATTCACATTTTCTGACTTCAAAATATATTCCAAAACTATAGTAATCAAAACAGTGTGGCACTGGCATATATACATCAAAGCAATAGAATTATAAGTCTACAAATAAATCTCAAGATTGACAGTCAATTGATTTTCAACCAGGGTGTAGGACAATTCAATGGAAAAGCATAGTTTCTTACAAAATGCTGTGAGAATAGTGGATATCCACAAGCTAAGGAATGATGATGATAGGCTCCTATCTAACATCATGTACACAAATTAACTAAAAATAGATCAAGAACCTAATGCAAAAGCTAAAACTATGAAAATCTTACAAGAAAATGTAGGCATAGATCCTTATTACTTTGGATTAGGTTTGTTTCAGAGATAGGATACTATAAGCACAAGCAAACAAAAAATAAATAAATAAATTTGGCTTCAAAATTTAAAACTTTTGTGATTCAAAGAGTACAACCAAGAAAGTAAAAAGATAACCCCCAAAATGAAAGGAAATATGTGAATTCAGGTATATGATAAGATACTTGCATCTAGAATACAGAAAGAACTCTTACAAGTAGGCATAGCAGCACATGCCTATAATTCCAGCTACTTGGGAGGCTGAGGCAGGAGGATTGCTTGAGCCTGAGAGTTCAAGACCAGCCTGCACAAATAGCAAAACCAAATCTCAGAAAATAAAATAAATAAAAAATAAGAAAACAAGCAAAATACCTCCCAAATAAAACAAATACCAAAAATAAAAAATAAAAAGAACAAAAAGAACTCTTAACAACTCAGTGACGAGAAGACAAATAGCCCAATTACTTTTTTTTTCTTTGAGACAGAGTCTGACTTTGTCACCCAGGCTGGAGTGCAGTAGCACAATCTTGGCTCACTGCAACCTCTGCCTTCTGGGTTCGAGTGATTCTCCTGCCTTAGCCTCCCAAGAGGCTGGGACTATAGGTGTGTGCCACAGCACTCAGCTAATTTTTGTATTTTTGGTAGAGACAGGGTTTCACCATGTTGGCCAGGCTGGTCTTGAACCCCTGACCTCAAATGATCCACCTGCCTCAGCCTCCCAAAGTGCCAGGATTACAGGCATGAGCCACTGTACCCAACCAGCCCAATTAAGAACTAGGCAAAAGGGTATGAATACACATTTCTTCAAAGAAGATATACAGATGAACAATAAACAAATGAAAAGATGTTCAACATCATTAGGCATCAGGAAAATGCAAATCAATGCCACTTCATGCACAATAGAATGGTTTTAGTTTATAAAAAGACAGGTCTAATTTTTAAAATATAAGACACAAGATGGGTGAGAATGTAGAAAAGTTGGAACTCTCATGCATTACAAATGAGAATGTAACATAGTATGGCTGCTTTGGAAAAGTCTAGTAGTTCCTTAAAATGTTAAACACAGAGGTACAATATTACCCAGCAGTTATATTCCTGGTGTATACCTAATAGTATTGAAGATGTATGTCTGTGTAAAACCTTTTCCACAAATGTTCATAGTAGAATTATTTGTAATAGCCCAAATGTAGAAATAACCCAGATGTCCATCAACTGATGAATGGATTAGCAAAATATGATATATCCTTAAAATAGACTATTAGTCACCAATAAAGAAGGGAATGAAGTACTGATATGTGGTACACCATGGTAAAGTTTAAACATATCATGCTTAGTGAACAAAGCTAGTCAGAAGACCAAATACTGTATGATTCAAATTTTATGAAATGTCTAGCATAGGCAAATCCATACAGACAGAAAGTAAGTTAGTGTTTGACAGACACTGAAGAGGGAAGGGAATAGATTAGTGATTACCTAGGGCTGACAGGATGGGGAAGAAATGAAGAATGACTGCTAATGGGTATGGAATTTCTTTGGGGGATAATGAAAATGTTCTAAAATTTATTGTAATGATGGTTCCACATATCTGTAAATATATTTAAAACTATTGAATTGTACTTCAAAAACAAGGAGTTCATTACCTGTGCACACAACTACTTAAAAAAAGAGAATATTGACAAAGAGATAGCAGTTACTTTAAAAAGAACCAAATACAAATTCTGGAGTTGAAAAGTACAATAACTGAGATTTAAAACTCACTAGAAGGACTCAATAGCAGATTTGAGCTGACAGAAGAAAGCATCAATGAACTTGAAAATAGGCAAATTGAGATCATCCAGTCTGAGGAGCAGAAAGAAAACCAAATGAATAAAAATGAACAAAGTATGGTTGGGGTTGGGAGGAGTAGCTGTACCAAAGTGTAGAGAAACCTGACAAACTCTACCTCAGGTAGATGATCAAGGTCTGCATCAACAATGTTAAGTCATGATACTGTGTATTTTTGATATGATGTGATGAACTGTGGTCTTCATTCTCAATATACAATATTAGTTGCATCAGACAAATCCCAATTAAGGGACATTCTACAAAGTACCTGACCAGTAGTCTTCAAAAATGCCAAGGTCATTTGTTGCAAGTATTTGGTTATTTAAAAAAATTTTTTTTTAATGTCAGGGTCATGAAAAACAAAGAAAGTCTGAGAAATTGTCATGGCCAAGAGGAGTCTAAGGAGACATGATAACTAAATATAATGTGGTATCCAAAATAGGATCTTGGAACAGAAAAATGACGTTAGATGAAAACTAGGGAAACCTGAATAAGATATGGGCTTTAGTTAGAATAATATATCCATAGCTATTCATTAATGATAACAAATATACCACATTAATGTAAAGTAATAACAGGAAAAATTGGGTGTGGGGTATATAGGAATTCTCTGTACTAGCTTCATACCTTTCTATAAATCTGAAACTATCAAAAACTTATTTTTATTTATTATTGTTTTTGAGATGGAGTCTCACTCTTTCACCCAGGTTGGAGTGCAGTGGCATGATCTTGGCTTGGCTCACTGCAACCTCTGAAGCCCAAGTTCAAGCAATTCTCCTGCTTCAGCCTCCTGAGTAGCTGAGATTACAGGCACGTACCACTGTGCCCAGCTAATGTTTGTATTTTTAGTAGAGACAGGGTTTCACCATCTTGGCCAAACTGGTTTTGAATTCCTGACCTTGTGATCCACCTGTCTCAGCCTCCCAAAGTGCTGGGATTACAGGCATAAGCCACCACATCCAGCCCAAAAGCTTATTTTAAAAGAAAAAAAAATGACAAAGCCTGAAAGCTCTGTGGGATGCCATTGAGCGTACCAAAATACATGAAGTGGGGGAATCCCAGAAGGAGAGAATAGAAAGAAAGGGAAAAAATGTGTACATTTGAAGAAATAATGGGCAAAAATCGCCCAAATGTCATAAGTGTTGGGCTACACATCCAAGAAGCTCAAATAACTCCAAGTAGGATTAACTTAAAGAGATCTACATCTGGGCACATCATAGTCAACTGTTCAAAGACAAAAACAAAGAGAAAATCTAGAAAGCAACATGAAAAAGAACTTCATTATGTATAGAAGTTCCACAATGAGATTAACAGCTGACTTTCGTCAGAAACCATGGAGGCCAGAAGGCTGTGGGACAACAAATTCAAAGTACTGACATGTTAAAGAGCTGGAAGACAAAGACTGTCGAACAAGAATTGTATGTCCAGTAAAACTTGAAAAATAAAATAAATATCAAGACATTTTCAAATACACAAAAACAGAGTGAAATTGTTGCTAATAACTTTTATTACAAGAGATACTAAAGGGAGTCCTTTAAGCAGAAATAAAAAGTCACGATTCAGAAACTTGAATTCACATAAAGAAATAAAAAACACAAGGAGAAGGAAACTATATCACTAAATATAAGAATATAAATATTCTTTATATATTTATAACTCTTTTCTCCTATCTGATTTAAAAGACTACTACATAAAGCAACAATTATAAAACTGGCAGAGGGACTTGTAATGTATAAAGATGTAATTTGTATGACAATAATAGCACAAAAGATGGATGTGGGAAGAGAGCTGCACTGGAGCAAAGTTTTAAATACTATTGAAATTAAGCTGGTATTAATCATATCTAGCTTGTTTAGGGTATTATGTTAATTGTAATCTCCAGGGCAACCACTAGGAAAACTCAAAAAATATATTTAAAAATAAGTAACAAGTGAATTAAAATTGTATACTAGAAAATATCTACTTTACACAAAAGTGGGCAGTAATGGAGGAATAGAGGAATAAAAAGCACATAAGACATATAGAAAACATATAGCAAAATGACAGACATAATCCTATTTTGCTGATGACCAGCACAGTGACTCACACCTGTACTCCTAGGGATCTGGGAGGCCAAGGCAGGAGGATCACTTGAGCCCAGAGTTTGAGATCACCCTGGACAACATAGTGAGGCTCCATCTCTACAAAAATTGTTTAAATTAGCTGGGTGTGGTAGCATGTAAATGTAATCCTAGCTTCTCAGAAGGCTGAGGTGAAAGGATTGTTTGAGTCCAGGAGTTTGAGGCTGCAATGAGCTATAATTGCACAACTGCACTCCAGCCTGAGTGACAGAGTGAGAACCTTACTTTAAAAAAATTTATAAATTATCATCATCATCTTCATCCTATCTTATTGATAATTACATTAGATGGAAATGGACTTATCACTCTAATCAAAAGGTAGAGATTGGCAGAATGAGTAGGAAAACATCATTCAACTATATGCTGTCAACTAGAGACACATTTTAGATTCAAAGCAAAATAAATTTAAAGTGAGATAAAAGAAAACCAGGCAAAAAGCATCAAAAAGAGAGGTGGAGTGGCTATACTAATATCAGACAATAGAATTTGAAACAACAACAAGAAAAAGAAGGACATTTTATAATGATGGTCAATCTATCAAGAAGATATTGCAATTATGTAGAAACATGCACCTAACTACACGGTTTCAAAATACATGAAGCAAAAACTGACAGAATTGAAGAAAGAAATATACAATTCAAAAATAATACTTTAGACTTCAATACCCCACTTTTTGGTAATAGAGAGAACAACTGGGTAGAAAGCAAGGACATAGCAGACTTGAACAACACCATAAATCAGCTAGACCAACAGACATCTATAATACACTCCATTCAAGAACAGAAGAATATATATTCTTCTCAAATGCATATGGAACATTCTTCAGAATAGACCATATTTAGGGCCACTTTTAAAGGCTCAATAAATTTAGAAGGATTAAAATCTAATAAAGTATGTGTTCTCTGACAAGAGTAGAATGAAATTAGAAATCAATAATAAAAGGAAATTTGGGGAATTCACAAATATGTGGAAATTAAGCAACACACTCTTACATAACGAGTCAAGAACTCACAAAGGGGTGGAGTGCGGTGGCTCACACCTCTTATTCCAGCACTTTGAGAGGCTGAGGTGGGCGGATCATGAGGTCAGGAGTTCGAGACCAACCCGGCCAACATGGTGAAACCCCATCTCTAGTAAAAATACAAAAATTACCCAGGCACGGTAGTAGGCGCCTGTAATCCCAGCTAGTTGGGAAGCTGAGGCAGGAGAATCGCTTGAACCTGGGAGGTGGAGGTTGCAAAAAGAAAGAGAAAGAGAGGGAAGAAAGGAAGGAAGGAAGGAAGGAAAGAGGAAAAGAAAGAAAGAAAAGAGAGAGAGAGAGGGAGGAAGGGAGGGAGGGAGGGAAGGAGAGAGAAAGAAAAAAGGGAGGGAGGGAGGAAGGAAGGAAGGAAGGAAGGAAGGAAGGAAGGAAGGAATCACAAAGGAAATTAGGAAATAATTTGAGATAAATGAAAATGAAAACACAACATACAAAAATTTGTAGGATGTAAAGCTTACAGAGAAATGTATAGCTTTAATCACCTAAATTATAAAAGAAGAAAGATCTCAAATTAATAACCTAGTGTTCCACCTAAGAAACTAGAAAAATATGGAGCCAGGTGTGGTAGTATGCACCTATAGCTTGTAATCCAAGCTACTTGGCAGGCTGAGGCAAGAGGATCACTTGAGCCCAGAAGTTCAAGACCATCCTGGGCAATGTGAGATCCCATCTCAAAAACAAACAAATCAAAAAAGAAACTAGGAAAAGAAGATGAAACTAAACCAACAGCTAGGAGGAGGAAATAAGATTAAAGCAGAAATAAATGAAGTAATAGAGAAAAGACAACAAGACCAAATGTTTATCCTTTGAAATGATTGACAAAAATGAAACTTTTAGCTAGACTGACCAAGAAAAAAAGGAGATAAACCTCAAATTACTAAAATCAGAAATGAAATACAGGATACCACTACCAAACTTACAGAAATAAAAAATTATTATAAGGAAATATTATTAACAACTATATGCCAACAAATTAGGTAACCTAAATGAAATAGACAAATTCCTAGAAAGACACAGCTACTGAAACTGACTTAAAAAGAAATAGAAAGTCTGAATAAACCTATAAACAGTAGAGACAGAATTAGTAATCATAACATTTTCCACAAAGAAAATCCCAGGCCCAGACAGCTTTATTACTGAATACTACAAAACATATATTAATAGAAAGGAATGACACCAGTCCTTTACAAACTTTTCCAAATAATGGAAAAGGAATCCTGTGTCATTCTATGAAGCCAACATTGCCCAAGAAAACTATTTACTGATATCCCTTATGGATATAGATGCAGACATCCTTAACAATACACTTGGAAACAGGATCTAAAAGCATATAAAAAGAATTATACACCATGACCAAGTGAGATTTATCCCATGAATGCAAACTTGGTTTAACATATGAAAATCTATCAATGTCAACATATGCCACATTAGTAGAATAAAGGACAAAAAACACATGATCATCTCAATAAGCATGGAAAAAGCATATGACAAAAATCCCTTTGATGATAAAAACACTCAACAAAATAGGTATGGAAGATAACTTCTTTAACATAGTAAAGCACATCTATGAAAACCCTATAGGCTGGGCGCAGTGGCTCAAGCCTGTAATCCCAGCACTTTGGGAGGCCGAGACGGGCGGATCAAGAGGTCAGGAGATCGAGACCATCCTGGCTAACACGGTGAAACCCCGTCTCTACTAAAAAAACACAAAAAACTAGCCGGGCAAGGTGGCGGGCACCTGTAGTCCCGGCTACACAGGAGGCTAAGGCAGGAGAATGGCATGAACCCAGGAGGCGGAGCTTGCAGTGAGCTGAGATCCGGCCACTGCACTCCAGCCCGGGCGACAGAGCGAGACTCCGTCTCAAAAAAAAAAAAAAAAAAAAAAAAAAAACCCTATAGCAAACATCCTAATTGCTATATGACTGAATGTTTCCTCCCAAGATCAGGAACAAGACAAGGATGTCTACTCTTGTTACTTCTATTTCATATTATATTGGAGATTATAGCCAGGCAATTAGTCATGAAAAAAAATGAAAAGTATTCAGACATAAAAGAAAAAAATAAGACTATCTCTATTGACAGATAACAACATCCTTTTGTATGTAGAAAATCCTAAGGACTCCATTAAAATACTATTTGAACTAAGAAATGAGTTCAACAAGGTTGGAAGATACAGCTCAATACAAAATCAATTGTGTCTGTATACTTGCAATGAGAAATCACAAAAGAAATTAAGACAATTCATTTACAATAGTGTCAAAGAATTAAGTATTTAGGAACACATTTAACAAAATACTTAGGAATAATTTATACTCTGAACACTACAAAACATTACTGGAAGTAATTAAAGATCTAAATAAATGGAAAGACATCACATGGATTAGAAGATGTAATGTTGTTAAGACAGCAATACTCCCAAACTGATTTACAGATTGAATGCAGTTCCTATTAAAATCCTATCAAAATCCCCAAAAAGCTGCCTTTTTGGCAGAGATTGAGAACCTGATTCTAAAATTCATTTTGAATTCCAAAAGATCCACTATGGACAAAACAATATTGAAAAATAACAAAGTTGGAGGACTCACACGGTCTGATTTCAAAACTTACTACAAAGCTACAGTAATGAAAACAGTGTGGTACTGCATAAGAAGAGTTACAATAGACATAGATATCAATGGAATAAAATTGAGAGTCCAGAAATAAACCCTCACATTTACTGCCAATTCATTTTATGCAAGGTTGTCAAGACAATTTAATAGAAATAATAGTTTTTCAATAAATAGTGCTGGGACAATTCACATGGAAGAATGGAGATGAATTCCTACTTTACATCATATAAAAAATTAACTCAGCTATTCTAGGCACACTGCTTATGGGTTAGCCCTGCTCTGCAAGAAGCAGTTTAAAAAATTAACTCAAAATGTCCTAAATGTAAGTGCTAAAATAATAAATCTCTTAGGAGAAAACCTAGGTATACATCTTCATCACCTTACATTAAGCACTGTTTTTGTAGAAAGCACATCAAAAGCTCAAACGAAAGAAAATGATTGGACTTCATCAAAATTAGCCTTCATCAAAATTAAAGACTTCTGTATTTGAAAGACCACAAGTGAAAATGCAACACACAGAATGTGAGAAAATATTTTCAAACCATGTATCTGATTAAAGCCTTGTGGGCAAAGGATTTTTTTTTTCTTTTTTTGAGACAGTCTCACTCTGTTGCCCAGGCTGGAGTGCAGTAGTACGATCTTGGCTCACTGCAACCTCTGCCTCCTGGGTTCAAGCGATTCTCCTGCCTCAGCCTCCTGAATAGCTGGGATTACAGGCGCCCGCCACCACACCCACCTAATTCTTATATTTTTAGTAGAGACGGGGTTTCACCATAGGGGTTTGGTCTGCTTTAGAGTGGTGAAAATATTCTAAGGTTAAATGATGGTGATGGTTGCACAATTTGGTGACTACACTACAAAATTCACCTCTGTCAAGGGGTGAATTTTACAGTCTGAATTATCTCTCAATAAAGTTGTTATTTAAAAAACAAAGATAATAAATGCTTAGAAGTTATTGAGGCCTAATTATGTTACCTATGCTCTTAAGGTTACTGACTTTTTTTTTTTTTGAGACGGAGTTTCATTCTTGTCGCCCAGGCTAGAATGCTGTGGTGCAATTTTGGCTCGCTGCAACCTCCCCCTCCCGGGTTCAAGCGATTCTCCTGTCTCAGTCTCCCGAGTAACTGGGATTACAGGTGCATGCCATCACGCCCAGCTAATTTTTGTATAGGGTTTCATCATATTTGTCAGGCTGGTCTCAAACTCCTGACCTCAGGTGATCTGCCCGCCTCTCCCAAAGTGCTGGAATTACAGGCATGAGCCACTGTGCCCAGCCCATCTTTTTTTTTTTTTTTTTTTTTTTTATGGTGGGAATTATAATATGTACCTCTTCTCACCTTCAAGTTCAGTGACATCACGTCTATAGCTTGAATAAGCCATGATATGAGTATTTAATTGGCAAACACTGTTAATCGGGGCTCTTTTTCCCCAGAAAGTCATTTTTTAAATTGTTTTGTTATTTACTTTTATTATTATTATTATTTTTTGAAACAGAGTCTCATTCTGTTGCCCAGGCTGGAGCGCAGGGGCACGATCATAGCTCGCTGCAGCCTCAAACTCCTGGGATCAAGTGATCCTCCCACCTCAGCTTCCTGAGTAGCTGGGGCACAGGTGTGCCTCACCATGCCCAGCTCATTTTTAAATTTCTTTTTTTTTTTTTTTTTTTTTTTTTTTTTTGAGACGGAGTCTCGCGCTGTGTCACCCAGGCTGGAGTGCAGTGGCGCGATGTCGGCTCACTGCAAGCTCCGCCTCCCAGGTTCACGCCATTCTCCTGCCTCAGCCTCCCGAGTAGCTGGGACTACAGGCGCCCGCCACCACGCCCGGCTAGTTTTTTGTATTTTTAGTAGAGACGGGGTTTCACCATGTTAGCCAGGATGGTCTCGATCTCCTGACCTCGTGATCCACCCGCCTCGGCCTCCCAAAGTGCTGGGATTACAGGCTTGAGCCACCGCGCCCGGCCTATTTTTAAATTTCTTTTGTAGAGATGGGAATCTGACTATATTGCCCAGGCTGGTCTGGAACTCCTGGCCTCAGTGCCTTGGGAGACCAAAGTGGGAGATCACTTGAGCCCAGGAGTTCAATTCCGTCTAGCAACATAGGGAGACCCTGTCTCTGTTTAAAAAAACAAAAAACAAACAAACAAAAAAAAACCACTTTTTTTTTTTTCTTGAGACAGAGTCTTGCTCTGTCGCCCAGACTGGAGTGCAATGGCACAATCTCAGCTCACCGCAACCTCCACCTCCCAGGTTCCAGCAATTCTTCTGCTTCAGCCTCCCTGGTAGCTAGGATTACAGGCATGCACCACCACACCTGGCTAATTTTTGTATTTTTAGTAGAGACTAAAAATATGGTTTCACCATATTGGTCCAGCAAGTCTCAAACTCGTGACCTCGTGATCTGCCCTCCTTGACTTCCCAAAGTGCTGGGATTACAGGCTTGAGTCACCGTGCCCAGCCTAAAAATAAAATAAAATAAAATAAAATAAAATAAAAAGGCTTTAAAAAAAAAAAACAGACAGTGGATGCATGGATTTTAGTTACCGGGTGCACTGCCCAAATGACAGGGGGCCCATGTGTTCTTTGATACGTTTCTATTTATGCCTCTGATACATGGGCATCTCCAGCACAAGAACCCTAGGCAACCCTCCCAGCCTATTCTAAGGACAAACTGCTCTCTGAGTGTATTAGTTTACATGGACTGCCATAAAAAAATACCATAGACTGGGCAGCTTACACAACAGAAATATATTGTCCCCTAGCTCTAGGGGCTGGAAGTCCAAGATCAAAGCGTTGACCAGGTTGGTTTTTCCTGGGTCTTTCTCCTTGGCTTGTATTTGGCTGTGTTCTCTCTGTGTCTTCACATGGTCTTTCCTCTGGCCACATGCATACCTGGTGTCTTTTCCTGTCTTCTTTTTTTCTATTATTTATTTATTATTTATTATTATTATTTTTTGAGACAGGGTCTTGCTCTGTCGCCTTGGCTGGAGAACGCAATGGTGTGACCATAGATCACTGCAGCCTCAGCCTCCTCAGTAATCCTTCCACCTCAGCCTCCCAGGTAGCTGGGATTACAGTCTTGCACCACCACGCCTGGCTAAGCCTTTTTTTTTTGTTTTTTTGTTTTTTTGTTTTAATTTGTTTTGTAGAGATGGGTTTTCGCTGTGTTGCCCAGGCTGCCCTCCAACTCCTGGGCTCAAGCGATCCTCCCACCTCAGCCTCCCAAGGTGCTGGGATTACAGGAATGAGCCACCGCACCCAGCTGAGAGCCACCTGTTAACCCCTGGCCAGCACATCAGTGGTCTCACCATAGGACATCCTCCCCCGGGTCTTTACAATCACGTTTGCTTGACTTGAATCCCTGTAGTGGTTGCGTGACTTTAATTTAGCATTAGGCAAATAAAGAGACCAAGTAGGTTAAAAGTCATTTGACTCTCCCTAGTTCTCTGCCAATCAAAGGCTGTGTGCCTCATTCTGGATGATAGCCGACTTTATCTGCATCATGACGTGTGGTATATCATTAATGCAAATGATACATCAATTACCATGCTGGGCACTGATGAGATACCATGACGGACAATTGGCTGTCTTTCCAAATGCTTTTGTGCCAAGTCCTTACCTGTCATTGCCTCTAAACCTGTCTGACTCAGGGACAGCTCACCAGCTGCCTACCAGAGCCTTGAGCCACCTCCCATTTTTGGAGAGGGTGCGGAAACCACCCAATATGGTGAAAACATCCTAACACGTTTAAGTCTAACAAATTAACACTTTTAATATACATAATTTATACAGCTATATAACGATGCTATGCACAAAATAATTACAGCAGAATTTATAAAAAGTGCACAGCGGACAGTGAGATTCGGGAATGAAATACCATTTTAAAATTGTATCATGAACATATTTTTTTCCAAGCTCATTAGTATGCATGCCTTCCTTTCGAGGTAAGTTTTATTCGACAATGACTTGCAGATCACTTTTGATGTGTCAGACACTGCTGTAAGCACTTTATAAGTAATAACTCTTTAAGCTTTACCTAATTTTAGAATATTTTTATCACCCACAAAAGAAACTCTATCCATTAGCTGTCATTCCCCATCCATTCCCCCGGTAACCACTAATCTACTTCCTGCTTCTATGGATTTGCCTGTTCTGGGCTTTTTTATTTTTATTTTTGGTAGAGACAGAGTCATGCTATGTTGCCCAGGCTAGTCTTGAACTCCTGGCCTCAAGTGATCCTCCCTTCTTGGTCTCCCAAAATGCTGGGATTACAGGCAGGAGCCACTGCATTCAGCTGATTCTGGACATTTTATATAAATGAAATCATACAATACGTTGCTTTTGGTAACTGACTTAATCTATCCCTATTCCCATTTTGTGGATGAGGAGACAGAAACAGAGAAGATAAGGATCTTGGCCAAGGTCACATAGCTAGTAAGTGACAGAAGCAGGGTTCACACTCAGGTAGCCTGGCTCCGGCATCCTTGCTAAGTATCAGAATCAAAACTGAATAATGTCAAAAGTGTACCTTGGGGCCCGGCGCACGCCTCGGTGGCTCATGCCTGTAATCCCTGCACTTTGGGAGGTTGAGGTGGGAAGATCACTTGAGACCACGAGTTCAAGACTGCCCTGGGCAACATAGCAAGTCTCCGTCTCTACAGAAAAAAAAAAAAATTAGCCAGGCATGGCGGCGCACGCCTGTAGTCCCAGCTACTCGGGAGGCTGAAGCAGGAGGATTGTGATTACTTGAGTCTAAGAGGTCAAGGCTGCAGTGAGCCATGATTGAACCACTGCACTCTAGCCTAGGCAACAGAGCAAGATCCCGCCTCAACATAAACAACAAAGTATACATTAAAAGCTTTTTGTGAAGATGAGGTGTGGACCAAATTGCTCCTGGATACCCCTCAGGTGAGAGACTATATTAAGCGTTGCTTTCTGGTGGGATTGGGGTTGGGGAATAGGGTGAAGAGCAGAGGTGGGGAACAAGCTCTACCTTGAAGTTAATAGTTGCTGAATAAACCTTTGTCCTTCGAGAAGACAGACTCAATACAATTACATGTATTTTAAAATAGTAATATTAAAAATTAGCTGGGCATGGTGGCACATGCCTGTGGTCCCAGCTGAGGTGGGAGGATCCCTTGAGCCTCATCAGTAGAGGCTGCAGTGAGCCGTGATCACACCACTGCACTCCAACCTGGGTGACAGAGCAAGACCCTGTCTTAAAAACAAAAACAGGCCGGGTGCGGTGGCTCACACCTGTACCCCAGTGCTTTGGGAGGCCGAGGTGGGCAGATTACAAGCTCAGGAGATCGAGACCATCCTGGCTAACACGTGAAACCCCGTCTCTACTAAAATACAAAAAATTAGCCGAGTGTGGTGGCGGGTGCCTGTAGTCCCAGCTACTCGGGAGGCTAAGGCAGGAGAATGGGGTGAACCCAGGAGGCGGAGCTTGCAATGAGCTGAGATCGCGCCACTGCACTCCAGCCTGGGTGACAGAGCGAGACTCCATCTCAAAAACAAAACAAAAAATTTAAAAAAGAAAAGAATTCTAAGTTTCTGGGGACTGTGGGCTTCTCTTGTGCAGGGCACATGTTCTGCTCACATCTGCTCCTTACCAATCCTTTGACAGTTATTTCAACACACAAAAGAAGTGACTGTGATGTGTCAGGTTATGTTCCAGGGAGGCACCAGGTAAACAAGAAGATGACGTGTCAGACTTCTAGGACAAGGAGAGCCCGGGCAGCTGCGGAAAATCCCACCTGCCTCAGCCACTCTGCTGGCCACAGGACCTTTGCCCCAAGCCCATAAAACCGAGGGCGTCACCTGCTGCGTCAGTTTCCGCCAGGCCAGCTGGAACAGGCAGGGCAAATTGGTGCCAGACCGGCACATGGGCAGGTAGGGCAGGGCCCGTTGTCTTCCCAGGGACCAATCAGCTGGTGCAGCGTCATCCTCTGTCCGTTCCTCGGCATTGCACCAGAACGGGGATTGGAGCCTTCCAGCAAAGGGAGTCCTTGGGGCGCTCCTCCAGCAAGACCCATCTGGGACTCTCCACCACCCCAAGTAATGCCGCCCTGTCTCATCCACGTATCTCAGTGAGGGGCAGCGGGAAACAGGAATGGGCGCGGGGGCCTTTTTCTGTGTCTGTCTGATTGTGAGCCCCTACTTCAAGATACTCCAAGGGGTCACTTCTATCTTCCCCAAATCGCTGGGGAGCAAACACTCCATGTGAACCCATAAGATGAGAAGCGAGGACGTGACTCCCCTGTAACCCAGCAGTCCGGAATCCCGGGTCTGAGGTCATCCAAATCAACCATCTCATCACGTTTGCAGTTGCTCTCTGGGTCTGCCTTTGGCTTCTTTTTGGGCTCAGAGCCCAGCAGGAAGCCAGGCCTCACCAGCAGGCCCCCACTCCTGCTGCCAGGGGCCTAGGCTGGGAGGCCCCAGGGAACTTCCTGCACCTCCCTCTGCAACACCTGTTTGTACCTGAAATTGTTTATTAGGGCGGTTCCAACAGTCGCCAACAGGCTCAGCCGGAATATGTGATTCTTTCTGTGTAACACTCAATGGCTTTATTATTTAATAGCAGAAGGAGTTGTGGCTACTTATTTAATTGCCAGACCTTATTAGAAATGGGGCTTTTCACTGGGCGTGGTGGCTCACGCCTGTAGTCCCAGCACTTTGGGAGGCCAAGGCAGGTGGATCACCTGAGGTCAGGAGTTCAAGACCAGCCTGTCCAACATGGTGAAACCTTGTCTCTACTAAAAATACAAAAATTAGCCAGGCGTGTTGGCAGGCATCTGTCATCCCAGCTACTCAGGAGGCTGAGGCAGGAGAATCACTTGAACCCAAGAGGTGGAGGTTGCAGTGAGCTGAGATCGTACCACTGTACTCCAGCCTGGGTGACAGAGTGAGACTCCTCCTCAAAAAAAAAAAAAAAAAAAAGAAGAAGAAAAATAAATTGGGCTTTTCACTGCCCCTTGTACACCCAAGTTGTAATTACAAACCACAGCTCATCTGCTAAGAGGGCAAGCATGTTTGCCCTTCTCTGATTCTCCACGAATAAGCCACACACGATTTCAGATTCTGTTCAGGATGCCTAGACAGCTGTGTGTCCCAGGTGACACGCAGTCACCTGGGAGTCCTGTGAGGAGTCTCCTCTGAGGTATGTCATCCCTCCCCGGAATAAGTCTTCTGAGGATGGAGCTGTGCCCATTTTACCGATGCAGGAATCAGAGCACCTCTGTTTTCCTGTGGGTGATGCCTAAGAAGACTAGGGCAGTATTTGATCATCAGCAGGAAGGAAGGGCTCTTGGGGAAGCTGACCTGCTGCTACTGACTTCATTTGGGCCTTGAGGTTGTTAGTTTCTCTCTCTGCATCTGTTTCCTCTTGAGGGAAATTGACCAACCCCACCTGCTCACCTAGTAACAGAGTACCCCAACTTTTCTAAGAAAAAGAGAATGAGTTACTATTTATTATTTATTATTTTTTTCCTCTTCTTTTCTCTGTTTCCCCCCGTTCCTCATTTCCTACTTAGCCCTTTGGAAATGCAATTATAACTTGACCAGGCACGATGGCTCACACCTGTAATCCCAGCACTTTGGGAGGCCGAGGCGGGTGGATCACTTGAGGCCAGGAGTTTGAGGCCAGCCTGGCCAACATGGCGAGACCCCGTCTCTACTAAAAATACAAAAATCAGCCAGGCGTGGTGGCACATGCCTGTAATCCCAGCTACTGGGGAGGCTGAGGCACCGAATGGCTTGAACCCAGGAGGCAAAGGTTGCAGTGAGCCAAGATCGCACCACTGCGCTCCAGCCTGGGAGACAGAGCAAGACCTTGTCCCTCTCCCGCCACACACACAAAAGAATGAAATGATAACCTTTTACCTCCCCTTCACCAGACACTCCCTGCAGGGCAAGCTTATCTAACTACATGCTTTGAAGCTCCAGAGTGGAACTCACTCCCATCAGGAGACTGCCTTGAGAGACAACGGTCCATTTACAGCCCAAAGTATGCCCGTGATGAAATTCTCTCCTACCCGGATAGTTTCACCCATTCTGAAGACTGAAACTCCCTCCCACATGAGAGTTTACAACCTAGTTCTGCCCATGAAGGTGCTAGCTTGACTGCCCAGTAAATAAGGCACCAAACACATTTGGGCAAACCCCCACCTGCTCCGTTTCTCCCCTGCATGCCATTCATGCCAGACCCACCCCCTTTAAAAGTTCACACTTTCTGCTCCAAAAGCGAAGTGGTACCCTTAAGCCAGGAAGCCTGTACTTCTTCCCACAAGCTACCTTTAAAATAAAAAGCCACCAGACCTCGCGCTTGTTAATGGAACTTGCAAGTGGTGAGTGACTGAACCTGTGGTTTGGTTACAACCTCTCTTCTAGAAGGGCTGAGGCTCCGTCCAGCTCAGGCAGATGGATGGAGACCCAGGGGAAGGACAGGCCAGAGGGGGCTTGGGCACAGAGGCCAACACCAGAAGATAAAACAACTCAGCTATCTCTTAGCTGGAAAATGGGGATTTCCTTGCCCCTAGGAGGTGTCAGGTGACAAAAAGCGTGTGGGACATCTCTGGGTAGTCCTGGAAACAGCCTCTGTTCTCCTCTGCCAGTGGCGTTTATGTGGGTCTTGGTTGACGACCCCCAGATTCCTTGGAGAACAACCATTTGTGATTTTCTTCTTACTGAGGTGGCAAAGAAATGGAAAATTTGTGAGCTAATAAATCTCACAGAGAAAAATTATTGCAAACTCTTTCACACTACAAAAAAAAAAAAAAAGAGGGGGGATTCAAAGAAAAGAATGGGACCGGGTGTGGAGGTTCACATCTGTAATCCCAGCACTTTGGGAGGCTGAGGCAGGAGGATCGCTTGAGCCCAGAAGTTAGAGACCGGCCTGAACAAGATAGAAAGACCCATCTCTACAAAAAATTTAAAAATTAGCCAGTCATGGTGGTGTGCACCTGTAGTCCCACCTACTCGGGAGGCTGAGATGGGAGGATTGCTTGAGCCCAGGAGTTTGAGGCTGCAATGAACCCTGATCTCATGCTACTGCACTCCAGCCTGGGTGACACAGACTGAGAGCCTGTCTCAAAAAAAAAAAAAGAAAAGAAAAGAAAAAGAAAAAAAATGGGAGCCTTGGGCTTTTTTTTTTTCTATTTTATTTATTATTATTATTATTATTATTATTATTGTTATTTTGAGATGGAGTCTTGCTTTGTCGCCCAGCCTGGAGTGCAGTGGCACCATCTTGGCTCACTGCAAGCTCCGCCTCCCGGGTTCACGCCATTCTCCTGCCTCAGCCTCCCGAGTAGCTGGGATTAGAGGCACCCGCCACCATGCCCGGCTAATTTTTTGTGTTTTTAGTAGAGACGGGGTTTCACTGTGTTAGCCAGGATGGTCTCGATCTCCTGACCTCGTGATCCCACTGCCTCGGCCTCCCAAAGTGCTGGGATTACAGGCGTGAGCCACCGTGCCCAGCCTATTTTATTATTTTTTATTATATATATTTAAGGTGTACAACATGATGTTTTGATATACATATGGTCAAATGGACTATACCCAAGTAAATGAACATATTCATCATCGTACATAGTTACCCATTTGTGTGTGTGGCAAGAGCAACCTAAAATCTATTCTTTTAGCAAAAATCCCAAATACAATATGATATTGTGAACTACAGTTCTTATGGTGTACATTTGATCTCTGTCTGGTGGGAGAACAGGTGTGAATGGTGACTGTCTGAAGAGGCTGCCCATGGGGGCCAGAGACCTGGCCAGAAAGCTGGGGTCCGGCAGTGTCAGCTGCTGGGTCCCCAGAAAGGCCTGGTTGCCCAGTACAGGCCCTGAGCACGGAAACTCCAATGCAGCCATGAGGTCAAGACCATGTAAAATGAGCCAGGCACAGTGGCTCACGCCTATAATCCTAGCACTTTGGGAGGCCAATGTTGGCGGATCACTTGAGGTCAGGGGTTTGAGACCAGCCTGGTTAACATAGTGAAACCCCATCTCTACTAAAAATACAAAAATTAGCCAGGCATGGTGGCGCGTGCCTGTAGTCCCAGCTACTCTGGAGGCTGAGGCGGGAGAATCAATTGAACCCAGGATGCAGAGGTTGCAGTGAGCCAAGATTGCGCCAAAACACTCTAGCCTGGGTGACAGAGAGACTCCATCTCAAAAAAAAAAAAAAAAAAAAAAAAAAAAGCAAAATGTAAATTTCAGAGAGGCGCAAGTAGCAGAGAATCACATCCTGGTGAGGTCGGACAAGGCTGGAAAGAATAAGGAAGGTGACAGTATTCCAGCCGGAGGACAGAGGTCAAAGGCTGTAAAAAGCAGGAAAGCAGGAACCATGCAAATGTGACCCAACCAAGAGAGACCGTGTGAACAAGACAGAATCCTCATGCGACTGTATTAGTAAAAGGAGGTCGTGTGATCTCATACTCATATGCATATTTATACTCATGCATATTCATAAACTGGAAGGAAATCACCAAAACATTAGAATACTAACGGTGATTGTCTCTGAATGATAGCACCGTGGATGTTTCTTCTTTTCTTTTTTACAAAGGTTCTCATTTTTCTGTAATGAGCCTCAATTATTTAATAAGCAAAAGGGAGGACTGTTGTTTGTGTGTCTGTTTTTATGTTTACTTTGGCGGATTTTCTTTTTTTCCTTTTTTTTTTTTTTTTTTGAGACAGAGTTTTGCTCTGGTTGCCCAGGCTGGAGTGCAATGGCACGATCTCAGCTCACCACAACCTCCGCCTCCCAGATTCAAGCAATTCTCCTGCCTCAGCCTTCTGAGTAGCTGGGATTACAGGCACGTGCCACCACCATGCGCCCAGCTAATTTTGTATTTTTTTTAGTAGAGATGGGGTTTCTCCATGTTGATCAGGCTGGTCTTGAACTCCCAACCTCAGGTGATCCACCCGTCTCGGCCTCCCAAAATGCTGGGATTACAGGCGTGAGCCACCGTGCCCGGCCTATGTTGGCGGATTTTCCAGATGAGAATTTCAACTCAGAGCACTATCATGTCAAGGACAGAGACTTAGTCACAAGGATGGCTTCACAGTTAGAAAATCATTGGTGGGACGTGGTGGCTCACAGCTGTAATTCCAGCACTTTGGGAGGCTGAGGTGGGAGGATGACTTGAGCTCAGGAGTTCAAGACCAGCCTGGACAACACAGCAAGACTCCATATCTACAAAAAAGTAATAAGTTAGCTGGGCGTGATGGCACATACCTGTAGTCCCAGCTATGCGGGAGGCCAAGGTGGGAGGATTGCTTGAGCCCAGGAGGTCAAGGCTGCAGTGAGCTATGATCACGCCACTGCAGTCCAGCCTGGGTGACAGAGCGAGACCCTGTCTCACACACACAAAAAAGGAAATCATTAAGAGTTTTCCAAAACGTGCTCTACATAATGAAAAATATTCCAGATGGCACTAGGCAATAATATTCATTTCTAAACATTTATATTCATGGAGCTTAGACACTGCTGCTCCTAGTCGAGCCAGTCCATGTTTTCCTTTACACCTTGGGCACTGGTTGCTTAATTATTCACTGTTATCCTCACCAACTCACTGAATCTGCTGCCTGCTGGGAGGTGTTAAAAAAAAGCCCTTTTTTAGAGAGATAATTGAATCGGCTGAGGGAAGTGGAGTGTTTTATTTTTGGTGGGGATGGTTGGCTACCTTCCATGTATTCTTTTTTAAAATCTTACGTGAGGGATTGTTGCTGTCTGGTGATGGCTTATAGCTTTTCGATTTTGCTATTCTGCCTTGTTTCTGAGCAAGGTATAGATGCATGCAGATAAAATTCTATTTGTCGTGTCTTTATTCCAATCTGGGTGTGCACTTCTGTGTTCAGACGGCAGCTGGGGTCATTAGCCAGCAAAAAATCCTATGCAATTTTGGACTAGGTAAGAGGAGTTGCACCTTTCCACAAGTCAGGTTTTGCTGGCTCAGGGGAGCCCTGTCTCCAGGCCATCAGCTCATGCCGGTTAGGGAGTCAGGCGGCTCTGTCCTAGGAGAACAGGTGCAGAAAGGGTCAGCTCGTTGATTTCCTCTGTATTGATTACAATTATTAATGAATCGACTGAATTGATGAGATATTTTGGCACTGTGTTACTTGCCTTTAGTCCTGTTAATAGGACCAGAAGAGAGCTTTTGAAGACACTCAGCTCAGAAGGAACAGACTTTAAAAATTATTATGGTAAAATATGCATAACATGCAATTTACCATTTAAACCATTTTTTATTAATTTTTTCTTTTTCTTTTTCTTTTTCTTTCTTTCTTTTTTTTTTTTTTGAGACAGAAATTCCCTCTTGTTGCCCAGGCTGGAGTGAAATGGCGCGATCTCGGCTCACCACAACCTCTGCCTCCCAGGTTCAAGTGATTCTCTTGCCTCAGCCTCCTCCGTAGCTGGGACTACAGGCATGTGCCACCACGCCTGGCTAATTTTGTATTTTTAGTAGAGACAAGGTTTCTCCATGTTGGCCAGGCTGGTTTTAAACTCCCAACCTCAAGTGATTCGCCCACCTCAGCCTCCCAAAGTGCTGGGATTACAGGCATGAGCCACTGTGCCCGGCCCTTTTTTTTTTTTTCTCCAAGATGTTGTCTTATTCTGTCACCAGGCTGGAGTGTGGTGGCATGATCTCGGCTCACTGCACCTCCACTTCCAGGGTTCAAGTGATTCTCCTGCCTCAGTCTCCCGAGTAGCTGGGATTACAGGCACGCACCACCATGCCCAGCTAATTTTTGTGTGCTTAGTAGAGACAGGGTTTCACCATATTGGCCAGGCTGGTCTCGAACTCTTGACCTCGTGATCCACCCGCCTCAGCCTCCCAAAGTGTTAGGATTATAGGCATGAGCCACGTGCCCGACCCCAAAATTTTTTTTCAAGAGATGGAGTCTCGCTATGTTGCCTGCCCAGGCTGGTCTTGAACTCCTGGGCTCAAGCAATCCTCCCATCTAGGTTTCCCAAAATACTGGGATTAGAGGCGTAAGCCACCGTGCCCGGCCCATTTCAACAATATTAAGCGTACAGTTTAGTGGCATTAAGCACATTCACATGGTCGTGCAACCACCACCACCATCTAGCTTCAGAACTTTTTCATCTTCCCAAATTGAGACTGTTTCCCATGGAATTCTCACGCCCGTTTTACCCCATCCCCTAGCCCCTGGTAATCACCATTCTACTTTCTGTCTCTATAAACTGGACCAATCTTGGAACCTCATATAACTGGAATCATAAGATGTTTTGTCTTTTTGTGACCAGATGTATTTGCCACATTTTGTTTATCCATACGTTCGTCGATGGCCCCTTGGGTTTTATTTCTACTCTGGGTTGTTTTGAAGAAGGCTGCTATGAACACAGGTGTGCAAATACCTGTTCATGTCTCTGCTTTCACTTTTCTTTTGGGTATATGCCCAGAAGTGCAGTTGCTGAACAAGCAGACATTTTAATAGAAACTAGGCCATTTGGAAAGCTCTCTGTGTCCTGAGCCATGGTGTCGACACCGACGTCCAGGAGGGGTCCCCGGGAAATTTAGAAACCACAGCAGCATCAAACCCTGAAACATCAGTCTGAGCTGGAGGGGTCTTCAGAAGTCTCGGAGTCCAAAGCCCTTGCTTTATGAAGAATCTGCGTTGAGTCCAAGTTATGCAGCAAAACAGTTCCCCTGTCCTGGTGGTAATGGCTGGGCCCAGGGAACAGCTGCTTAACGGAGCCTCTCAAAGATAAAGCAGAAGGGAACAGCAAATCTGGACAAGGAGTGGTAGGGGAAATTTTCTGCTGGGTCAGGAACTATCTGCTGCCCACGACCTGCCTGGTGCATGGACAAGTTTCTCCTCGAGGTGGGTCAGGGAATTTCAAGAGGCGCCACACAGCCTCATTCAATTCAAAGTGACAGGCAATGTAAAGCGTTCAGTGGTGCCGCTGATTAAGTCAGGGAGATGAGCCGCTGTCCATCAGGGATTTCCTACACACAGACATTATAAATCAGAGGCTCTGTGCAGCAAACATCATTTGAGGTTCTGATTCAGCAACAGCTGTAAGGAACGCTGGGGTGGATGCTGTAGCCATTGATTATTCTTCCTGGCAGTCCAGCACTGGCCACTGGAGACTGATGATCATTTTCCCAGCCTCCCTTAAAGCTAGGATCCTGCCATGTGACCTCTGCACCACCAATCAGAGGCTAGGGAGAAAGAGGAGCAAGTACCAGGCATGTTCACTTTGAAACTGGGTAGCTACAGCTACATCTAATGCCTGGAGGGAGGGAATCAGCCAGGTTGCTTTTTGCTTCTAACAGCATGAGCTGTGATAGCTGCATTGAACCAGTTCTGTTCTGTGACTTGAGGCTTGTTCCTGACTCTGTAGACTCCAAGCTAGGATCTCTAGCCTTCCTAGAGATCCGAGTTACCCAGTATTCCCCTCCCCTTCTTCCCCTTCTTCTTCTCCCTTCTTTCTTTCATTATTTTTATTTTTATTTTTTATTTTTTTGAGATGGTGTCTGGCTCTGTTGCCCAGACTGGAGTGCAGTGGCACCATCTTAGCTCACTGCAACCTCTGCCTCCCGGGTTCAAGCGATTCTCCTGCCTTAGCCTCCCAAGTAGCTGGGACTACAGGCACCCGCCACCACACCTGGCCTAATTTTTGTATTTTTAGTAGAGACGGGGTTTCACAATGTTGCCCAGGCTGCTCTCGAACTCCTGACTTCAGGTGATCTGCCCACCTTGGCCTCCCAAAGTGCTGGGACTACAGGCTTGAACCACCGCACCTGGCCCGTTCTTTCTTCTTCTCCCTTTTCCTTCTTTCTTCTTCTCCTTCTTCCTCCTTTTCTTCTTCCTCCTCCCCTTCCCCTTCTCCTGCTCTTCCTCCTCCTTCTGCTTCTTTTTTTCACTCTTTTTGAGACAAGATCTTGCTCTTTTGCCCAGCCTGGAGGGTAGTGGCACAATCACAACTCACTGCGGCCTTGACCTCCCAGGCTCAAGCTGTCCTCCCACCTCAGCCTCCCAAGTAGCCAGCACTACAGGTGCACACCACTAACTATACTATACCTAACTAATTTTTGGCTTTTTTTAAAAATAGAGATGGAGTCTCACTCTGTTGCCAGGCTGGTCTTGAACACCTAGGCTCAAACAATCTCCCACTTCAGCCTCCCAAAGTGCTGTGATTACAGGCGTGAACCAGTATTCTTTAATTACATTTCTTTTCTGCTCAGACCCATTAGAATTAGTTTCTGTGGTTATGACTAAGAACCCAGATTGATTCATCAGATTGCTTGCTATCAGTTAGCATTAGCTTCAGCTGTAAACATTGGTGACCCACCGCCCCCCTCACCCCCAGCAATTAAGAGTGCCCTTTTCTTCCTTTAAGAGACCAATTCTCTGGCCAGGCATGATGGAACACACCTGTAATCCCAGTATTTTCAGAGGCCAAGGCGGGAGGATGGCTTGAGCTCAGGAGTTTGAAATCAGCCTGGCAACATGGTGAATGAAACCCCATCTCTACAAAAAGAAAAAATACAAAAATCAGCCAGGCATGGAGGTGCGCACGTGTAGTACCAGCTACTCGGGAGGCTGAGGTGGGAGGATCCCTTGAGCCCTTGAGCCCAGGAGGTTGAGGCTGCAGTGTGCTATAATGGCACCACTTCACTTCAGCCTAGGCAACAAGGTAAGACCCCATCTCAAAAAAAAAAAGAGAAACTGATTCTCACTCTCACCCAGACTGAATGCAGTGGCACAATCACAGCTTACTGCAACCTCAGACTCCTGGGCTCAAGCGATCCTCCTACATCAGCCTCCCTCCCAAGTAGCTACAGGCATACACCACCATACCTGGCGATTTTTTTTTTTTTTTTAAGAGACAGGGTCTTCTCACTATGTTGCCCAGGCTGGCCTTAAACTCCTGGCCTCAAAGGATCCTCTTGCCTCAGCCTCGCAAAGTGCTAGGATTACAGCTGTTAGCCACTGTACCTGGCCAAGAGTGCTTTAAGCAAGACAAAAGTTTATTCCTCTTTCATTTAAAAGTCTGGAAGGACAGTCTTGGCTGGTATGACAGCACAAAGGCCTCTGGTATTTTGGCTCCTTCAAGCTTCTCATTTTGCCATCCCTGAGGTGAGACCTCATCCTCGTGGTCCCACATGGCAGCTGAAACTCCAGTCACCACATTCACATTCCAGGTTTAAGAAAAATAGAAGACAGGACAAAGAAGAAGGAGCAGACAATTTATAACAGCCACCTTTTAAGGAAGGTTCCTGAAAGCCTAAAACTCATTGGTCATTCTGGAGGTAGATAGTGGTGATGATTGTACAACATAGCAAATTACACTCAAAACCCCTGATTGCATACGTTTTTTGTTTTTTTTGTTTTTTTTTTTTTGAGACAGGGTCTCACTCTGTCACCCAGGCTGGAGTGCAGGCATGATCATGGCTCACTGCAGCCTTGATCTCTCGGGCTCAAGTGATCCTCCCGCCTCAGCCTCCTGAGTGGCTGGGACTACAGAAGCGTGTCATCATACCCGGCTAATTTTTGTATTTTTAGTAGAGACGGGCTTTCACCATGTTGGCCAGGCTGATCTCAAACTCCTGAGCTCAAGTGATCCACCTGCCTTGGCTTCTCAAAGTGCTGGAATTACAGGCATGAGCCAACGTGCCCAGCCCTGAATTATATACCTTGATAAGGTGAATTTTATGGTATGCAAATTTTATGTTAATTTTAAAAACACATTCATTGACCAGGACTTAGATATATAGACATACCTAGCTGCAAGGGAGGCTGGGAAATGAAGGCTTTATTTTAGGTGGTTACATGGCCAGCTAAGAACTGTAGCTTTTCCAGCCTGGGCAACATAGTAGGATCCCACAGTGGGGAAAAAAAAAAAAAAAAAAAACGACAACAAAAAGAATTGTGGCTTTCGTTTACTCGAGAAGAAAGAAACAACAGATGGGGGCGGTCAGCAGTGTCTACCACAGTAAGTGAACACAGAAAACAGTGCCCAAATGTTTGAAAGATAGGTCTTACTCCTCAGCTCTACCATTGCCAGCCACGGTCCTGGAATTAGTGCCTTTGTTTTTGTTTTTGTTGGAGACAGGGTCTCCCTTTGTCATCTAGGCCCAAATGCAGTGTTGCAATCATAGCTCACTGCAGCCTCAAACTCCTATGCTCTAGTGATCCTCCCATCTCAGCCTCCCAAGTAATTGAGACTGCAGGTGTGTGCCACCATGCCCAGCAAATTAAAAAAATTTTTTTTTTAGAAATAGGATCTCACTATGTTGCCCAGGCTGGTCTTGAACTCCTGGCCTCAAGTGTTCCTCCTGCCTTGGCTTCCCAAAGTGCTGGGATTATACACATGAGCCCCTGTGCTTGGTCTTGGTGACTTTGTTTTCATAAAGGGATGTCCTCCTGATTTCTAATGACCAAGACCCAGTTAACTAATGGCGGAGAATTTTAGCACCAGGCCCTGGCTGCAGTACATATGCCCAAATGGCCTACAAAAGTCTACTAATAGACGGCTTCTATGTGCCACCCTCAAGATCTGAGCTTCAGAAGTCAGAGTAGGAGGCCAGGCATGGTGCGTCATCCCTGTAATCCCAGCACGCTGGGAAGCGGAGGTGGGAGTATCACTTGATCCCAGGAGTTCAAGACCAGCCTGGGCAGCAGTGAGGCTGCAGTGAGCTATGATCACACCACTGTACTTCCAGCCTGGGTGACAGAGCGAGATCCTGTCTCTTTAAAAAATTTTTTTAAAAAAGAGGTTAGGGTAGTCCCTAAACCGGCAGCGTCTGTATTACCTGGAAACTTGTTAGAAATGTACATTCTCCGGTCCTAGCCTTGAGCTCCTGAATCAGAGGCTGCAGCCAGGACCAGTGATCTGCATCTATTACCTGCAAGCCTCCTTGGAGTTTCTGGTGCTGAAGTTTGAGAATCACTTCCCAAAGTCCACATACCCAGGCCACATGAGTTCTGCCTCTCACAGAGCTGTCTTCACTGGGTTGTTTTGTTTTGTTTTGTTTTGAGATGATGGAGTCTCACTCTGTCACCCAGGCTGGAGTACAGTGGCGCAATCTCAGCTCACTGCAGCCTCCACCTCCCAGGTTCAAGCGATGCTCCTGCCTCAGCCTCCCGAGTAGCTGGGACTACAAGTGCACACCACCACGCCTGGCTAATTTTTGTATTTTTAGTAGAGGTGGAGTTTCGCCATGTTGGCCAGGCTGGTCTTGAACTCCTAACTGTAAATGATCCACCCATCTCAGCCTCCCAAAGTACTGGGATTACAGGCATAAGCCACTGTGTCCGGCCTTCACTGGCTTTTATTTTGTTCGCTACTGTAATTCTCAGCAACTAGGAATGATGGCAGGTCACCATAGCAGGTGCTTAATAATTATTTGGCAAATAAGTGAATGAGACATTCTTGGCTCTCATTGAAGGAAGCAGTCCTTAAAATTCATTGCTGCTTTCGCCTTTGCTGTGGGGAACTTGTTCATCGCCCCCCATTACTAGGTCTCATATCAACACGCGAGAAGTGTATTTTATCTTATTCTATTTTATTATTTATTTATTTATTTTGAGATGGAGTCTCGCTCTGTAGCCCAGGCTGCAGTGCAGTGATGTGATCTCAACTCACTGCAACCTATGCCTCCTGGGTTCAAGCAATTCTCCTGTCTCAGCCGCCCGAGTAGCTGGGATTACAGACATGCGCCACCACGCCAGGCTAATTTTTAAATTTTTGGTAGAGACAGGGCTTGTCCATGTTGCCCAGGCTGGTCTCGAACTCCTGACCTCCAGTGATCCACCCACCTCGGCCTCCCAAAGTGCTAGGATTACAGGTGTGAGCCATCCATCGGGCCCAGCCAGAAGTTTATTTTAGGACTTAGGGCTAGGCAGGGAAATGGAAAAGGTACCAGTTAGGGTCCCAATGAGGGAGCAGGCAGGACTCAATTCCAGAGGTGGGGCCCAGATACTGGACCTAATTGAAGACCAGCTAAAACAGGGACTGGTGGAAGTAGCTTTTGATAAGACACCCACCAGTGCAGCATTTCAGTTTACCATTGCCATGTCAACACTTGGAAGTTATCACCCCTTTCCATGACGATGACCCCACAACCTGAAAGTTACCACCCTCATCCCAGAAATGTTTGCACAAACCACCCCTTTATTTGCATATAGGTAAAAGTAGGTATAAATACCAGTTTAGGCTGGTCACGGTGGCTCATGCCTGTAATCCCAGCACTTTGGGAGGCTGAGGTGGGTGGATCACGACGTTAGGATTTCGAGACCAGTCTGGGCAACATGGCGAAAGCCCAGCTCTCCTAAAAATACAAAAATTAGCGGGTGTGGTGGTGGGCACCTGTAATCCCAGCTACTCTGGAGGATGAGGCAGGAGAACTGCTTGAACCCGGGAGGTAGAGGTTGCAGTGAGCCGAGATCACGCCATTGCACTCCAGCCTGGGTGACAGAGTAAGACTCCATCTCAAAAAAAAAGACCGGGCATGGTGGCTCATGCCTGTAATCCCAGCACTTTGGGAGGCCAAGGCGGGTGGATTGCCTGAGGTCAGGAGTTCAAGACCAGACTGGCCAACATGGCGAAACCTTGTCTCTACTAAAAATACAAAAATTAGCTGGGCACGGTGGTGGGTGACTGTAATCCCAGCTACTCGGGAGGCTGAGGCAAGATAATTGCTTGAGCCCAGGAGGTGGAGGTTGCAGTGAACCAAGATAGCACCACTGTACTCCAATCTGGGTAACAGAGCAAGACTCTGTCTCAACAACTACAACAACAACAAAAATATATATATATAAAAAAATTAGCTGGATATGGTGGTTCACACCTGTAGTCCTAGCTACTCAGGAGGCTGAGGCAGGAGAATTGCTTGAACGTGGGAGGTGGAGGTTGCAGTGAGCCGAGGTTGCGTTACTGCACTCCAGCCTTGGTGACAGAGCAAGACTCCATCTCAAAACAAACAACCAAAAAAAAACAGTTGCTGTTTAACACCACTGGCTTGGCCAGGTGCCGTGGCTCACGCTTGTAACCCTAGCACTTTGGGAGGCTGAGGTGGGTGGATCACCTGAGGTTCAGAGTTGAGACCAGCCTGGCCAACATGGTGAAACCCTGTCTCTACTAAAAATGCAAAAATTATCCAGGAATGGGAGCACATGCCTGTAATCCCAGCTACTTGGGAGGCTGAGACGGGAGAATTGCTTGAACCCAGGAGGCGGAGGTTGCAGTGAGCCAAGATCGTGCCACTGCACTCTAGCATGGGCAACAGTAATAATAATAATAATAATAATAATAATAAAGATACCACCAGCTTGCCCTTGAATTCTTTCTTGGGTGAACCCAAGAGCCCTCCCAGGCTAAGCCCCAGTTTGGGGCTCACCTGCCCTGCATCACCATTAGGATCCTGATGACACACTCAAAATAGGATCATTTTAGAAGGGGCTATTTACAATGAAGTTATTTACAAAGGTGCGGATAACAGCAGCAAGTCGTTATCACCCCTGGCTGGAAGCAGTGGGAAGGGAGGGGCTGCCAGAACCCAGGAGGGAAGACAGCTAGGTGCAGAAGAATGACCTTCAGTTAAGGGCCATAACCAGCCCAAGGCCATTTGACCATGAAGAATTAAGAAGATGGGGTAGGGAGGAGATGAACAGCCAGACTTCACTGTTCTCCTGCCCTCTGATCTCATGCCAGAGCTCAATCCAGCTAGAAGCTGGAGAGTACAAGAACCTGTTGATAAAGTCTCTACAGCTCAGCTTTGTGGGATAGAGGATGGCTTGGAGAAGGGTTGAGAGCAGGCCTGAATCGGCAAAGGAGAGATACCTGGCATAGATGTGTTCCTTTCCCTGACAATAAGAAGAACGCAACTCATTGGTCACATCTCTCTTTTCACTTTGCCTTCCAGGAAGCTCTAAGCCAAATAAGAAGCTTGCCTAGATGTCAGCCTTTGACTTGCCTTTTGAATTCTTCTGTCCCTCGTCACTTCTTTTCCACTGAACTGGCCATGATTCCTTCTTCCTATCTGAGTTAAGATTACTTTGTGGCATATTTTCTTTTTGTAAGCCATCTCAACCTTGGTGGCAGGAATCCTGGCACTTATATACATTTTTAAAATAAAAAATAAGGCCAGGAATGGTGGCTTACGCCTGTAATCCCAGCACTTTGGGAGGCTGAGGTGGGCAGATCACAAGGTCAGGAGATCAAGACCATTCTGACCAACATGGTGAAACCCCATCCTTACTGAAAATACAAAAATTAGCTGGGCCTGGTGGTGCGTGCCTGTAGTCTCAGCTACTTGGGAGGTTGAGGCAGGAGAATTGCTTGAATCCGGGAGGCTGAGGTTGCAGTGAGCCAAGATTGCACCACTGCACTCCAGCCTGGTGACAGAGCAAGACTCCGTCTCAAAAAATAGTAATAATCATTAAAAATAAAACAGCAAATGGCTACCCTGTGCCAGATACTGTAATAGGTGCTACGGGATGTAGAAAAATAGGTGAGATGCAGCTTCTGTCCTCAACGAGACCCCAGAGTACACAGTGAGGCATGGGAGTTCATTCATTCTTGTCTTCACAAGAATGTGGAGACGCCATGATGAGGGAGCGGAAAGACTGACGCCATCTGGAGGAAGAAGGACGTGCTGCAGTCTCTCTGAAGTTGGGTAAGACTCCTTGTCTTTCTGGCTGTCGAAGGTGAGCAAAGGACTTGGGGCTTTGCTTGTACCATCAAGTCCAGGTCTTCTAACCATCAGAGAAGATGACAGTAAACCTCCCTCAGCATAAGGGGCATAGAAATGCTTGCAGCTCCCTCTCCTTGTCTATAAGTCTCATGCTTGAGAATTACGTCAATGAGAAGCAGCAGGTCTGGGCATGGTGGCTCATACCTGTAATCCCAGCACTTTGGGAGGCTGAGGTGGGCGGATCACCTAAGGTCAGCAGTTCGAGACCAGCCTGGCCAACATGGTGAAACCCCGTCCCTACTAAAAATACAAAAATTAACCGGGCAGGGTGGTGTGCCCCTGTAATCCCAGGTACTTGGGAGGCCGAGGCGGGAGAATCGCTTGAATCTGGGAGGCAGAGGTTTCAGTGAGCTGAGATCGCGCCTCTACACTCCAACCTGGGTGACAGAACAAGACAGAACAACCTCCTGGGTTCAAGTGATTCTTCTGCCTCAGCCTCCCAAGTAGCTGGGATTACAGGTGTGCCACCACACCCAGCTAATTTTTGTATTTTTAGCAGAGATGGAGTTTCACCATGTTAGCCAGGCTGATCTCAAACTCCCGACCTCAGGTGATCCACCCACCTCAGCCTCCCAAAGCACTGGGATTACAGGCGTGAGCCAGTGTACCTGGCCCGTGTTAACCATTTGTAAGTGTACAGTTCGGTGGCATTAAGCACATTCACCTTATTGTGCAATTATCACCACCATCCATCCCCAGAACTTCTCATCTTCTCCCACTGAAACTACCCATGAACTGTCTTTATCTCCTTCCCCCAAACCCCTGGCAGCTGCCAGTCTACTTTCTCCCATTATGATTTTTTTTTTTTTTTAAGAGCAAACAGGTATTGCTCTGTCACCCAGCCTGGAGTGCAGTGGTGTGGTCATGGCTCACTGCAGCCTAGACCTCCTGGGCTCAAGCGATCCTCCCGGCCCAGCCTCCTGAGTAGCTGGGACTATAGGCATGCACCACCATGCCAGCTAACCAGCCTCAGCGTCCCAAAGTGCTGGGACTTTAGGTGTGAGCAACCACGCCCAGACTTGTCTCTTTGAATTTGATACTCTAAACACCTCACAAATGTGGAATTATACAGTATATGTCCTTTTGTGACTGGTTTATTTCACTAAGCATAATGTCTTCAAGGCCCATCAATGTTACAGCAGGAGTCAGAATTCCCTTCCTTTTTAAGGCTGAATAATATTCCACTGTATGGAAACATCACATTTGTTCATCCACTGATGGACATTCAGTTGCTCCTACCTCTTGGCTATTGTGAATCATGCTGCTATGAACACAGGTGCACAAATACCTGTTCCAGACTCTGCTTTCACTGTCTGGGGTGTGGGGGATGGTTACAGCACCAGATGTGGAATTACTGAATCACAGCATAATTCTATGTTTGATTTTTTTTCAGGAATCATTACACCAAGGAATTAAATTTCACATTTAAATTTAAATAGCAACATGTGGCTAGTGGCTACATACTGGACGGCAGAGATAGAGAGCACTTACAGCACTGGCCAGGCTCCTTGGGGACCTGTCCCTGTCATTCTCTCCTCTAGGTAACCACTGCTCTGCCTTTTGTCACCACAGGAAGGCCAAGGTGATGAGAGGATTGCTTGAGACTACGAGTTCGAGACCACCCTGGGCAACATAGCGAGACCCCCTTCTTTATTGGGGAAAGAAAAAAAAAAAGGCCAGGCACAGTGGCTCATGTCTGTAATCTCAGTACTTTGGGAGGCCGAGGCAGGAGGATCTCTTGAGCCCAGGAGTTTGAGATCAGCCTGGGCAACATAGTAAGATGTCATCTCTACAAAAAATAAAAATATTAGCCGGGCATGGTGGTGCACACCTGTGGTTCTCAGCTACTTGGGAGGCTGAGGTGGCTTGAGCCTGGGAGGTTGAGGCTGCAGTGAGCTGATGATCATGCCATTACATTCCAGCCTGGGTGACAGGGCGAGACCCTGTCCCAAAACATAAACATTTCAAAAAATTTTTAAAAAGTAAATGTTTGCAGATTCCTAGGCTAGGAGGTTAAAGGCTGGAAATGGAGAAGTAAAAATACTCAGTTTTATCATACATGCATCTCCTGTATGTAACAACAAACCATCATGTTCATAAATGCTTAAGTAAAATGCTTCAAGCATAGGGTTTGCATCATAAAACAAGATGGTTGTTAACGTACAGTTGCTTTGTATTCAATACTTCCCTTTCTTTTGTTTTGAGACGGAGTTTTGCTCTTGTTGCGCAGGCTGGCGTGCAATGGCGCGATCTTGGCTCACTGCAACCTCCACCTCCTGGGTTCAAGTGATTCTCCTGCCTCAGTCTCCCAAGTAGCTGGGATTACAGGCATGCGCCACCACGTCTAGCTAATTTTTTGTAGTTTTAATAGAGACAGGGTTTCTCTATGTTGGTCAGGCTTGAACTCCCGACCTCAGGTGATCCGCCCGCCTCAGCCTCCCAAAGTGCTGGGATCACAGGGCGTGAGCCACCGCGCCCAGCCTGTATTCAATATGTTCTTTTCCATTGCCATCACGTTTCTCGCTCTCCTTACTTCATTCTGAAAAACGAAACTAAAGTCCTAAGTTCCTCAACCAACTGAACAGGCTTCCTCTTGGTGAGGGGGGACCACAGAGATAGTTTACACATGGAGTTCCCAGCCATAATGAAACGGGGGGTTAGACAAGCTCCCCGTGTCCTCTCCCTTGCTAACTGCAATTAGATTTGCTTTCCTAAGGGTTAAACAGAAACCAGTGCTTTTGAAAGACTCTCCTCCCTGTCTGCAGCTTCAACACAGCAACTGCCCAGCATTCTCTCCTGATAAGAGATTACTGAGGTCCCATGTGGTACCTCTTGCCTGTAAATCCCAGCACGTTGGGAAGCTGAGGCAAGAGGATCACTTGAGCCCAGGAGTTCAAGACCAGCCTGGGCAATATAGCAAGACCCCCATCTCTACAAAAAATACAAAATATTCACCAGTCGTGGTACTGCACACGTGTGGTCTCAGCTACTTGGAAAGCTGAGGTGGGAGGATCACTTGAGCCTAGGAGTTGAGACTGCTGTGAGCTTCAACCAGGTCACTGCACTCCAGCTTGGGTGACAGAGTGAAACCACTGTCTCAAAAAAAAAGAGAAGCTGGGCGCGGTGGCTCACGCCTGTAATCCCAGCACTTTGGGAGGCCAAGGCGGGCAGATCACGAGGTCAGGAGATCGAGACAATCCTGGCTAACATGGTGAAACCCTGTCTCTACTAAAACTACAAAAAATTAGCTGGGTGTGGTGGCGTGTGCCTGTAGTGCCGGCTACTCGGGAGGCTGAGGCAGGAGAATGGCGTGAACCCGGGAGGCGGAGCTTGCAGTGAGCCGAGATTGCACCACTGCACTCCAGCCTGGGCAACAGATTGAGACTCCATCTCAAAACAAAACAAAAAAAGACACCACAGATCTTGGAGTGGTTCTGACCAGTCTACAGATGCTGTACACCAAGCGCCCTCGTGTCCTCTGCTTCACTTTTTGATATGTGGGGCTTCATTGTAATACATTTAAAAGTTAAGTCTCTGCCCAAAGTGAACATAGGATGTATGTAACATGCTGTTTGCTTACAAGGCATGTGCATGTTCTCCCTTCGTGAATATTCATAGCTCCTCCCACAACCTGTTCAATATGTATAGTCACCTGTTGAATATGTATAGTTCAATATTTATAGTTCTGTGTAAATTCATGTCTCCTTCTTTCCTCCCTCCACGTACCTGCTTCTGGCTTCTCCTGGAGGCTACACTTCCCAGCCTGTGGGATGGCAGCCTGTAGGCAGCAACCCTTTGTAAGAAATAAAGCTCTCCTTTCCAAATTTGTGAACCTCATGATTCTTCAGTTGACATTTTGTGTGATTTTTTTCATCATTTTCTCAATTTTGGGAGGGGGACTCTTTGTATATAAGGCTAAGCAAAAAAAAGAACCATACGGAAAGGCATTATGAAAAATGCTGTGTTGCTGAGAATGGCTCCCTTGGTTCTGTCCTCTCTCTACACCAACATCTTCCAGGTTACACATCCTTCCAAAGGGCAGCAGGGCTCTAATGTGCTATCAAATGTACTTGGACCATCACTGGCATGCTTTTCTTAAAATGTGTTTACACCAGGCACAATGGCCTGTAATCCCAGTGCTTTGGAAGGCTGAGGTGGGAGGATTGCTTGAGCTCTGGAGTTCAAGATCAGCCTGGGCAACATAACAAGACCCTGTCTCTATAAAAATTTTTAAAAATTAGCCAGGTGTGGAGGTGCTTATCTGTAGTCCCAGCTACTCAGGAGGCTGAGGCAGGAGGATCACATGAGCCTAGGAGTTCCAGGGTGCAATGAACTATGATCACACCACTGCACTCCAGCCTGGGTGACAGAGTGAGACCCTATCTCTAGAAGTTAAAAAAAAAATTAATAAAATGTTTTTAATTTCAGGGATGTTGATATTAAATATAAATGTTATAAATAGCACTCAAAAATGCTTCTTTGATCCCAAACACAGTGACTCATGCCTGTAATCCCAGCACTTTGGGAGGCCAAGGTGAGCAGATCACTTGAGGTCAGGAGTTCGAGACCAGCCTGGCCAACATGGTGAAACCCCGTCTCTACTAAAAATACAAAAAAGTTAGCTGGGTGTGGTGGCGGGCGCCTGTAATCCCAGCTACTCAGGAGGCTGAGGCAGGAGAATCCCTTGAACCCGGGAGGTGGACGTTGCAGTGAGCCAAGATCGTGCCATTGCACTCCAGCCTGGGCGACAGAGCAAGACTGTCTCAAAACAAAACAAAACAAAAAACAAGAGCTGGATTTTTCTCCAACATCTCATCTCAGAGCCTTTACAGTTGCTGTTGCCTGTGCCCCGAACACACTTTTCCCCATGCTGACATCTGCCTGCCTGCTTTCTTCACTTTGTTGGGGTATTTCCTCAAATGTCACCTGCTCGGTGAAGCCTTCCCCGGCCGCCCTCTACTTGTAGTCTTTTCCCCCACACTCTCCATTTACCTCTCCCCACCATTTCATTTCTCTATTGCAGTTTTTGTTGTTGTTGTTGTTGTTTTGAGACAGAGTCTCCCTCTGTCACCCAGGCTGGAGTGCGGTGGCACGATCTCGGCTCACTGCAACCTCCACCTCCCCGGTTCTAGCAATTCTCCTGCTTCAGCCTCCTGAGTATCTGGGATTACAGGCGTGTTCCGCCACACCTGGCTAATTTTTGTATTTTTAGTAGAGACAGGGTTTCATCATGTTTGCCAGGCTGGTCTCGAATTCCTGACCTCAAATGATCCACCAGCGTCGGCCTCTCAAAGTGCTAGAATTACAGGCATGAGCCACCATGCCCGGCCTCTCTATTGCACTTCTTAACCCCTGACTTTTATCATTCTTGGTTTTGTTCTGTCTTCCCTCATTAGAACGTAAGTTCTGGAGGCACAGAGGATTTTTCCTGTGTTCATTATCTTGAAATTCGAGAGCCTGGAACAGTGCCTGGCACATAGTAGGCACACAATAAATAATTTTCAACAGCCACCGGCCTTTTTCCTGAGATGGGGTCTTGTTCTGTTGCCCAGGCTGGTATGCAGTGGCACAATCATGGCTCACTGCAGCCTCCACTTTCTGGGCTCAAGCGATCCTCCCACCTCAGCCTCCTGAGTAGCTGGGACAACAGACATGAGCCACCACACCTGGCTATATATATTTTTTTCAGCTCAGTTTTAAATGGCTACAGTGATTGGTTTAGAAACAGACATGTAATCTGCCAGTCATGATGGCTCAGGCATATAATCTGAGGACTTTGGGAGGCCAAGGCAGGAGGATTGCTTGAGCCCAGGAGTTTGAGACCAGCCTGGACAACATAGTGAGACTCTGTCTCTACCACATTTTTTTTAAAAATTAGCTGAGTGTGGTGGTGCATGCCTGTAGCCCCAGCTGCTCAGGAGGCTGAGGCAGGAGGATTGCTTGAGCCCAGGAGTTTGAGGCTGCAATGAGCTATGATTGCACCACTGCATTCCAGCCTGGGTGACAGAGCAACACCCCTCTCTAAACAAACAAACAAAAAAAATGAAAACAATTTTGTTGTTGTTGTTGTTGTTGAGATGAAGTCTCGCTCTGTCACCCAGGCTGGAGTGCAGTCGTGCAATCTCGGCTCCCTGCAACCTCTGCCTCCTGGGTTCAAGCGATTCTCCTACCCAGCCTCCTGAGTATCTGGGACTACAGGCGCCCACCACCACGCCCAGCTGATTTTTGTATTTTTAGTAGAGATGGGGTTTCATCTTGTTGGCCAGGATGGTCTCGATCTCTTGACCTCGTGATCCGCCCCCCTCGGCCTCCCAAAGTGCTGGGATTACAGGCGTGAGCCACTGCGTCTGGCCCCAAAACAATGTTTTTAAAGAAAAGAAACAGATACGTAATCCACTTCGAGTTAGAGAGACAAAATGAGGCTTTGACACAGGAGAAAGGGGTCCTTTCTCTTGCCCTTGGCTTGGCCTGGAAGCTTGCAGGCTAGAATTGTCACCACTGTCGCATATTATAAAGAGAAAGCCTGCCTGAGAGTAGCCAGCAGAGGAAAGCCAGAGAGACAAAGCGAGGTCAGAGGCTGGTGACATCATTTGGCCTCTGTATGCAGCCATACCTGAAATAAGCATCCAGTGGTGTGCTGGTAAATGTTTAACAATCAGCTCTGGGGTGAGGGGTAAGGGAGCCCTGATTCGTAGCATCTGCCAATTTCCATAGTGTAAATATTCTCACCAGGCTGGTTGAATTTAGGCTTGGGAGAGGTTGCATATAGTCAGTAAGCTGCTCCATCTTATCATGGCCCTGACCTCAAGTTCAGTGAATAACCCAAGATATCCCCTTCTTGCTTAAGTCAGCTTGTGTTCAGCTTTCTGTCACCCAAAGATCCCTGATACAGATGCTGATAAAATAACAGCACAAGGCTGGGCGCGGTGGCTCACGTCTGTAATCCCAGCACTTTGGGAGGCTGAAGCAGGCAGATCACTTGAAGTCAGGAGTATGAGACTAGTTTGGCCAACATGGTGAAACCCTGTCTCTGCTAAATACAAAAAAAATTAGCCGGGGGCGGTGGCACACTCCTGTAATCCCAGCTATTCAGACGGCTGAGGAAGGAGAATTGCTTGAACCCAGGAGGCAGAGGTTGTAGTGAGCTGAGATCACGCCATTGCACTCCAGCCTGGGTGACAGAGTGAGACTCCATCTCAAAAAATATATAAGTAAATAAATAACAGCACAAACAAATGTGAAATTGCCCTTGTGACAGGCACAAAGCAGAAAGGCACATGAGATAGCTTGCTTGGCAGCCCTTACAAAGCCCTATGGAGGGAGGCATAGGAGGGAGGATCGTTTGAGCCTAGGTCTTTGAGACCAGCCTGGGCAACAAAGTGAGACCCCGTCTCTATAAAAAATTAAAAAAAAAAAAAAAAGCCAGGCATGATGGTGTGCACCTGTAGTCCCAGCTACTCAGGAGACTGAGGCAGAAGAATTGCTTGAGCTCAGAAGGCCGAGGCTGCAATGAGCTATGACTGAGCCACTGCACTCCAGAGCGAGACCCTGTCTCAAAAAAATTGATTCACGCCTGTAATCCCAGCACTTTGGGAGGCCGAGGCGGGTGGATCACCAGGTCAGGAGATCGAGACCACGGTGAAACCCCATCTCTACTAAAAGTACAAAAAAATTAGCCGAGCGTGGTGGCGGGCACCTGTAGTCCCAGCTACTCGGGCGGCTGAGGCAGGAGAATGGCGTGAACCCGGGAGGCGGAGCTTGCAGTGAGCCGAGATCGCACCACTGCACTCCAGCCTGGGCGACAGAGCGAGACTCCATCTCAAAAAAAAAAAAAAAAAAAAAAAAAAATTGACAATGAGATACCACTTCATACCCGTCAGAATGGCTATTAGAAAAATGATGCAAGATTAAGTGTTGGTGAGGATGTGGAGAAAAGGGACCATTCACACACTGTTACTGGGAATGTAAATCAGTACAGCCATCATGGAAACCACTGTGGAAAACGGTATGGAGATTCCTCAAAAAATTAAAAATTTTAACATATGACCTATCATATGATCTAGCAATCCCACTACTGGACATATATCCAAAAGAAGTAGAATCAGGCCGGGTGCTGTGGCTCATGTCTGTAATCCCAGCACTTTGGGAGGCCTGAGGTCAGGAGTTCAAGACCAGCCTGGCCAACATGGTGAAACCCTGTCTCTACTAAAAATACAAAAATTAGCCAGGTGCGGTGGTGCGTGCCTGTAGTCCCAGCTACGTAGGAGGCTGAGGTAGGATAATTGCTTGAACCCAGGAGACAGAGGTTGTGGTGAGCTCAGATAGTGCCACAGCACTCCAGCCTGAGTGACAGAGTGAGACTCCGTCTCAAAAACAAAAACAAACAAAAATAAAACCATGTAGAATCAGTACATCAAATAAAATCTGCACACTCATGTTAATGATAGCATTATCTTTTTAAAAAATTTTTTTTGGGGAGGACTACAGGCGCATGCCACCATGCCCGATTAATTTTTTGTATTTTTAGTAGAGAGGGAGTTTCACCATGTTAGCCAGGATGGTCTCGATCTCCTGACCTCATGATCTGCCCGCCTTGGCCTCCCAAAGTGCTGAGATTACAGACATAAGCCACCACCCCGGGCCAAATTTTTCCTTTTTTAAGTCTTTTGTGCTCCTGATTGACAGCATTATTCACAGTCGCCAAGATGTGAAATCGACCTAAGTGTCCATCAATGGATGAATGGATAAAGGAAATGTGGAATACTGTTCAGCCACAAAAGGAGGAAATCCTGTCATTTGCAACAACATGGGTGAACCTGGAGGAAGTTATGTCAACTGAAATAAGCACATAAGGACGAATACTGTGTGATCTCACTTACAAAGGGCATCTAAAAAAGTTCATCTCAGAGAAGTAGAGAGTAGAACGGCCTGTTATTCCATCATCTGCTCTGTGATATGGCAGAGCCCAGGTTACCAGGGTGCTTGCGGGGGTGATGGGGGAGGAAGCTGGGGAGATGTTGGTCAAAGGTTACAAAATTTCAGTTAGATAAGAGAAATAAGTTCAAGAGATTGATTGTACAACATGGTGACCAATATATTGGCTGGGCAAGGTAGCTCAAGCCTGTAATCCCAGCACTTTGGCAGGCCGCAGCCAGAGGATTGCTTGAGTCCAGGAGTTCAAGACCAGCCAGGGCAAAATAACGAGACCCCATCTCTACAAAAACTTTAAAAATCAGCCAGGCATGGTGGTGCACACCTGTAGTCTCAGCTACTCGGGAGGCTGAGGAGAGAGGATCACTTGAGCTCAGGAGTCTGAGGCTGAAATGAGCTGTGATTGTGCCATTGCACTCCGGCCTGGGTGACAGAGAGATACCCTGTCTCAAACAAACAAAAACAAAAATAAAAATAAAATAGCAATATGTTGTTTTCTCGAAAAATGCTAAGACAGTAGGTTTTAAATGTTTCCACTGCAAAAATTACAACTGCAAAAATTACAAATGTGAGGTGATGCGTATGCCTGTTGGTTGGCGTGGTTTGGCCATTCTGCAGTGAATATGTGTTTCAGAACATCATGTTGTAAACAATAAACATATACAAGTTTAGCTGTCAGTTAAAAAAAAAAAAGCAATAACAAATGCAAAAAAAAAACAAAAAAAAACTGACTGGGTGCAGTGCCTCGGCTTGCAGATCGCTTGAATCCAGGAGTTTCGAGACCAACCTGGGCAACATAGTGGAATCCATCTCTACAAAAAATACAAAAAGTTAAGTGGGCATGGCGGTGTGCACTAGTGGTCCCAGCTAGCCGGGAGGCTGAGATGGGAGGATCGATTGAGCCCAGGAGTTGGAGGCTGCAGTGAACTATGATTCAGCCACTGCACTCTAGCCTGGGCAACAGAGCAAGATTCTGTCTCAAAAAAAAAAAAGAAAGAAAAAAGGAAAAGGCCTGGGATTTTAAAGCAGCTGAGACAGGCAGTTTTTGGAAGTTTTATGTTCCACATTACAAGGGTTTGATGTGTCTCCTGTGGGATTCTCCTTCAGTGCTTCCAGGTTAGCTGTGGCTTGGGAGTGGGCCAGAGCTCTGCAGAAGAGGCAACAACGCACCTTGTTCAGAGACTCTTAAAAAAGACAACTTAGGACCAGGCGCGGTGGCTCACGCCTGTAATCCCAGCACTTTGGGAGGCCGAGGTGGGCGGATCACAAGGTCAGGAGATCGAGACCATCCTGGCTAACTCGGTGAAACCCCATCTCTACTAAAAATACAAAAAAAATTAGCCGGGCGTGGTGGCATGCGCCTGTAATCCCAGCTACTCTGGAGGCTGAGGCACAGAATTGCTTAAACCTGGAGAGGCGGAGGTTGCAGTGAGCTGAGATTGCGCCACTGCACTCCAGCCTGGGCGACAGAAAGAGACCCCATCTCAAAAAAAAAAAAAAAAACACCTTGGCAGGGTGCGGTGGCTCACGCCTGTAATCTCAGCACTTTGGGAGGCCAAGGTGGGCGGATCACGAGGTCAGGAGATCAAGACCATCCTGACTAACACGGTGAAACCCTATCTCTACTAAAAATGCAAAAAATCAGCTGGACGTGGTGGCGGGCGCCTGTAGTCCCAGCTACTCAGGAGGCTGAGGCAGGAGAATGGCATGAACTCGGGAGGCAGAGATTGCAGTGAGCCGAGATCAGTCATTGCACTCCAGCCTGGGGGACAGAGCGAGACTCTATCTCAAAAAAAAAAAAAAAAAAAAAAAAAAAAAGACAACTTTTACTGCATTCACAGTGTAGCCCAGGGCAGGGTCGTGGATGTGTTGGAAAGGATGTTTTAGGCACTTTGAGCATACGGCTCTGCACTCGTTCACTCACAGGCAAGCAGTGCCCACCGTTTCCCTTTTGATTTCTGCTGCTCAGATTTCCACAAGCCATGGAGAGGCTGCCAGCTCGGATGGAACACTCTTCATCTCAGCCTTGTTATTCCATCGTCTGGGCTGCGATAAGGCAGAGCCTGGGCTGGTTAAACACACACAATCCCTGCTCTATCCCTGTATGAGTCTGTTCTTGCCCTGCTGTAAAGAAATACCTGAGACTGGATAATTGAGAAAGAAAAGAGGTTTTAATTGGCTCATAGTTCTTCTGCAGGCTGTACAGGAAGCATGGATGCTTCTGCTTTTGGGGGAGGCCTCAAGAAGCTTCCAATCATGGTGCAAGGCAAAGCGGGAGCGGGCAATCTTACATAGCAGAAACAGCAGCAAGAAAGAGAAGGGGAGGTGCCACAAACTTTTCCTTCCTTCCTTCCTTCCTTCCTTCCTTCCTTCCTTCCTTCCTTCCTTCCTTTCTTTTCTGAGGCAGAGTCTCCCTCTGTCGCCCAGGCTGGAGTGCAGTGGCGAGATCTTGGCTCACCGAAACCTCTGCCTCCCTGGTTCAAGTGATTCTCCTGCCTCAGCCTCCAGAGTAGCTGGGATTACAGGTGCCCACTACCACACCCGGCTAATTTTTGTATTTTTAGTAAAGTCTGGGTTTCGCCATGTTGGCCAGGCTGGTCTCGACCTGCTGACCTCAGGTGATCGGCCCGCCTCGGCCTCCCAAAGTGCTGGGATGACAAGGGCGAGCCACCGCGCCCGGCCGCATTTCTACTGTTTTAAACCACCACCTCTGTGGTAACTGGCTACGGCAGCCACAGGAAACTAACGCTCTTGTAAACCCCAATCTGTCCCCCGGCCCCTACCCCAGCAGCTGGAGGGATCTTTTAGGTCATGTCCCTCCAGCATTTTCCCCTGCCATGCAGAATGAAATCCACCTCCCTCCCACAGCACCAGGCTCCCCGCCAGCACCCCGGCCATACACCTCTTCCCATTCCCCTCCTCTCCTCCCACACTGGACTCCACCCATCAGCTGTCATCTGCTTGAAGTCTTTTGTTTTTGGAAACTTCTGTTCCAAGAAAACCTGCCGAGCTCGTTCCCACATTGGGTCCTACACAGTTATTGTTCTCTGTTGCGGGACGTCCTGTGGGACATGTGGTCTGGCAACATTTTGGTTGTGGGGACTTGGGGCCTGGGGGATGAAAAGGGGGCTACCGGCATCCAGTGGGCAGAGGCCATGAATGCCACTCAACATCCTATTGGGCACAGGGAGCACAGGATAGCCCAGTTCCCCCAACTTCAAAGAACTATCTGGCTCAAAACATCCATAGTGCCCAGGTGGAGAAATCCAGTTTCACGTTTTTCCATAACTCATTCCTTAACTCAGTCCTTTTTGCCTCTCAGGATTCAACTCCAAAGCCACCTTCTCGCAGTGGCTCACACCTGTAAATCCCAACACTTCGGGAGGCCGAGGCGGGAGGATCACGAGGTCAAAAGATCGACACCATCCTGGCCAATATGGTGAAATCCCATCTCTACTAAAAATGCAAAAATTAGCTGAGCGTGGTGGTGCACACCTGTAATCCTAGCTACTTGGGAGGCCAAGGCAGGAGAATCGCTTGAACCTGGGAGGCAGAGGTTGCAGTGAGCCGAGATGGCGCCACTGCACTCCAGCCTGGCGACAGAGCGAGACTCTGTCTCAAAAAAAAAAAAGCCATCTCTTTCTCCAAGAGACACTCTCTCACTATCCATTGTAAAGCAGCACTCGTCCCCATCACCTGCCTTCATTTTCTTGTTTTGTGAGAATGGGGTCTCACTATGTTGCCCAGGCTGGTTAGAACTCCTGGGCTTAGGCTATCCTCCCACCTCTGCCTCCCTAAGTGCTGGGATTATAAGCAGGAGCCACCATGCCCAGTGAAGCTTCATTTTCACCTACCATTATTACTATTGTTATTTTAAGAGATGAGGTCTCACTAGGTTGCCCAGGTTGGTCTCAAGCTCCTGGGCTCAGGAGATCCTCCCACCTCTGCCTCCCTAAGTGCTGGGATTATAAGCAGGAGCCACCATGCCCAGCCAAGCTTCATTTTCATCTACCATTATTATTATTATTAAGAGATTGAGGGGTCTCACTATGTTGCCCAGGCTGGTCTTGAACTCTTGGACTCAAGCAATCCTCCTGCCTCTGCCTCCCAAAGTGCTGGGATTATAGGTGTGAGCCACCATGCCCAGCCAAGCTTCATTTTCATCTATCATTACTATTATTATTTTAAGAGACAGGATCTCATTATGTTGCCCAGGCTGGTTTCAAGCTCCTGGGCTCAAGTAATCCTCCCACCTCGGCCTCCCAAAGTGCTGGGATTCCAGGTGTGAGCCACAACGCCCAGCCTGACTTCATTTTCTTCATGACCTCATCATCATTTGAAGCCATCCTGCTTATTTATTTTTTGTTGTTTTTGTCTGTCTCCCGGCTCCCAGCCCTCCCCAAGACATCCCAGCGGATTTTCACAGCCTCTGTGGGTGGAAATTATTGCTGTCTAGCCATCCCTGCCCCCATCATCACCCCCACCACCCCCAGGGAGTCATTAATTGAAGGTTTGTTCTTTCCTTGTAGCCAACAGATATTTTTCCCCCTCTCCTAGATCTCCTTCTGAAGGTGAGCGCTGCTGGCTTGGACCTGTCTGAACAATCATCACTTTATGCGGTTTTACTGGCGCTTTCTAGTCTTGCCAAGGCTGTGAGGATGGCTGTAAAGACGGTCGGCCTAGCTTTGCGTTGGAACAAGCTATTGAGGCTGTGCCGTTCCTTCTGAACGCACCTCATTGACTGGATGTTTCCCTGTGGTCTAGACATAGCCCTGGAACCAGAACTGAGGCCAAGGTCTCAGTAAACCTAAACCTCCACTTATTTCAGAATTAGAACCCCAAGATAACAGGAGAAGGGGAGCTGTTATGGGCTGATCGTGTTTCTCCAAAATTCATACGTTGAAGCCCTAACCCCCGTACCTCAGAATGGGACTCTATCTGGAGACAAGGCCTTTAAGTAAAAATGAGCCAGTCAGGGTGGGCTTTAGTCCAATACGACTGGTGTCCTTATGAGAATAAATTAGTGGCCAGGCACGGTAGCTCACACCTGTAATCCCAGCAATTTGGGAGGCCGAGGCGGGAGGATCACTTGAGCCCAGGAGTTCAAGATGAGCCTGGCCAACTTGATGAAACCCTGTCTCTACTAAAAATACAAAAATTAGCCAAGCATGGTGGTGCACACCTGTAGTCGCAGCTACTTGGGAGGCCAGGGCAGGAGGATTGCTTGAGCCTGAGAAATGGAGGTTGCAGTGAGCTGAGATGGCACCACTGCACTCCAGCCTGGATGACAGAGAGAGACCTTGTCTCAAAAAAGAAGGAGGAGGAGGAGGAGGAGGAGGAGGAGGAGGAGGAGGAGGAGAAGGAGAAGGAGAAGTGATTAGCACACAAGCACACACACACAGAGGGATGACATAGGAAGACCCAGGAGGAAGACAGCCATCTACAAGCCAAGGGGAGAGAGCTCCAAAGGGCGCCAACCTTGCCAACACCTTGATTGTGGGCTTCTGGCCTCAACAATTGTGAGACAACACATTTCTGTTGCTGAAGCCACCCGGGCTGTGGTATATTGTGATGGTGGCCCCAGAGAACTAACACAGGGGCCAGCCTAGGCTCTAACCCCTCACTCCTCAAGCACTGTTAGGAAGGCAGCCTCATCTCCCCAGAGTACTATTCTCCCTTTGTAACAAGGAGATGGTAAGATGCTTTTACTTTATTGAGCTGCTATGAAGAGCAAATGAGATAGATCTGATGTTTGTTTCCTTCTCTTTCTCTCCTTCCTTCATTCCTTCTTTTCTTTCTTTTTCCTTTCCTTTCTTTCCTCCTCCTCTTTCTTTCCTCTTCCTCTTTCTTTCCTCCTCCTCTTTCTTTCCTCCTCCTTCTTTCCTCCTCCTCTTTCTTTCTCTTTCTTTCTTTCTTTCTTTCTTTTTCTCTCTCTCCTTCCTTCCTTCCTCCCTCCCTCCCTTCTTTCTTTCTCTTTCTTTCTTTCTTTCTCTTTCTTTCTTTCTCCTTCCTCCCTCCCTCCCTCCTTTCTTTCTTTCTTTTTTTCTTTCTTTCTTTCTCCTTCCTTCCTTCCTTCCTTCCTTTCTTTCCTTCTTTCTTCCTTTTTTCCTTTCTTCCTTTCTTTCCTTTCTTTCCTTCTTTCCACAGAGTCTTGCTCTGTCATCCAGGCTGGATTGCAGAGATGCAATCCTGGCTCACTGCAGCCTCAAATTCCTGGGCTCAAGCAATCCTCCCACATCAGCCTCCTGAGTAGTTGGGACTATAGGTGCATGCCACTACGCCTGGATAACTTAAAAAGTTTTTTTGTTGTTTTTTTGGTTTTTTTGGTTTTTTTTTTTAGAGACGAGGTCTCACTATGTCGCCCAAGCTGGTCCTGGACTCCTGAGCTCAAGCAATCCTCCTGCCTCAGCCTCCCAAAGCGCTGGGATTATAGGCATGAGCCACCATGCCCAGCTGAGCCAACCCTTCTTGAGAGCACCAAATATGCCCCGAGATTTTGTGCATGATTGAGTATGCTAGTATGCACCTCTCTTGTTCAATTCTCCAGCAACTCTTGGCAAGGGGTTCTGTTTTATCCATTTTACAGTTCAGGAAACTAAGGCCCAGAGAGATCAAGGAACTTGCTCAAGAGCACACCAAGACCAGCATAGGTACGGCACTGAATGTGAATGCAAGTGTGCCTAACTCCAAAACCCAGGTCTTTAACCACAAGGTAGGCATACGGTGCTCTGATGTACAGGAGAGCCCTGCGCTTATTAGTTCTATTATTTACCATATACTAGTATGTTACCATTCACCACTAAAAAAAAACATTGAAGGCCAGGCACAGTGGCTCACACCTATAATCCCAACACTTTGAGAGGCTGAGATAGGAGAATTGCTTGAGGGCAGGAGTACAAGACCAGCGTGGGATCCTATGTCTACTAAAGATTTTTTAAAATTAGCCAGGCGTGGTGGCGCATGCCTGTGGTCCCAGCTACTCAGGAGGCTGAGGGGGGAGGATCACTTGAGCCTGGGAGGTCGAGGCTGCAGTGAGCTATGATAGCTCCACTGCACTCCAGCCTGTGCAACAGAGCAAACCTCTGTCTCTAAAAATAAATAAGTAAATAAATAACTTAAAAATTGAAAATCACATCTGCAGCTTAGAACATCCTCAATTTAAGCCTATAAACATTTATTGAGCACCTACTGTATTTTTAGTAGTATTTTAGGTGATTTAAGGAGAGGTTATGCCTCTCCTTAAAATTTATAATTTATTTCTGGAAAATACACTTATTATTCCCTAGAGTTTCTTGCAAGACAGGAGAGCATGTCCTATAAATTAGCTATTGCTGCATAAGAAATTTCCCAAAAACAGGCCGGGCACAGTGGCTCACGCCTGTAATCCCAGCATTTTGGGAGGCCAAGGCAGGCAGATCACGAGATCAGGAGATCGAGAGCATCCTGGCTAACATGGTGAAACTCCGTCTCTACTAAAAATACAAAAAATTAGCCAGGTGTGGTGGCGGGCACTTGTAGTCTCAGCTACTCAGGAGGCTGAGGCAGGAGAATGGCATGAACCTGGGAGGCAGAGCTTGCAGTGAGCTGAGATTGTGCCACTGCACTCCAGCCTGGGTGGCAGAGCGAAACTCCATCTCAAAAAAAAAAAAGGAATTTGCCAAAAACAGTAGGGGTGATGTCTGTGGCTCAGGCATTTAGAGAGAGTAAAGCAGAGATAACTTGCTTTTTGTTTACTTTTTTTTTTTTTTTTTTTTTTTTTAGTATTTCTTATTGTGGTAAAATGTACCTAACACAAAATTTTAACCATTTGAAGTGTACAATGTTCAGTGACATTCAGTACATTCACAATTTGTGCAACCAGCCAGGTGTGGTGGCTTATGCCTATAATCCCAGCATTCTGGGAGGCTGAGGCAGGAGGATTGCTTGAGCCCAGGAGTTGGAGGCTACAGTGAGCTCTGATGGCACCACTGCACTCCAGCCCGGGCGACAGAGCAAGATCCTATCTCTAAACAAACATTAAAAAATAAGAAAAATAATTTGTGTAGCCATCGCCATGATCCAATTCCATAACTCTTTCATCATCCCAAATAAGAAGTCTGGGCCCATTAAGGGTTCAGAGGGCACACAGACTCCACTTTTCAGGAGAGGTCTATCAGTCAATTTGTAAAAAGGGCACATAGGATAGATAAATGTATTGATGACGACATCTTTGAAAAATACAATCTGCTACAGATGAGGAGGCTGAATACATAAGTGCTGAGACATCCCAGTCATAGCAATGGCCAAGGGTAGAGGTGGCTGATCGTGGACGACGTGAATTGGGGTTCGGCAAGAATATAGGATTTTACATGGTGGGAAAAAGGAAGCGAAGACAGCCAACACCGGCTGGAGAAAAGCCTAAGACTTGGCAACTCCTTTTTGACACGTGTGGCCAGCGCTGTGAGGTTGAGTTTCCATGGGACTCTACAAACTGACGGCTTGTGACCAACACTGCCGCATATACATCCAGCACATGTCTTTGGGAGCCAGAGCCAAGAGCCCAACAAAGAACCAGTTACACAGATGAGTTTAGAATCCAATAAAGGCAGCCTAGTAGCTCTTCCCTCTAATCCAAGCTCTTTGGAAGGCCGAGCCCCGAGGCTCACTTGAGGCCAGGAGTTCGAGACTAGCCTGGCTAACGTGGTGAAACCCCATCTCTACTAAAAATACAAAATTGCCCGGGCGCAGTGGCTCACGCCTGCAATCCCAACACTTTGGGAGGCCAAGGTAGGAGGCTCACTTGAGGCCAGGAGTTCAAGACCAGCCTGGCCAACATGGTGAAACCTCGTCTCTAGTAAAAATGTAAAAATTAGCCAGGCGTGGTCGTACACATCTATAATGCCAGCTGCTTGGGAGGCTGAGGCAGGAGAATTGCTTGAACCCGGGAGGCAGAGGTTGCAGTGAACTGAGATCGTGCCATTGCACTCCAGCCTGGGCAATAAGAGCGAAACTCTGTCTCAAAAAAAGAAAGAAAGTAAAAGAAAACCAAGGAGGAAAGATTGGCTGCTTCAATAAATGATGCTGGGACAATTGGTTAGCTTATTATGAACACGAATAAAATTAGACTTCTTAACTGTCACTTTATGGTATCGAAATAAGTTCCAGGCTAGGCGCAGTGGCTCATACCTGTAATCCTAGTGCTTTGGAAGGCCTAAGTGGGAGAACATATTGAGGCCAGGAGTTCAAGACCGGCCTGGGCAACGTAGCAAGACTCCGTGTCTACAAGAAAGTTAAAATTTAGCCAGGCATGGCAATGTGTGTCTGTAGTCTCAGTTACTCAGGAGGCTGAAGCAGGAGGATTGCTTGAGCCCAGGGAGCTGGAGGCTGCAGTGAACCATGATGGCACCACTACACTCCAGCCTGGGCAACAGAGCAAGACCTTGTTTCTTGAAAAAAACAAAATAAAAAATTTTAAAAAATTTAATGAGGCCACAAAAGAACTAAACATATTTAGAAGAATGTTGATCTGATCCTAGACAGAGGAAGGCTTTCCTGAACATAAAGACATTAAAATAGCATTATACATTCAGTAAGGGATTTCCTCTGCAATATTGTCTAGAAAAGGAAAAGAAAAGGGAAACCTCGCCTTCCCTGGGTCCAACGATGGAGAATTGGCTAAATAAATTATTGGATACATCTGTATGTTGAATAGTCGTGTGATAATTAAGAATCATACTTAGGTAATATTTAAGGATATAAGGAAAATGCTTGTGCTATGTTAATTTTCTTTTTTAATTATGTTGCAGAATGTTATAATTATACCACACTATACTTTGCTGCTGTAATTGAAGAAAGGGGTGTGATTCTACTGACTGCTTACTGGGTATTCAGGACCGTGCTAAGCATTTTACATGCCTTTGACCATTTCCCTGGCCGGGTGAGGTGGCTCACACCTGTAATCCCAGCACTTTGAGACAGCAAGGCTGGAAGATTACTTGAGCTCAGGAGTTCAAGACCAGCCTGGGCAACATAGAGAGACCCAGTCTCTACAAAAAATTTAAAAAAAAAATTTGGGGTGGTGCACACCTGTGGTCCCAGGTACTCCGGAGGCTGAGGTAGAAGGATCTCTTGAGCCTAGGATGTCAAGGTGGTAGTGAGCCGTGTTTGCACCACTACCTGGGTGACAGCAAGGCCTTGTGTCAAAAAAAAAAAAAAAAAAAAAAAAGAATATGCAGTAGATAGTGTTACTATTATTCCCATATTACAGGTCAGAAGACTGAGGTATAGAAAAATTAATTCATTTGCCAAAGGTATCAGGTAAGCAAAGCAGCTGTGATTGTAACTCATGTCTACTAGTTTCCAGAGCCCTGGCAGAAGATCCCTTTGAGGCTATGGATTTCCAATGTTGCAAGACTCTCAAATGTTGCCAACTCTCAAAGTGAACGGGGAAGGAAAGGGGATACCAAAAGGATACGGAGATCTAAATGTTAGTTGTGAGTTGGGCGCTTTGGGAGGCTGAGGCAGGTGGATCACTTGAGCACAGGAGTTTGACACCAGCCTGAGCAACATGGTAAAATCCCATCTCTACCAAAAATACAAAACTTAGCCGGGCATGGTGGTGCATGCCTGTAATCCCAGCTACTTGGGAGGCTGAGGCAGGAGGATCGCTTGAACCCAGGAAGCAGAGGTTGCAGTGAGCTGACATAATGCCACTGGACTTCAGCCTGGGTGACAGAGCGAGACACGTGGGCAGCTTATGAAGCTCTCTCCTCTCTTGGAGTCTCTAAGTGACTTGTCTCTGCGGAATCTGGAGGTCCTATCTTTAATTAAAAACAAACAAACAGGCCAGGCAAGGACCCAGACAATTTTGGGTTGTATTTTTAGTAGAGACGGGGTTTTGCCATGCTGGCCAGGCTGGTCTTGAACTCCTAACCTCAAGTGATCCGCCCGCCTCGGCCTCCCAACGTGCTGGGATTACAGGTGTGAGCCACTGCATGGCCCCAGGAATAGGTTTGATCCTCAGCTCCTGCCCAAATCTAGGCTGCGGCTCAGCACCCCATCCCATCCTGTCTATTCCCCAGTCTTACAAGTGCAGGACACGGATAGAGGAAAGTAACTTAGCAAATAGGTGATGTGCCAAGGAAGGGAACGGGCAGGCCAGGGCAGTCCTAGCCACGCTAGGAGGGGCAGAGCCCCGTCAACACCTGCCCAGCCTCAGAAGTGAGTAACTGGCCAGGAATGCAGGTTGCCAGAGGACTCAGCTGCTGTGAGATGCCAAATTCTTTCTTGCGGATGTGAATTTCCACCGTCTCAGGAAGTGGCTGCTGTTTTCACACTAACTCTGCCACAGGCAGGGGATTTTCTAGGCCTCTCTATCTCACACTACACTGAAATCTCTTCAGACCAAATGAAAGCACCAGGGATCCGCTTGTGAGATTTGAGATGGGGGTTCCCAGTGGTGAACCCTATTGGAGTAGCAGTGAGAGCTGTTGTGTCTTGAGGCTCACTGGCTCTTTGTGGGGAAAAGCCCTGATCTGTAGCAGTTGCTGATTTCCACAGTGTAAATTCTCTCACGGTGACCAATTTCAAGTAGATAACAAGTCGGACAGGTATCAGGCACAGGTTCTTTGTGAGAAGTTAGAGGGGAAGAGAGTGAACGTGGGGGAAAAGAGAGAGACTTTGGGGACAGACCCAGAGACTCAAGTTTGCATCCAGACTCTCCCACTTGCCAGCTCAGACAACCTTCCTCCAAAGGTTCAGCTTTCTCCTATAGAAAACAGGGGCACTTGGCCAGGCACGGTGGCTCACGCCTGTCATCCCAGCACTTTGAGAGGCCAAGGCAGGCAGATCACTTGAGTTCAGGAGCTCGAGAGCAGCCTGGCCAACATGGCAAAACTCCATCTCTACTGATAATACAAAAATTAGCTGGGCACGGTGACACACCTGCAATCCCAGCACTTTGGGAGGCTGAGGCGGGCGGATTACTTGAGGCCACGAGTTTGAGACCAGCCTGGCCAACATGGTGAAACCCCATCACTACTAATAATACAAAAATTAGCTGGGTGTGTTGGCGGGCACCTGTAATCCCAGCTACTCAGAAGGCTGAGGCAGGAGAATCGCTTGAATGTGGGAGGCGGAGGCTGCAGTGAGCCAAGATTGCACCACTGCACTCCAGCCTGGGTGACAAAGCGAGACTCTGTCTCAAAAAGAAAACAGGGACACTAACAATGTCTACTTTGTTGGATCACTATGGGGATGAAATTTGGGGCAGTTGCAATAGCAGTTGGCAATTGACCTCCTCATATCAACTTCTTCTTCTTAACACTATCCTGGCTGGGTGCAGTGGTTCATGCCTGTAGTCCCAGCACTCTGGGAAGCTGAGGTGGGAGGACTGCTGGAGGCCAGGAATTCAAGACCAGCTTGGACAGCATAGCAAGACCCCATCTCTGCAAAAAATTTAAAAACTATGCTCACACCACTGCACTCCAGAGCCTGGGTAACAGAGCAAGACCCTGTCTAATATATATATATGAGATATATTATGTATATACACATATATATTTATATACATATATAAGATATATATACACATATATGTGTATGTCTATTTTTATATGTGTATATATTATATATGTATATATAATATGTCTAATATATATAACATATATGTTTAATATATATGATATGTGTGTGTATAAATTTTTTTTTTTGAGACACAGTTTCACTCTTGTTGCCCAGGCTGGAGTGCAATGGCACGATCTCAGCTCACCGCAATTTCCACCTCCCAGGTTCAAGTGATTCTCCTGCCTCAGTCTCCCAAGTAGGTGGCATTGCAGGCACGCGCCACCACACTCGGCTAATTTTGTATTTTTAGTGGAGATGGGCTTTCTCCATGTTGGTCAGGCTGGTCTTGAACTCCCGACCTCAGATGATCCACCCACCTCGGCCTCCCAAAGTGCTGGGATTACAGGCGTGAGCCGCCGTGCCTGGCCGTGTACGTAAATATTTTAAAAAAACAAATACCCCAACTTTTCCGAAGATATTTACCCAGAGGTATCAGTCCAATGTGTTCAAGGAAAACAACCTTCTCATTCTCATGACCCCTCCATACCAGGGAAGGAACATGTGATCAAGGACTAAGCTCATTGGGACGTCACGTTTTCTGGCAACAGGAATTGGTTCAGAGACAGCCTGTGACCTCAGAGCGTCCAATTGGAGCAAAGCCTTGGATTTGTTTGGCGGTCAAGGGCACTCTCCTTCTTGCTGACTGAAGACCCAGGAGAGTGTAGCTTCGTGAACTGCTTGCTGCATTTGTCTGTGATCACAAAAGAAAAAAAAAAAAAAAAAGCATTTTTTTCTTTGGCCAGAATCCTGGGATGCAGAGCTGAGACATGGATGGTGGTAAAGTTGGGTGTATGTTTCACCACGCCCCACCTGAAGCCAAATGACTGCTGTGTGTTCACGGGATTTCACGGATATGGTTCCGGGATTCTATTTATGGTAGTGATAGACAGTTTATTTTTAAAATAAATACATGTACGTTTGAAATGTGAGTCACTATAGTTTCTCTTTCTGCGATACATTTTCTTTCTGCAGAAATTCGATGATGTTTTCCGTCACTAGTAACAAAAGGTTCTTCCTGTATTGGTTTTCTCCTGTGTATTAGAGGGCTGCCATCTCTCAATACCACAGACCGGGCAGCTTAAACAAAAGAAATGGACTTTCTCACAGCTCTGGAGGCTGGAAGTGCAAGAGCAAGCTATAGACAGGCTTGGTTTCTCCCGAGGCCTCTCTCCCTGGCTTACAGATGGTCATCTCGTCACTGTGTCTTCAAATGACGTCACCTCTGCGTGCAATCATCATGGTGTGCCCCTGTGTGTCCCTCGCTCCTCTTCTTTTTTTTTTTTGTTTTGAAACAGAGTCTCACACAGTCACCGGGGCTGGAGTACAGTGGTGTGATCTTGGCTCACTGCAACTTCCACCTCCTGGGTTCAAGCGATTCTCCAGCCTCGGCCTCCCAAATAGCTGGGATTAAAGGCATGCACCGCCACACCCAGCTAATTTTTTGTATTTGTAGTAGAGACGGAGTTTCACTATGTTGTCCAGGCTGGTCTCGAACTCCTGACCTCATGATCTGCCCACCTCAGCCTCCCAAAGTGCTGGGATTACAGGTATGAACCACCGTACCTGGCCCCTCGTTCCTCTTCTTATAAGGACACCAGTCAGACGGGATCAGGGCCCACCCTAATTACTTCATTTTAACTTAATTATCCTTTTAAAGGCCCTGTTTCCAAGCACAGTCCCATTCTGAGGTACCCGAGGTTGGGACTTCAACATATGGGCCAGGCGCAGTGGCTCATGCCTGTGATCCCATCGCTTTGAGAGACGGAGCCAGCCACATTGCTTGAGGCCAGGAGTTCGAGATCAGCCTGGGCAACATGGACAAACCCCATCTCCACTAAAAATTCAAAAATTAGCCAGGCATGGTGGTGCATGCCTGTTATCCCAGCGACTTGGGAGGCTGAGGCAGGAGAATTGCTTGAACCCAAGAGGCGGAGGTTGCAGTGAGCCGAGATGGTGCCACTGAACTCCAGCCTGGGCGACAGAGTGAGACTCTATCTTGAAATAAGAAAGTAAATAAATAAATAGGACTGCAATGTAGGAATGTGGGAGGTACACAGTTCAGCCCATAACACTGCAGCTGCTATAACAAAGTGCTGGCCGGGGCATGGTGGCTCACACCTGCAATCCAAGTACTTTGGGAGGCTGAGGCAGGTGGATCACCTGAGGTCAGAAGTTCAAGACCAGTCTGGCCAACGTGGCAAAACCCCGTCTCTACTAAAAATACAAAAATTAGCTGGGCATGGTGGTGCGTGCCTGTAGTCCTAGCTACTCAGGAGGCTGAGGGAGGAGAATCGCTTGAACCCGGGAAGTGGAGGTTGCAGCGAGCCGAGATTGCACCACTGCACTCCAGCCTGGCAACAGAGCAAGACTCCGTCTCAAAAAAAAAAAAAAAGAAAAAAAAGAAAATTATGTCGACAGTTTTTCTGTATTGCTGCAGTCTTTGTAGTCGTGTGTGTGTGTGTGTGTGTGTGTGTGTGTGTTAGGGGGTGAGGGGATACAGGGTCTTGCTTAGTTGTCGGGCTGGAATGCAGTGGTGCAATCACGGCTCACTGCAGCCTCCAAGTCCCAGGCTACAGTAATTCCCCCACCTCAGCCTCCCAAGTGACTGGGACCACAGGCACATGCCACCACACCCAGCTAATTTTTGTGGGGTTTTTTTTTAGAAACAGGATTTCGCCATGTTGCCCAGGCTGGTTTTAAACTCCTAGACTCAAGCAATTATCCCACCTTGGCCTCCCAAAGTGCTGGGATTACAGGTGTGAGCCATTGCACCCGGCCTGGTTGTTATTTTGAAGAACTGTGTAACATTCTGCCTAGAAGATGTACCAAATTTTTTGTTTGTTTGTTTTTGAGACAGGGTCTTTCTCTGTCTCCCAGGCTGGAGTGCACTGGTACAATGACGGCTCACTGCAACCTCCAAGTTCCAGGCTCAAGCGATGCTCTGGCCTCAGTCTCTTAAGTAGCTGGAACTACAGGCATGCACTATCACACCTGGCTAATTTTTGTATTTTTTGTAAAGACAAGGTTTCGCCATGTTGCCCAACCTCCTGGCTCAAGCGATCCTCCTGCCTTGGCCTCCCAAAGGGCCGGGATTACAGGCATGAGACACTGCTCCCAGCCTGAGATAAAATTCTTTACTGCACAATGAATTATACTTCTGGGAAACCAAAAAGACTAACAAAATCCAGAGTAGTGAGAGAACAAGGAGACAGGCCTTCTCATGCTCTGTTTTGGGGGTGTCAATGATTATCATCTTTCCAGAAGGCAGATCGATGTTCTCATACTTCATTGGTGGGAATAAACTGGAACAGACTTTGGAAGACTACTTGGAAGGCTTATTTAACCACCCACAATGTAAATGAGAGTATTCTTTGAAACAGCATTTCCACTTTTCCTGAAGGAGATCATTAGACAAGAGTGCAAAGCCGTACGATTTGCGCATTGAAGTTTAATTTCAGCTGGGTGCAGCGGCTCACACCTGTAATCCCAGCACTTTAGGAGGCCAAGGCGGGTAGATCATCTGAGGTCAGGAGTTCGAGGCCAGCCTGACCAACATGGTGAAATCCCATCTGTACTAAAAATACAAAAAAGTAGCCAAGCGTGGTGGCAGGCGCCTGTAATCCCAACCACTCGGGAGGCTGAGGCAGGAGAATCGCTTGAACCTGGGAGGTGGAGGTTGCAGTGAGCTGAGATCATGCCACTGCACTCCAGCCTGGATGACAGAGCAAGACTCCATCTCAAAAAAAAAAAAAAAAGTTTACTTGTTTAATTTCAAATATTGAAATGCTGGTAACAACAGGCATGTTCATTAATAGGGAAGGGATTTGTTCAATAGTTCATTGGGATTGTGTTGTATCTACAGATCACACAAATCACTGTACAACATGATCAACCTCACTCAGAATAAGAAATATAAATTAAAACCACAAGGAAATAGTAGGTTTCACATCTCAGACTGGCAAAGATAAAGAAGGTAGCAAATTATTACTTAGGGTATTGGGGAAAGTTTATGTAGCTGATGGGAAGGTCAACTATAGGGTAGTTGATCCTATATTTGTAGGACAATTTGGCAACATCTATTAAACCCCAAATGCATAAGCTCTTTGACACATCAGTTCTGTTACTGAGAATCTGTATATGCTCCAGCATAGACTCAAAGATCTAAATACAAAGATATTAATTGTCACATGCTTAGTAGTAGTTACTAAGTAAACAGTTACTAATACAGTAAATAGTAAGTTACTTAGTAGTAAGTTACTAAGTAGTAAGTTACATAGTAGTAAGTTACTAATACATTAGTTACTACTAACTAATATATTTAAAGCTGGTTAAATATATTATATGACAGGGCCACAGGCAGTGGCTCACGCCTATAATCCCAGCACTTAGGAAGGCTGAGACGAACAGATCACTTGAGGTCAGGAGTTCAAGACCACCCTGGCCAACATGGTGAAACCCTGTCTCTACTAAAAATACAAAAATTAGCAAGTCGTGGTATCACGTGCCTGTAATCTCAGCTACTCAAGAGGCTGAGGCACAAGAATCGCTTGAACTCAGGAAACAGAGGTTGCAGTGAGCCGAGATGTTGCCACTGCACTCTAGCCTGGGCCACAGAGCAAGACACACTCAAAAAAACAAAAACAAAAACAAAAAAAATACAGCTCTGCATCCTATCAACAAATATGACTTAAGCCTACCGTAACTAGGCATTATTTGAGGGGCCAAGAACTAAAACAGTCTCTCCTCTCACCATGCTAAGATTCCAGTTGGAGAAGACAGAAAATTGTTCTAAATGTTTGTAATAGTCAAGTGGTGAAATGCACTAAGAAGAAAAATAAGTCCGGGTAAGGAAGAAAAAGCGCTGGGACTCAGTGTGTGCAATTCTATGGGTCAAGGAAGGGGTCTCAGAAAACATATGGGGAGAAAGCTGAAGGAACTGAAATGCGCGTATCAGGAAAAGAGTTCCAGGCCGAGGGAATAGCTCATACAAAGGCCCTGAGGTCAGGGTGTCCTTGGCACACTGGAGGAATAGCAAAGGGGCCCAAGTGGTTTAAGGAGTGAGTGACGAGTAGGGGGAGGAGCTCACTGAGGTATTGGGGGTGGCAGATCCCTGAAGGCCTAGTCAGGTTAAGATTTCAGCCCTGGAGGTCACTGACCTGAGATAAGACTTCTATTTTTTTTTTTAAGAATAACTTTATTGAAATATAATTCACATAATATACAATTCACTCATTGAAAGTGCACAATTCAGGCCAGGCACAGAGGCTCACACCTGTAATCCCAGCACTTTGGGAGGCCAAGGCTGGTGGATCACCAGAGGTGAGGAGTTCGAGACCAGCCTGGCCAACATGGTGAAACCCCTTCTCTACTAAAAATACAAAAATTAGCCAGATGTGGTGGCACACACCTGTAATCCCAGTTACTCGGGAGGCTGAGGCTGGAGAATCACATGAACTCTGGAGATGGAGGTTGTAGCGAGCTGAGATCAGGCCACTACACTCCAGCCTGGGTGACAGAGCAAGACTCTGTCTCAAAAATAAGATAAAATGCATCACGTTACAGGGGGATGGCACGTTAGCAGCACCTAAAGCAAGGGGTGCAGAGTGAAAATGTACACTCTTCTGAGTGAGCACCCGGTGCTGATGGGGAGATGTTCACAGCTGCCCTCCTCTATGCCTGTCCTCGCCAGGAGAAGATGCTCTGCAGATTGTTCCAGTCGAGGATGCGTGGCATATGGGGATGAGTCTGCAGAGCAGTGATCAGGGGAAGAGGCTGAGGAAGGCGGGCTGGGAAGGAATCAAGAATGAACAGCAGGGAAAGCTGAACTGCGATGCAGTCTCGATGAAGGCCTCAGCTGACTCCGTAGGGAGCGCCGGAACAGGGAGGGCCCTTCCGAGCAGGCTTGAGTTGAGACAGGAAACTGGGTCTTCAGACCCCCTTGCTATCAAGCGTTGAATGCAGTTGCCCTGGAAAAGGACAGGGCTCTGTGCAACCTGAGGACTCTCTGCAGTCAAGGTAACACCTGCAGAGGGCCAGCGGGGGAGGGTGGGGCTCCCAGCAGTGACAGGAGTCAATCCTTCCCTCCTATCAGGAGTCTCGGGGTTGCCATCATAGGGTTACCATGGCTGGCCATTGGGCTGCACTCCTTGGGAGAGTAGGTACAGGGAAAGACTAAGTCCTCCCAGGACATCATCTGACCAGGCAGTCCTCCCTCCTCCACCATCCTCCTTTCCCTGGGAGATCTGGGGTTCGAATCTTGGGGTGGACTCAAGGAAGTGGGTATCAGAAGTCACCCAACCTGGGCCTGCCTTTGAGCAGGCAAGGAATCCCTTCCACACGGCCACACTCACTACCACTTGCCTTCTCTCTCTCTCTCTGCTCCCTCAATGCCCAACAAGCAGACCCCCCATAACAGAAAAATAGGACTCTGTAGCCTGCAGCCCTGCCCGTCAGTGGCCAGGTAGCCTTAGGTAAGGCAGCGCCTGTCACCTGTGACTCACTCCGCTTTCTCAACCATCCAACATGGATAAAGGTTCTTTTTACACAGGGTCTCCGGAGTCTCGCTCTGTGGCCCAGGCTGGAATGCAGTGGTGGGATCACAGCTCGCTGCAGCCTCAACCTCCTAGGCTCAAGTGATCCTCCCGCCTCAGCCTCCCACGTAGCTGGGACCACATATGTGCACCACCACACCTGGCTGATAAAGGTTCATTTGGAGGCAGACCACTGTACCTAGAGCCCAGTGCCTGGCAGTCAAGGGGTCCTCACCAATGGAAGCTGTCGCGATTGTGCACAGGAACACACGCTTGACCTATAGAGAAATTATGAGGCAGTCAAGGGGTCCTCACCAATGGAAGCTGTTGTCGCGATTGTGCACAGGAACACACGCTTGACCTATAGAGAAATTATGAGGATGTGGTCGTAGGATGGCTTGGCGTCACGTGGAAAGATGGGTTTGTGCCAGTGGGGATTTCTTAGGGGAGATGGGTGCTCTTTATCTGCTGTGAGTTGAGTTCTGTGTCCGCAAAAAGATAAGGTGAAGACCCAACTCTGGTACCGCGAGTGTGACCTTATTTGGAAATAGTCTTGTTAGCTGTCATTAAGATGTAAGTTAAGATGAAGTCAGACTGGACAAGGGAGGGCCCTAAATCAAGTGACTGATGTCCTTTATAAGAAGAGAAGAGGGCCAGGCGCAGTGGCTCACGCCTGTCATCCCAGCACTTTGGGAGGCCGAGGCAGGGGGATCACGAGGTCAGGAGTTCGAGACCAGCCTGACCAACATGGTGAAAACCTGTCTCTACTACAAATACAAAAGTTAGCTGGGTGTGGTGGCACGTGCCTGTAACCCTAGCTACTCAGGAGGCTATGGCAGGAGAATTGCTTGAACCCAGGAAGTGGAGGTTGCAGTGAGCCAAGATCATGCCACTGCACTCCAGCCTGGGCAACAGAGTAAAACTCTGTCTCAAAAAAAAAAAAAAAAAGAGAGAGAGAGAGAGAGAGAGAGAGAAGAGGCTGGGTGCATGTCTTAATCCCAGCACTTTGGGAGGCCAAGGCAGGAGGATCGCTTGAGACCAGCCTGGGCAACATGACAAGACCCTGACTCTACAAAATTAGCTGGGTGTGGTGCTGTGCACCTGTAGTCCCAGCTACTCGGGAGGCTGAGGTGGGAGGATCACTTGAGCCCAGGTGGTCAAGGCTGAAGTGAACTGTGATCGCTGCACTCCAGCCTAGGCAACAGAATGAGACACTATCTCAAAAAAAAAAAAAAAAAGGAAAAGAAAAGAACCTTCCAGCACCTCTCCTGCCAAGAGGACAGATGAGAAGACGACTGACAAGCCCCCTGAATCCGTGACCTGAATTGGGGGTGGAGAGAGAAAAGGGTTCCAGAGAGAGGATCAGACAGGAGGCAGTGAGTTTACAGAAATCACTGGAGGAGGTTTGGCTGTAAAAGGAGAAGAGAGAAAGAGGGAGGATAGCTGGAGGGGGGTGAGGCATCCTGAAGGCTTTTGAGTGTTTTGTTCTGTTTCTAACAAGAAGCCTTCAAAGCCTGTTGAAAAGTGATGGGGAGGGCCCAGTGGACTAGGAGAGGTGGTGGGAGGGAGGTGGGGAGGGTTCCGTGTCATGGATGGGGAGCAGGCTTGCAGAGAGGAAGGGATGATGGGGAGGACAGGTCTGTGTGTTTGGAAGAGGGGTTTGGAGTTTCTTTCTTGCTGTTTTTTGTTTTTTGAGACAGAGTCTGCTCTGTCGCCCAGGCTGGAGTGCAGTGGTGCGATCTCGGAATCTCAGCTCACTGCAACCTCCGCCGCCTTCCAGGTTCAAGCGATTCTCCTGCCCTAGCCTCCGGAGCAGCTGGGATTGTAGTTGTGTGCCACCACACCTGGCTAATTTTTATAGTTTTAGTAGAAACAGGGTTTCACCATGTTGGCCAGGCTGGTCGCGAACCCCTGACCTCAAGTGATCCTCTTACTTCAACCTTGCAAAGTGCTGGGATTACAGGCATGAGCCACTGTCCCTGGCCAACGGGTGTTGGAGTTTCTAGCTGAAGGCTTCGAGGACCCTCGTGAGGGGGAGGTGAGGCCACCATCTGACTGAGAGGAAAGGGAAGGGTCAGGGATCACAGGTGTGAAGAGAGAAGAGAAGGGAGTTTAAAACAGTTACTACAAGCCAGGTGCAGTGGCTCAAGCCTGTAATTCCAGCACTTTGGGAGGCCGAGGCAGGTGGATTGCTTGAGCCCAGGAGTTCGAGACCAGCCTGGGCAACCTGGCAAGCCCCTAACTCTATAAAAAATACAAAAATTAGCTGGGCATGGTGGTGCACACCTGTAGTTCCAGCTACTCAGGAGGTGGAGGTGGGAGGATGGCTTGAGCTCCGGAGGTTGAGGTGGCAGAGAGCCGTGATAGCCCCACTGCACCCCAGCCTGGGCCAAGAGTGAGACCCTGTCTCAAAACAAACAAACGAACAAACAAACAGTAGAATAAAATAAAATAAAACAATGACTGCAGGGTGAGGAGGAGTCATGGAGCCCCAAGGTCCCTGGGAGGGTGGTAGCCCCTTAAAGAGGGCCATGGTAAATTTCCATGAGTGGCCAACAATCTCGAGCTCAACTACCCCTTGACTTCCCCCAAATCCTCACCCCAGACAGAGCAAATTACTTTTGCTTCTGAAACTCCCGCCAAGTCAATTGACCATTGAGCAGGATCACTAAGTGATAGTAGTTAAGAAGAGCGTACACCTGTAGAAATCCAACTTTATACAGCCTTCTGTCCATAAACAATCAAAATCTCAGCCCAGGGAACAGACAGCAAGTGTATGACATATTTACAAGGTGCAGGGCTCCCAGCAATGGGCATTAAAAGGAACTTCAGGGCCAGGCACAATGACTCACACCTGTAATCCCAATACTTTGGGAGGCCGAGGCAGGAGGATTGCTTGAGCCCAGGGATTCAAGACCAACATAGCAAGACCCAATCTCTACAAAAAAAAAATAATAATAATAATTAAAAATTGGGCCAGATGTGGTGGCTCACGCCTGTAATCCCAGCACTTTGGGAGGCCAAGGCAGGCAGATCACGAGGTCAGGAGTTCGAGACAAGCCTGGCGAACATAGTGAAACTGCATCTCTACTAAAAATATAAAGATTAGCTAGGCATGGTGGCATGTGCCTGTAGTCCCAGCTACTTGGGAGGCTGAGGCAGGAGAATCACTTGAACCCAGGAGGCAGAGGTTGTGGTGAGCTGAGATCACATCACTGCACTCCAGCCTAGGGAACAGAGCAAGACTCTGTCTCAAAAAAAAAAAAAAAAAAAAAAAAAAAATAGCAGGGCATGTGGCATGCTCCTATAGTCCCAGCTATTTGGGAGGCTGAGGCAAGAGGATTGCTTGAGCCCAGGAGGTCGAGGCTACAGTGAGCTGTGATTACACCACTGGACGACAGAGTTAGACTCTGTCTCAAAAAAAAAAAAAAAAAAAAAAAAAAAAATTTAATTAAAAAAATAAAAGGGTCCAGGTGCAGTGGCTTGTAATCCCAGCACTTTGGGAGGCCAAGGCAGGTGGATCACTTGAGGTCAGGAGTCAGAGACCAGCCTGGCCAACATGGTGAAATCCTATCTCTACTAAAAATACAAAAATTAGGCAGGCGTGGTGGCAGGCGCCTGTAATCCCATCTACTCCGGAGGCTGAAGCAGGAGAATTGCTTGAACCCAGGAGGCGGAGGTTGCAGTGAGCCGAGATCACACCATTTCACTCCAGTCTGGGCGACAGAGCAAGACTCCATCTCAAAAATAAATAAATAAATAAAACAAAAGGAACCCTGTAGCCAGCTCTTGCTGATTCCAAAGGGTGGCCAAGAAGCTGGCTTCGTTCCTCGGGCACGGGTGGGAGAACCAGAGCAGGCTCCTCTCCCCCACGGTACCATCTGTGCCCAAGAACCGCTCTCTCCACGTGGCTGGCTCTATTTCGGCAAGAGAAAGAAGCTTCTCAGATGTGAAGCCCACGGGAGACCCACACGTATGAAGCAGGAGACAAAAAAAAAAAAAAAAAAAAAAAAAGCAGCTCAAAATAGATTCTGTCTACAGCAGAAAATGACCTGGTGCCAGAATGGAGAAAAGTGGCCAAAACGAGCCAGTTTCGAGGCTTTCTAGGGTGCACACCAGCATTCGATCTGCAACAGGGGGTACCTGGAGGACTTCAGGATCGCACGGGCCCCTTGCGGGATGCAGACGAACCTCCCCCTTCATTCAGAAGCCCACCCTATGGCCTGGCTTTTTAAAAAAACCCCATCTCCCGGGATGAACTGGAGGCAGAAGCCACAGCGATTACTTGGAAGGAAGATCTGACTGCAGAAACACAGTGATCTGCATAGCAGGATGTTTCTAAGGCTCGTGGGAGCAAAGCCATGGTGGTTTCCAAGTAAACGGCTTTTTACAAATTAAGCACAGCTACAGACAACAGAAGCAAAAAATAGATAAATTGGATTACATCAAAATTTAAAACTTTTGTGCATCAAAGGATACTATTGTCACAGCGAAAAGGCAACCCAGGAGAACGGGAGACAATATTTATAAGTCATATATATATATATATATATATATATTCTTTTCTTTCTTTGAGACAGGGTCTCGCTCTGTCACCCAGGCTGGAGTGCAGTGGTGAGATCTCGGCTCACTGCAACCTCTGCCACCAGGGTTCAAGTGATTCTCATGCCTCAGCCTCCCAAGTAGCTGGAATGACAGGCACCCATCACCATCCTCAGCTAATTTTTGTATTTTTAATAGAGATAGGGGTTTCACCATGTTGGCCAGGCTGACCTTGAACTCCTGACCTCAAGTGATCCCAAAGTGCTGCGATTACAGGCGTGAGCCACCGAGCCTGGCCTGCAAGTCATATATCTGATAAGAGGTTAATATCCATATTATACATAAAGAACACCTACAATTCAATAATTTTTCTGAAATCTGATAAAAATGGATTTGAACAGACATTTGTCCAAAAGTATACAAATGGCCAATAAGCACATGAAACTATGTTCACCTTCAATAATCATTAAGAAAATGCAAATCAAAACCACAATGAGATAGCACTCTACCCTTTAGGATGGTCACTCAAGAAAAAATTGAAAATGAGTGTTGGTGAGGATGTGGAGAAATCGGAACTCTTCCCACTGCTGGTGGGAATGGGAAATAGCACAGCTATTGTTAAAAACAGTTTGACAGCCCCTCAAAAAATTAAATAAAACATAGGGCCAGGTGTAGTGGCTCATGCCTATAATGCCAACGCATTAGGAGGCCGAGGCAGGAGGATCGCTTGTACCGAGGAGTTTGAGACAAGCTTGGGCAACATAGTGAGACCCCATCTCTACAAACAAAAAAAAAAATACAAACATACAAAAATTGGTTGTGTGTACCTGTAGTCTCAGCTACTGGGAGGCTGCAGCAGAAGGATCGTTAGTGCCCAGGAGCTGGAGGCTGCAGGGAGCTGCACTCAAGCCTAGGCAACATAGTGAGGTCCTGTCTCTAAAAAACAACTTTTTTGGGCCGGGTGTGGTGGCTCACACCTGTAATCCCAGCACTTTGTGAGACTGAGGCAGGTGGATCACCTGAGGTCAGGAGTTCAAGACCAGCCTGGCCAACATGGTGAAACCCCCATCTCTACTAAAAATGCAAAATTAGTCGAGCCTGGTGGCACGTGCCTGTAATCCCAGCTACTCAGGAGGCTGAGACAGGGGGATCACTTGAACCCAGAGGTGGAGTTTGCAGTGAGCCAAGATTGTGCCATTGCACTCCAGCCTGGGTGACACAGAATTACCTTATGAGCTAGCATTCCAAAGAACTGAAAGCAGGAACTCAAACATATTTGCACACCCACGTTCACAGCAGCATTATTCACAATAGCTAAAAGATAAATACAACCCGGCCGGGTACAGTGGCTCATGCCTGTAATCCCAGCACTTTGGGAGGCCGAGGCGGGCGGATCACGAGATCAAGAGATGCTGGCTAACACAGTGAAACATCCCGTCTCTACTAAAAATACAAAAAAATTAGCCGGGCGTGGTGGCCGGCGCCTGTAGTCCCAGCTACTCAGGAGGCTGAGGCAGGAGAATCACTTGAACTCAGGAGGCGGAGGTTGCAGTGAGCTGAGATCGTGCCACTGCACTCCAGCCTGGGCGACAGAGCAATGCTCTGTTTTGGAAAAAAAAAAAAGGACAAATGCAGCCCAACTGTCCACCAGCGGATGGATGGGTAAACCAAATGTGGTCTATCCATTACAACGGAAGATGATTCAGCTTACAAAGGAAACAAATCGACCTGGCACGCGCTACAACATGGATCAACCTTGAGGACATTGCGTTAAGTGAAATAAGTCAATCACAAAAGGGCAAATACTGTCTGACTCCACTGATATGAGTTACCCTAAGTCTCAAAATTATAAAGGCAGAAAGTAGAACAGCGGGTGCCAGGAGGTGGGGGGAGGCGGATGGAGAGTGAGTGTTTAACGGGGACAGAGCTTCAGTATGGAAAGATGAAAACGTTCTGAAGATGGAGGTGGATGACGGTTATGTCACAGTGTGAAAGTATTGAATGTCATTGAACCGTACGCCTCAACATGGTTAACATGGCATGGTTTATGTTATGGATATTTTAAAACTATTTTTGAAAAGGTTTTAAGGCTGGGTGCAGTGGCTCACGCCTCTAATCCCAGCACTTTGGGAGGCTGAGGGGGATGGATCAACTGAGGTCAGGAGTTCAAAACCAATCTGGTCAATATGGTGAAACCCTGTCTGTACTAAAATTACAAAAATTAGCCAGGCATTATGGCACACATCTGTAATCCCAGCTACAGGGGAGGCTGAGGCAGGAGAATCACCTGAACCCAGGAGGCAGAGGTTGCGGTGAACCAAGATCATGCCACTGCATTCCAGCCTGGGTGACAGAGTGAGACTCCGTCTCAAAAAAATAAATAAGTAAAATAAATAATTGCTAAATAAATAAAATAAACATGTTTTAATAACTACTGAACTAAAATTTTTTTAAAAAGCACAAGATTCCCTTCCATAATTCAGGAAACATCTAGAAATTTGCCAGTCTGTGGTTGAGTGAGCAACTTCAGGGTCAGACATCCACAAGTCATCCCTAATTGCCCAGAATCCAGGCTCCCTGAGCTCATAAGGAGGAAACAAACAATGGAAATCCAATCCAACCCCCTTCTCTTTCTTTCTTTTTTTTTTTTTTTTGAGACAGAGTTTTGCTCTTGTTGCCCACACTGAAGCGCAATGGTGCGTTCTCGGCTCATTGCAACCTCTGCCTCCCAGGTTCAAGCAATTCTCCTGCCTCAGCTTCCCAAGTAGCTGGGATTACAGGCGCGTGCCACCATGCCCGGCTAATTTTTTGTATTTTTAGTACAGGCAGGGTTTCACCATGTTAGCCAGGCTGGTCTCGAACTCCTGACCTCAGGTGATCCACAGGTGTGAGCCACCGCACCAGGCTCCCTTCTCTTTTAAACATCAGAGTCAGCCTGTTTTAGGTGTTGACTTGAGGTTAAGAGATGTCCAGATAGCTGTTAAGGCATTATTTCTGGGTGTGCTTGTGAGAGTCATCTCAGAAGAGACTGGCATTTGTGGGTTTTGTTTTTGTTGTTTTTTGAGACCGGGTGTCACTCTGACACCCAGGCTGGAGTGCAGTGGTGTGAATGAACAGGGCTCACTTTAGCTTCAACCTCCTGGGCTCCAGTGATCCTCCCACCTCAGCCCTCTGAATAGCTGGAGTTACAGACACACGCCACCACACCTGTCTAATTTTTGGATTTTTTGTAGTGACAGGGTATCGACATGTTGCTCAGGCTGGTCTCGAACTCTTGGGTTTAAGCAATCTGCCCACCCCAGCCTCCCAAAGTGCTGGGATTACAGGTGTGTGCCACCACACCCAGCCGAGACTGGCATTTGAATCAGTTAATTGTGTCAGGGAGTTCTGCCCTCTCCCAATCTGGGCAGGCACCATCCAATTGTCAGTGGGGCTGGAGAGGATAAAAGAGCAGAGAAAAGGTGAATTCTGTCTCTCTCCTGGACCTAGGACACCCATCTTCTCCCACCCTAGGACATCAGAATGCCAGGTTGTCTGGCCTTTCGGACTTGGACTGAGCCATGCTGCTGGCTTCACCAGTTCTCCAGCTTGTAGATGGCACAGGGTGGGTGACAGTGTCAGCCTTGATAATCTTGTGAGCCAATTTCCATCATAATCCTCTTCTCATTTATCTATATCATTATCTATCTATCATGTATCTATCTGTCATCTATCTATATCATCTATCTATCCATCATCTATCACCTATCATTTATCACCTATCTATCTATCATCTATCTATATCTATCATCTATCTATTATCTATCTATCTATCATTTATCACCTATCTATCATCTATCTATATCTATCATCTATCTGTCCATCATCTATCACCTATCTATCTATCATCTATCCATATCTATCATCTATCTATCATCTATCATCTATCTATCATCTATCTATATCTATCATCTATCTATCATCTATCTATCCATCATCTATCACCTATCATCTATCCATCTATCATCTATCTATCATCTATCTATATCTATCATCTATCTATTATCTATCATCTATCTATGTCTATCATCTATTTTTATCTATCATCTATCATCTATCACCTATCTATCTATCATCTATTATCTATCATCTATCTATCATCTATCGCCTATCTATCTATCATCTATCTATTCATCCTCTATCTATCTATCACCTATCTGTCATCTATCACCTATCTATCTATCATCTATCATCTATCACCTATCTATCATCTATCTATCTATCATCTATCACCTATCTATCTATCTATCATCTATCACCTATCTATCATCTATCTATCAGCTGTCTATCATCTATCACCTATCTATCATCTATCATCTATCTATCAGCTATCTATCATCTATCACCTATCTATCATCTATCATCTATCTATCATCTATCTATCTATCTATCAATCAATCATCTATCTGCCTATCTATTTATCTGTCATCTATCATCTATCTATCATCTGTCTATCTATCTATCTATCTATCTATCTATCTATCTATCTATCTATCTATCTATCTATCTATCTATCTTCTATCTATCATCTATCTATCTAGCTATCATCTATCTATCTATCATCTGTCTATCTATCTAATCTCCTGTTGGTTCGGTTTCTCTAAAGAACCCTGACACAATACACTGTTCCTATTCGTTCGAAACATCATCTTCATTCTGCAGGATTCATCTCTCGCCAACATGCTGGCCGGACGGGCCTGGTCTGTCTGCGGGTGCTGTCTCCACACAGCAGGAACGAGTTAGCACATGCAAATGCTGCTCCCCGGCGCTGCCCATGTGTCAGCTTGGCTCATCCTGCGTCCTCGGCAGAGCCCAGCGCTTGTCTTTGCCCTTGGCCCTGGGCTCCAGGAAACGTTTACACTTTCTGCTTAAATCCTAAGAAACTGGATCTGGCCAAGCACTTTCCCCAGATTTAGCCACTTTTCTTGTTTCGATAGCAAATATCTTATCTATTCTCTCGAGATATAAACAGCACGAAGGGATGATTTGGTGGGTTCATCTGACACCAGATCCATTCAGATGCTGAGTCTGGGGTGCTGTGTGTGGACAAAACATGGGGTAGATAAAAGCGGGCATGTCCCCCAGGAGGCAGTACTTACTTCCTGGCCACCCTCAGGGACCCACTTGGCTCCCAAAGCTAAGCTTGGAGCTCCAACTGCCTATCTCAAGAGGGAGCCTAGGCCGAGTGCAGTGGCTCACGCCTGTAATTCCAACACTTTGAGAGGCTGAGGTGGAAGGATCGCTTGAGCCCAAGAGTTCAAGACCAGCCTGGGCAACATAGTGAGACCCCATCTCTACAAAAAAAGTTTGAAAATTAGCCAAGTATGGTAGCACATGCCTGTAGTCCCAGCTACTCAGGAGGCTGAGGTGGGAGAATCGCTTGAGCCCAGGAGTTCGAGGCTGCAGTGAGCCATGATCACACCACTGCATTCCAGCCTGGGCAACAGAGCAAGACCCTGTTTCTCTAAAAAAAAAAAAAAAAAAAAAAAAAAAAAAAAATTAAAAGGGAGCATGAAGTTCAAGTGTTCCAGAAACATGGAAGGGGAGACAATGATTTCTTTGAGCAACATGGGTACAAAAATATAGCTAGGTGGGATGAATAAGATCTACTATTTGGTAACACAACAGGGTAACTACAGTCAACATTAATTACCATACATTTTAAAATAACTAAAAGAGGCTGGGCATGGTGGTTCACTCCCGTAATCCCAGCACTTTGGGAGGCCGAGGCGGGTGGATCACCTGAGGTCAGGAGTTCAAGACCAGCCTGACCAACATGGCAAAGCCATCTCTACTAAAAATACAAAAATGAGCCGGGTGTGGTGGTGTGCGCCTGTAATCCCCGCTACTGAGGAGGCTGAGTCCCACTGTGCAGGATTGCGCCACTGCACTCCAGCCTGGATGACAGAACAAGACTCCATCAAAAAATAAAAATAAAAATAACTAAAAGAGTATAACTGGAACGTTTGTAACATGAAGAAATGATACATGTGGCCAGGCACACTGGCTTATGCCTGTAATCCCAGCACTTTGGGAGGCTGAGGCAGGAGCATCGCTTGAGCCCAGGAGTTTGAGGCCATACTAGGCAACATGGCGAGACCCCATCTCAAGAAAACATAAAATTGATTAAAAATTTTTTAACAAAATGTGAAACATCACAAATGAGGGTTCTCTGTAAGTTCTCCGTCCTGTTGATTAGATGCTTAGAAGCATTTTTTTTTTTTTTTTCAGGACAGGGTCTCACTCTGTCACCCAGGCTGGAGTGCAGTGGCATGATCTTGGCTCACTGCAACCTCCACCTCCCTGGTTCAAGCGGTTCTTGTGCCACAACCTCCTAAGAAGCCAGGATTACAGGCACACACCACCACACCCTGCTAATTTTTGTATTTTAGTAGAGACAGGGTTTCACCATGTTACCCAGGCTGCTCTCGAACGCCTGGCCTCAAGAGATCCACTTGCCTCGGCCTCACAAAGTGCTGAAATTACAGGTGGTATGAGCCACCATGCCCGACCAGATGCATTCTTTCTGAGTTCCACAGAAGGGGCCCCCGTTGACCCTGAGAACTGCTTTCTGAAGCACTCCTCCTATTTCCAGGCGGGACTCCTTCCTGGAGTGAATATCCCAAGCTTCATTTGAAAAGAGCTACAATGATGAGGCAAGAAGCCCATCAAGAAGCCCTCCCCAAGGGCTGGCCATGAACCTCACTCCTATTTTTAAAGCATTAGCTCAATGAGGTGGCAGTGAGGTCCAGGTATCCACTTTTCTTGATTAAACCAAGAATGGCTTTGCCTTCTGGAAGGTACCATTCCAGACAGGGTGTTGGGCTCGATTCAGGCTTGGGGGGCCTCCTGGGCAGGGCAGCACCGCAAGTCAGCACCTGGTGTGGGGCCAAGATTACATTTCCTGTCCCCAGGTCCAGTGCATGGATACACAGGCTGGCAAATCGGTCCACACCGTGACTGCGGGGCTTCCTTCCCTCCTTCCCTGGCTTGTATCTAAGGATGCTTCCCTCATCCCCAGACCCCAAGGATGCCTCTCCAGCTTGGTTTGGGTTTTTGGTGTTTTGTTTGTTTTTGTTTGTTTGTTTTTGTTTTTTCTTTTTTGAGACAGAGTCTCGCCCTGTTGCCCAGGCAGGAGTGCAGTAGTGTGATCTCAGCTCACTGCAACCTCTGCCTCCCAGGTTCAAGCGATTCTCCTGCCTCAACCTCCTGAGTAGCTGGGATTACAGGCTCACGCCACCACGCCCAGCTAAATTTTGTATTTTTAGTAGAGACGAGGTTTCACCATGTTGGCCAGGCTGGTCTGAAACTCCTGACCTCAGGTGATCTGCCCACCTCAACCTCCCAAAGTGCTGGGATTACAGGCGTGAGCCACCGCACCCCGCCTCGTTTGAGTTTTAAGTGTCACCAGAGGCAGACTGGGGACTCCAGGACAGAGACTCCCTCTTCCTTAGTTACATTTCAGCCCAGCCATGGCCATGACCCATATTGTCTCCCCAAAATGTATGAAGGCTACTCAGCTGCAAAGTGAGGGGTTGACTCTCACCCCAAAATGTGGAGGGTTGGCTGGATGCAGTGGCTCATTCCTGTAATCCCAGCACATTGTGAGGCCGAAGCAGGAGGATCGCTTGAGGCCAAGAGTTTGAGACCATCCTGGGCAATACAGCCAGACCCCATATCTTAAAAAAAAAAAAAAAAAGGCAAAAAATTGGAGGGTTCTGGGGTGTCAGGGCTGATGTGTTCTAAGGTCACTCTGACCCACCCTCTTCCTTTCAGATGAGGAAACTGAGGCTGAGAAAGCAGGTAAGCCTATCCGGGGCCACAGCGGGGCTTCCAAACTCCCAGGTCCTCCTCCCTAGTGCAAAGACCACAGGATACCCGGGAATGGATCACCTCAACAGACAGCACAGGGACGTGGTTAAAAGCGCAGGCCCGGGGCTCTCACTGCCCAGGCTTAGCCTCTGCTCAGTCACTTACCAACCCCAGGACATCAAATACAGTGTCTACTAAAAATACATTTAACTCCTCTTTAATAGCTATTGAGCTTCAGAGAGTCCATTCATAAAATAGATAAAAATAGAAGCTGTTTCATACAATAGATGCCCGATATCTGACATGCAGTGAAGCACTCAATAAATTCTAGATATTATTGTTATTAATGTTGACATCTTTCATTGGATTCTCTTTGTGAATTACAGCAAGCTTATAGGCTGGGGGAGAAATTGAGAGCACTTCTTTGCTATTTGTGGCCAGGCTTGTAAATCTGAAGGGTTGCTTTGGTTTGCTATTAGCATTCAGTTGCGCCTAGAGATACTGCATACATTTTTAAAAGCCTGTTTATGCCAGGTGTCGTGGCTCACGCCTGTAATTTCAACATTTTGGGAGGCTGAGGTGGGAAGACAACTTGAGTCCAGGAGTTTGAGACCAGCCTGACAACATAGTGAGACCCTGTTTCTTTTTCTTTTCTTTCTTTCTCTCTTTCTTTTCTTTAATTCTCTCTCCTTCCTTCGTTCCTTCTTTCTTTCTTTCTCTTTCTTTCTTTCTTTTTTTCTTTCTTTCTTTTTAAAAAAGCCTATTTGTGATGACCATTCTAGACATACTTTACTTCAATGGGAGAGGATATTTGATATTATATCTTCCTGAATAAATATACATAAACTACCCTATGAAAAAAAAAACCCGGCCAGGCGCGGTGGTTCACGCCTGTAATCCCAGCACTTTGGGTGGGTGAAGTGGGCGGATCATGAGGTCAGAAGATCAAGACCATCCTGGCTAACATGGTGAAACCCGGTCTCTATTAAAAATACAAAAAATTAGCCGGGTATGATGGCAGGTAGCTGTAGTCCCAGCTACTCAGGAGGCTGAGGCAGGAGAATGGTGTGAACCCGGGAGGCGGAGCTTGCAGTGAGCCAAGATTGTGCCACTGCACTCCAGCCTGGGTGACAGAGCGAGACTCTGTCTCAGAAAGAAAGAAAAAGAAAGAAAGAAAGAAAGAAAAAGAAAGAAAGAAAGAAAGAAAGAAAGAAAGAAAGAAAGAAAGAAAGAAAGAAAGAAAGAAAAAACCCTAATCCCAGCCAGGTACAGTATCTTACGCCTGTAATCCCAGCACTTTGGGAGGCCAAGGCAGGTGGATCACAAGGTCAGTAGTTCGAGGCCAGCCTGACCAAAATTGTGAAACCCTGTCTCTACTAAAAATACAAAAATTAGCCAGGCGTGGTGGCACATGCCTGTAATCCCAGCTACTTAGGAGGCTAAGGCACGAGAATTGCTTGAACCTGGGAGGCAGGGGTTGCGGTGAGCCGAGATCGTGTCACTGCACTCCAGCCTGGGCAACAGAGTGAAACTCCACCTCAAAAAAAAAAAAAAAAAAAAAAAAAAAATTCCAGCTCTATCCAAAAAACAGGCAATAACAAATGCTGGCAAGGATGTGAAGAAGGGGGAACCCTCATATACTCTTGGTAGGAATATAAATTAGTACATCTACTATATAGAACAGTTTGGAGGTTCCTCAAAAAACTAAAAATAGAGCTATGACACGATCCAGCAATCCCACTGCTAGATTTATCCCCAAAAGAAAGGAAATCAGTCTATCAAAGAAATCTCTGCATTTCATGTTTATTGCACTACTGTTCACAGTAGCCAAGATTTGGAAGCAACTTAAGTGTCCATCGACAGATGAACGGATAAAGAAAATGTGGTAGTTATACACAATGGAGTACTATTCAGCCATAAAAAAGAATGAGATTCTGTCATTGGCAACAACATGGATGGAACCGAAGTTCTTTCTGTCAAGTGAAATAACCCAGGCACAGGAAGACAAAGTTTGCATGTTCTTCCTTATTTGTGGGAGCTAAAAATTAAAATAATTGAACTCAGGCCATGTGTGTTGGCTCACACCTGTAGTCTCAGCACTTTGGGAGGCTGAGGCAGGTGGATCACTTAAGGTCAGGAGTTCAAGACCAGCCTGGCCAACATGGTGAAACCCCATCTCTCCTAAAAATACAAAAATTAGCCGACCATGGTAGCTGGAGCCTGTAATCCCAGCTACTTGGGAGGCTGAGGCAGGAGAATGGCCTGAGCCTGGGAGGTGAAGGATGCAGTGAGCCGAGATCGTGCCACTGCACTCCAGCCTGGGTGACAGAGCAAGTCTCCATCTAATTAATTAATTAATTAATTAATTAAAACAAAATAAAATAATTGAACTCAGAGACAGAGAATAGAAGGATGATTACCAGAGGCTGGGAAGGGTAGGTGGCAGGGGGCGGGAGAAAGAGCGGATGGTTAACGGGTGCAAAAAATAGTTAGAAAGAATGAATAAGACCTTGTATTTGATAGTACCACAGGGTGACTATAGGCAATAGGAATTTAATTGTGCATTTTAAAATAACGAAAAGAGTATAAATGGATTGTTTGTAACACAAAGGATAAATGCTTGAGGAAATGGATACCCCATTTATCCTGATGTGGTTTCTTTTTGAGACACAGTCTCGCTCTGTCGCCTAGGCTGGATTGCAGTGTCACCATCTCAGCTCAGTGCAACTTCTGCCTCCCAGGTTCAAGCAATTCTCCTGCCTCAGCCTCCCGAGGAGCTGAGATTACAGGCATGTGCCACCACACTCGGTTCATTTTTGTATTTTTAGTAGAGACAGGGTTTCACCATGTTGGTCAGGCTGGTCTCGAACCCCTGACCTCATGATCCACCCACCTCGGCCTCCCAAAGTGCTGGGATTACAGGTGTGAGCCACTGCACCTGGCCCCCCGATGTGATTATTATACATTGCATGCCTGTATCAAAATATCTTATATGCCCCATAAATATATACACCTACGAGACACCCACAAAAATAAAAAACAAAAAAATTTGAGGCCTTGGTCAAAGATTAGGACGGATCTCAAGGTTTTGTCCCTGGAAGTCCTTTTCACCCTTCTGCACTCACCTCTGCACACATTTCTGTCTTTAAATGACATCCGTCAATCAACTACACTGATGTCGTTGTAGTGCTGCTCACTGCACAATCAGGACTGTTTGCCAAGTAGGCATTTGGGACATCACACCATGGGGTCACCACTGAGGCAGAGCCAAAGGTGAGTAACTGTGGCAACCCACAATGCAGTATTCTGGTGGAAAAAACCAACCAAGTAAAAAAAGAGTCCACAAGAAGATTCCTGCCTCCCTCCCTCCCTCATTCCCTTCTTTCATTCTCTCTCTTTTGTTTTTTTTAGACGGAGTCTCGCTCTGTCACCCAGGCTGGAGGGCAGTGGTGCCATCTCTGCTCACTGCAAGCTCCGCCTCCTGGGTTCACGCCATTCTCCTGTCTCAGCCTCCCGAGTAGCTGGGACTACAGGCGCCTGCCACCTCACCCGGCTAGATTTTTGTATTTTTTAGTAGAGACGGGGTTTCACCGTGTTAGCCAGGATGGTCTCGATCTCCTGACCTCGTGATCCGCCCGTCTCGGCCTCCCAAAGTGCTGGGATTTCAGGGATTACAGGCGTGAGCCACCGTGCCCGGCTTGCTTTCTTGCTTTTCTTTTCTCTTTTTCTTTTCTTTTCTTTTCCTTCTTTCTTTCTTTTCTTCCTTTTTTCCTTTCTTCCTTTCTCCCTCTTTCTTTTTCTTTCTTTCACCTTCTTCTTTCCTTCTGCCCCCTTTCCTTTTTTCTTTCCTTTCTTTCTTCCTTTCTTTCTCTTTCCTTTCCTTTTGTCTCTTTCTCTCTTTTGTCTTTCTCCTCTTTCTTTCTCTCTCCATCTTTCCTTCTCTCTCTTTCTTGCTTTCTGTGTGTGTGTGTGTGTGTGTGTCCTGACATTCATGACTCCAGCTCCCCATGATGCAGCGTCTTTGTCTGTGGGATCCAGTGGAGATTTTCTTTCTGCCTGGATGGCAAATCTGGGGCAGGAAAGCAGAGAAAGCATCAGGAAGCCAGGCCTGGTGACACACACTACGGCTACTCAGGAGACTGCCGCTAGAGGATGGCTTGAGCCAGGGAGTTCAAGGCTGCAGGGAGCTATGATCTCACCACTTCATTTCAGCCTGGGTGACACAGCAAGACCCTGTCTCTTAAAAAAAAAAAAGTGTTAGAGAACTGCCACTTAATACTAGAAAAGGGAAATTGCACTAGGAAAACATATACATAATTTAACAAAAGGAACAAGAATATTTGATGAAGATGCAGGAGGAACATTCTCTCATACACGGTTAGAGAATGAATTAGTATCAACTTTCTAAAACTCTACCTGGCAAATATAGTCAAAGTCTCTACATTTTAAAAGTATATTGTTTTTGGTCTGTGCATATTTGTGTGTGTACAGAAAAACACTGGAAGGTGCTAGGCAAACATTTATAGTGGTTTTACCCAATTGAAGAAATTATGGATAATTATTTTTCTTTTTATGTTTTCTTATAATTTCTTCCAATGCTTCTGCATTTCCTCAAAAATAGCTTTTTTTTTTTTTTGAGACAGAGTCTTGCTCTGTTGTCCAGGCTGGGGTACAGTGACGTGATCTCAGCTCACTGCAATCTCCACCTCCCGGGTTCAAGCAATTCTCTTGTCTCAGTCTCCTGAGTAGCTGAAATAACAGGCATGCGCCATCATGCCCGGCTAATTTTGTATTTTTAGTAGAAATGGGGTTTCACCCTTTTGGCCAGGCTGGTCTCGAACTCCTGACCTCAAGTGATCCACCCGCCTCGGCCTCCCAAAGTGCTGAGATTACAGGCGTGAGCCACTGCACCCAGCCCAAGAAAAGACATCTTTAAAAGGAAGGGGGAGGGAAAGAAAGGGCCAGACAAATGTGGGCACCCAGGGAGATGCCTTCATTTGCACACTTGAGCCAGGTCAGGTCCACCTGGGGGGCAGAGGGGGAAACTGAACTTCCAAAGTGATATTTCTCCCAACACAAAGACAAGGGACCATGGTTACAGCTAGTTCTGTGGCCCAGGGCAGGCAATCTAATCCCTCTGAGACTTGGTTGTTTTGTTTTGTTTTGTTTTTGAGACAGAGTCTTGCTCTGTCACCCAGGCTGGAGTGCAGTGGCATGATAGCTCACTGCAACCTCTGCCTACCAGGTTCAAGTGATTCTCCTGCCTCAGCCTCCCGAGTAGCTGGGACTACAGGCGCCCACCACCACACCTGGCTAATTTTTTGTATTTTTAGTAGAGATGGGGTTTTACTGTGTTAGCCAGGATGGTCTCAATCTCCTAACCTTGTGATCTGCCTGCCTCGGCCTCTCAAAGTGCTGGGATTACAGGCGTGAACCACCACGCCTTGCTTGCTTGCCTTCTTTTCTTTCTTTCTTTCTTTCTTTCTTTCTTTCTTTCTTTCTTTCTTTCTCTCTCTCTCTCTCTTTCTTTCTTTTTCTTTCTTCTTCCCCCTTTCTTCCTTCTGCCCCCTCTTTTCTTTTTTCTTTCCTTTCTTCCTTTCTGTCCCTTTCTCTTCCCTTTTCTTTTGTCTCTTTCTCTCTTTTGTCTTTCTCCTCTTTCTTGCTCTCTCCTTCCTTCCTTACTTCTCTCTCTTTCTTGCTTTCTCTCTCTCTCTCTCTCTCTGTGTGTGTGTGTGTGTGTGTGTGTGTGTGTGTGTGTGTGTGTGTGTGTATGCTGATGTTTATGACTCCAGCTCCCCACGATGGAGCGTCTTTATCCGTGGGATCCAGTGGAGATTTTGTTTCTGCCTGGATGGCAAATCTGGGGCAGGAAAGCAGACAAAGTATCAGGAAGCCAGGCCTGGTGACACACACTACAGCTACTCAGGAGACTGCCGCTAGAGGATGGCTTGAGCCAGGGAGTTCAAGGCTGCAGGGAGCTATGATCTCACCACTTCGTTTCAGCCTGGGTGACACAGCAAGACCCTGTCTCTTAAAAAAAAAAAAGTGTTAGAGAACTGCCACTTAATGCTAGAAAAGGGAAATTGCACTAGGAAAACGTATGCATAATTTAACAAAAGGAACAAGAATATTTGATGAAGGTGCAGGAGGAACATTCTCTCATACACGGTTAGAGAATGAATTAGTATCAACTTTCTAAAACCCTGCCTGGCAAATATAGTCAAAGTCTTTACATTTTAAAAGTATATTGTTTTTCGGTTTGTGCATATTTGTGTGTGTACAGAAAAACACTGGAAGGCGCTAGGCAAACATTTGTAGTGGTTTTACCTAGTTGAAGGAATTATGGATAATTATTTTTCTTTTTATGTTTTCTTATGATTTCTTCGAATGCTTCTGCATTTCCACAAAAAAGATTTTTTTTTTTTTGGAGACAGAGTCTCACTGTCACCCAGGCTGGAGTGCAGTGGCGCGATCTCAGCTCACTGCAACCTCTGCCTCCCGGGTTCCAACAATTCTCCTGCCTCAGCCTCCTGCACAGCTGGGACTACAGGCACCCAACACAATGCCTGGCTGATTTTTTTAATATTTTTGGTAGAGACGGCGTTTCACCATATTGGCTAGGTTGGTCTCGAACTCCTGACCTTATGATCTGCCCACCTCGGCCTCCCAAAGTGCTGGGGTTACAGGTGTGAGCCACCGCGCCAAGCCTATTCTTTCTTACTTTTTTAGAGACAGGGTCTTGCTCGGTCATCCAGGCTGGAGTGTAGTGGCGCAGTCATAGCTCTCTGCAGTCTCCAACTTCTGGGCACAAGTGATCCTCCCATTTCAGCCTCCTGAGTGGCTGGGACCACATTTGGCTCTTTTATTTTATTTTATTTTTTTCTTTTCAGAGAGATGAAGGCTCACTATGATGCCCAGGCTGGTGTCAAACTCCTGAGCTCAAGCAGCCGTCTCACCTCTGCCTCCCAAAGTGCTGGGATTACAAATGTGAGCCACCACGCCCATTTGATTTGTACTTTTTAATCCAAAGCTGTTCTGGTGTTTGGACTGACTTGCTTCCTGACCACAGATTTAGACGTCACTGCAGTACTGATTCTGCAGTGCCCTGAGGCACGTGTCCTCCTGTGTAGGGAGTCCTTATGGTCACTTCAGGGCTTGATTCTTCTCAAATGTTTAAGCATTTTTATTTATGTGTATATATATATATATTTTTAGATAGAGTCTTGCTCTGTTGCCCAGGCTGGAGTGCAGTGGCACAATCTCAGCTCACTGCAACCTCTGCCTCCCAGGTTCAAGCCTCCCGAGCAGCTGGGACTGCAGACATGTACCACCACACCTGGCTGATTTTTTTTTTTTTTTTTTTTTTTTTTTTGAAGACAGAGTCTCACTCTGTCGCCCAGGCTGGAGTGCAGTGGTGCCATCTCAGCTCACTGCAAGTTCTGCCTCCCAGGTTCACGCCATTCTCTTGCCTCAGCCTCCCCAGTAGCTGGGACTACAGGTGCCTGCCACCACGCCCAGCTAATTTTTTGTATTTTTAGTAGAGACGGGGTTTCACCGTGTTAGCCAGGATGATCTCATCTCTTGACCTTGTGATCCGCCCACCTCGGCCTCCCAAAGGGCTGGGATTACAGGTGTGAGCCACGGCGCCCGGCCCAATTTTTGTATTTTTGGTAAGAGATGGGGTTTCACCATGTTGGCCAGGCTGGTCTCAAACTCCTGACCTCAAGTGATCCACCCGCCTCGGCCTCCCAAAGTGCTAGGATTATAGGCATCAGCCACCACTCCCAGGCTCAAATGTTTAAGCACTTTCAAGTTTACACTCCGTGAAGTTTGCACTCACTTGATATTCCGGTGAAGCTGAGGGGTATGGGCTTTTCCCAATCCAAGCGTCTTTATTACATCTTTTTCCCAGTATGGATGTCCTTTTGTACTTTGGGGTTGTTTTTCTCTGTGTTTTGAAACACAGTCTTTCTCTGTTGCCCAGGCTGGAGTGCAGCAGTGCCATCATAGCCCACTGTAGCCTCAAGCAGTCCTCCCGCCTCAGCCTTCTGAGTGGCTGGGACAACAAGCATGTGCCACCATGATCAGCTAATTTTTTTTTTTTTTTGTAGAGATGGGGGTCTCACTATGTTGCCCAGGTGGATCGCAGACTCTTGGCCTTAAGCAGTCCACCCACCTTGGCCTCCCAACGTGCTGGGACAACAGGCATGAGCCACCATGCCCAGTGAAGCAAAGCACTTCGTATGCTCTCCCTGCTCCAGAGACAGAGGCCACTTCCCAAAAAGATATGAGGCCATAGACAGGCAGTGAGCTGGCAATCCATGCTTAGCTTTATTTCCTGGAATTGGCAAGGGGAGTCACTGCTCTCAATTGGACATCGAACTTCCAAATGGTGAAAAAGGAGGGTTGTGTGTGTATCGTGTGTGTGTGTGTGTGTGTGAAAGAGAGAGAGAGAGATTGAGTTTGGCAGCCAGACACAGTGACTGACACCTGTAATCCCAGCACTTTGTGAGGCTGAGGCAGGTGGATCACTTGAGGTCGGAAATTTGAGACCAGCCTGGCCAGCATGGTGAAACCCCATCTATACTAAAAATACAAAAAATTAGCCGAGCATAGTGATGCACGCCCGTAATCCCAGCTACTTGGGAGGCTGAGCAGGAGAATCGCTTGAATCCAGGTGGCAGAGGTTGCAGTGAGCCGAGATCACACCACTGCACTCCAGCCTGGGCAACAGAGCAAGACTCCATCTAAAAAAAGAAAAGAAAGAAAAAAGAAAATAAAAGAAAGACTTTGGGAAGCTACAGAGAGAGGATACCAGAGTTATTTCACCCTGGGCTGTAGTCATCCTTGTTGGAATCTGACTTCATTCATTCCATGGAATTTGGGAAGGGGGTGTATATGGAATAAATGTGTCTGGGATAGCTGCATTCAGCATTGCACACCCCCAACTAGGGAAATGGATCACCTTCTCAGGACAACTTGATCCAGCTGCCTGCTTGGGGTCAGAAGTAAAGACTAACCGGGACCTCCACAAGAAGTCCCGTCCCCTGGATACAAACAGGGGGAGGGCGGTGGCAGCACCTGGCTTCTTATTGCATGCAGATATCAGCTGGCCACGTGAAGCCCCATTTCACCACCTTCAGAGGCCATCTGCCAAGCGCATCTATTCTAGATCCTACAGCTGTGATCACACGCACTGAGTGGGTGTGAAGAGCTGGGCGTCCAGGACTTTCCAGCCCAACCCCGCAGGGTCTTTCTTCTTGGCCCCAGTCTCTGGCTTCTGTTAATGTGGCTGCGAGGACAAGCTCTCTCTCCCCGCATACAGGACTGTCACGCCATCCACGTGCAGTGTGAGGTCAGCCTTTCCTGGGTGGTTGAAGAATCTGTGCGAGTTGACATTATTATATTATATTAAAGCATAATTGTATTAATTGAATTTCAGTAGAGACTGTGTGGCTCAGGCTGGAGGGCGGTGGCTCTTCACAGGTGTCATCCCACTGCTGATCAGCTCGCGAGCTTTGACCTGCTCCGTGTCTGACCTGGGCCGGTTCACCTCTCCTTAGGCAACCTGGTGGTCCCCTGCTCCTGGGAGGTCACCAATTAATGCCAAACTCCTGGGATCGAGCTATCCCCTCACCTCAACCTCCCAAGGAGCTGGGACTACAGGCATGAGCCATCACACCCAGCACAGTTGATATTTCTTGTGTGCACCCAGAAATGTCATCCTGGTGACCAAGGAGAGAATGTGATGCCCCCTGTTTATAAGAGCCCAGTGCCCACGCTATAATGGGGTTACCAAGTGTCTATCAGTGCTCGGACAAAAAGTCTTCCATGAGAAGGAGTGAGGCTCAGCCAGGCACAGTGGCTCAGCTCTATAATCCCAGCACTTTGGGAGGCAGAGGAGGGAGGATTGCTTGAGGCCAGGAGTTCGAGACTAGCCTGGGCAACACAGTGAGACCCAGCCCCCCCACCCTCCCCCCCACACAAAATTAAAAAATTAGCCTAGCATGTTTGCAAGTTCCTGTGGTCCCAGCTACTCAGGAGGCTGAGTCGGGAGGATTGCTTGAGCCCAGGAGGTCAAGGCTGCAGTGAGCTATGATAACATCACTGCACTGCAGCCTGGGCAACAGAGCAAGACCCTGCCTGTAAAAAAAAAGAAATTAAAACATTAATAATAAAAATAAAGATCACTGAGCAGCTTAAAACTCAGGTTATCTCTGTAGCCAGTGCTACAAGGCATTGACCATTAGCATTGACCAGTGTCTTCAAGAAGCTTCCATCAGAGGCTGCAAAATGGTGCCCACAGGCCAAGTCCAGCTGTAGATTGCCTTGATTGGCCCATGAAGAGTTTGAAAATAATTGTAACTAACTGCCAATATTCAAACATTTGGAGATTTCCTGTGGAAAAAACAATCTGTGTTTTCCTGTTCTCTGGCCACACGGAGCTCACATTCGGGCCTAGTAAGTGCCCAGGAGCTGGGCTACAAATGCAGCTACCCCTTTAGAGTTGGCCTCGATGCCCACAGGCCTCTCTCCCAGGGGCCGGGTCTGCTCAGGCCTGTGGACACCTCACCAGCCCTGCTGGAGAAGTGCAATTCCCGGAGTGCGTTCTGACCAGGAAGGACTCCTCAGAGCTCCCGAGGAAGGCATGGGCCTCTGGCCTGAGGCTCACTGCAGCTGTCCCAACGCTGCCACCACCTCTGGGCTGTGGTTTTGTTTTGTTTTGTTTTGTTTTAGAGACACAGTTACACTCTGTGATCCACGCTGGAGTGCAGTGGTGCAATCATAGCTCACTACAGCCTTGAACTCCTGGCCTCAAGTGATCCTCCCGCCTCAGCCTCCTGAGTAGCTGGGACTATAGGTGCACACCACCACATCTGGTTCATTTTTAAATTTTTTTATAGAGATGTTGCCCAGGCTGGTCTCGAACTCCTGACCCCGAGCAATCCTCCTGCCTCAGCCTCCCAAAGTGCTGGAATTATAGGCTTGTGTCACCCCACCTGGCTAATTTTTATTTGCCTATTTATTTATTTATTTTTGAGACATGGTCTCATTCTGTCACCCAGGCTGGAGCGCAGTGGCACGATCATAGTTCACGGCAGCCTCAAACTCCTGGCCTCAAACGACCCTCCCACTTCAGCCTCCTGAGTGGCTGGGATTACAAGTTCATGCCTCAACACCTAGCTCATTTTTAAGTTCTTTGTGGAGATGGGATCTTGCCATTGTTCCCAGGGTGGTCTTGAACTCCTGGCCTCCAGTGATCCTCCTGTCTTGGCCTCCTAAAGTGTTGGGATTACTGGTGTGAGCCGTTGCACCAGACCCTGGTGTGTCTCTATGAGCGACTTCCCCACACATGACCTCACCTGACCCTCAGAGAAACCATCCAGAGATAGAAGGGACAAGGTCATTACCTGCGGAGGGAGAGCCCTTGGGCCGGATAAATGGCGCAAGGTATGGGCTGAAGCTTCCCTTGGGAGGGAAGGGACATAGGTCATGTGACAAGGTGATGTGGCCTGGACACTGTGGGGCACTTTCTGATCCTGGGTGAAAGTAAGGACGTAGGAAGGATGGGAGCGTGGAGTAATAGCAGAGTGGGTGAGAGGAGAAAGTGGAGGCCCGGCCTAAAGACGGAGGGGGACAATGGTGGGAGGTGATGAGCAGTGGAGATGCCAGCCTGGCCCAGCCGGGACTCAGAGCTGTGGCAGTGGCGCCCCCTGGTGGCCGTGAGGACGCCTGCTTCCCCTTCCCTGGGGATTTGATGGCACCATCATGGCAGAAATGATTCAAAGCTGAGCAGGTGCCAGGCACCGTTCAATGTGCACAATACGTGGGTGTTTCGCTTTTAAATTGTTTATTTAAGAGATTATTTTTAAAAATTAACAGGCAATTTCCTTGGGTCTTGAAATCATAATTTCTTTTTCTTTTTTTCTTTTTTGTTTTCTGAGACAGAGTCTCATTCTGTCGCCCAAGCTAGAAGGCAGTGGCGCAATCACAGCTCACTGCAACCTCGACCTCCCGCCTCCCAGGCTCAAGCAGTCCTCCCACCTCAGCCTCCCGAGTAGCTTGGACTACAGGTGCACACCACCACGCTCGCCCAATTTATACATTTTTTGTAGTGACAAGATCTCACTGTGTTGCCCTGGCTGGTCTTGAACTCCTGCGCTCAAGTGATCCTCCCGCCTCGGCCTCCCAAAGTGCCGGGATTACAGATGTGAGCCGCCACGCCCAGCCTGCGTGGGTGTTTCTACAAAATCTTAAGTATCTCTCACAACAACCCTGTGATTGCCACTATTATCACTGTCCCTTTTCACAGCCGAGGAGACCCAGGTGCTGGGAACTGAGGACAGTGATATATCCTATGCCAGTGCTATACTGGGATTTGAGCAACCCAGACCCACCCCAACGCACTTCAAAAACAAAAGTAGGCCAGGCACAGTGGCTCATGCCTGTAATCCCAGCGCTTTGGGAGGCCGAACGGGGTGGATCACTTGAGGTGAGGAGTTCGAGACCAGCCTGGCCAACATGGTGAAACCCTGTCTCTACTAAAAATACAAAAATGAGCCAAGCGTGGTTGTGGGCACCTGTAGTCCCAGCTACTCGGGAAGCTGAGGCATGAGAATTGCTTGAACCTGGGAGATGGAGGTTGCAGTGAGCTGAGATCACGCCACTGCACTCCAGCCTGGGTGACAGAGCAAGACTGTCTCAAAAAAAAAAAAAAAGTAGATCCAGCAGTTTCACTTCTGGGTAGACGCTCTGAAGAACTGAAAGCAGGGATTCCAGCTGATATTTGTGGGATTTTTTTTAACCTTTTTTTTGTTTGTTTTTGAGATGGGATCTCACTGTGTCCCCCAGGCTGGAGTGCAGTGGTGAGATCATAGTTCACTGCAGCCTCAACCTCCCAGGCTAAAGCAATCCTCTTGCCTCAGCCTCTCAAGTAGCTGGGACTACAGGCATTCCTCACCATACCCAGCTAAGTTTTTTATTTTTTATAGAGACGGGGTCTTGCTATGTTGGCAGGCTGGTCTCAAATTCCTGGCTTCCAGCAATCCTCCCACCTCGACCTCCCAAAGTGCTGGGATTACAGGCATGAGCCACTGTGCCCGTCCTTAACAGATATTTGTACACCCATGTTCATAGCAGCATTATTCACAATAGCCAAGAGGTGGAAGCTATCCAGGAGTCCACCTACCAATGAATAGATAAACAAAATGTGGTCTATCCACACAATGAAATATTATGCAGCCCTAAAAAGGAAATAAATGCTGACACCTGCTGCTGTGTGGATGAACCTTGAGGACATCATGCTCAGTGAAATCAGACAGTCACAGCTGGGTGCAGTGGCTCACACCTGTAATCCCAGCACTTTGGGAGGCTGAGGTAGGAGGATCACTTGAGCCTAAGAATTCAAGACCAGCCTGAGCAATACAGTGAGACCTCATCTCTACCAAAAAATTTAAAAGCCAAGTGTGGTGGTGTGTTCCTGTAGTCCCAGCTACTAGAGAGGCAGAGGTGGGAGGACTGCTTGAGCCAGGGAGGCGGAGGTTGCAGTGAGCAGAGATCATGCCACTGCACTCCAGCCTGGGGGACAAAGGTAACCCTGTCTCAAAAAAAAGAACCAAAAAAAGAAAAAAAAAGAAGAAGAAGAAAAGAAAGTAAGGGAAGGAAGGCGGGGAGGGGAAGAAATAAGTCAGTCACAAAGAGGCAAATATGGCCGGGTGTGGTGGCTCACACCATAATCCCAGCAATTTGGGAGGTCAAGGCAAGTGCCGGTGTCACAGGCATGAGCCACCATGCCCAGCCCGGTTGCACAATATTTTTGATGTAGCAAATGCCACTGAATTGTACCCTCAAAAATAGCTAAAATGGCAAATTTCATGTTACGCATATTTTACCACAATTTTTAAAAAATGTAAGTGTAGGATCCCCTCCCAGCCGGGGCTCTGGCCCTGCGCTGGCCCCACAGTGGAGGAAGGTGGACACGCACTCATTAAGGTGGACACGCACTGACCAGGATTTTGAGCATGTGGTTTTCCCTTCCATAGCCCTGGCCCTCAACCTTCCGTGACAATCGGCTTTCCTCTCTCATGTGATTTGACCGTGTCAGACTGGAACATTCGCTTTCCGTTCGCTTTACTGAACAACTCCTGGACATCCAAACTCTCTCTGTCCTCCGTCTCTCTTCCCTGAAGCTTCCTCGGCACACAGCACACCTAGGCAAGCCTGGGTGGGTACAGGAGTGGTTCACCCCATCCCTGGAACAGGCTCAGACACTTTCAGGCATAAAGGCCCCCTCCCTGGCTTGATGGTCAACCTGTGCCCGGTGTCACACCCATCAAATGACTTTGTATTTCCCAGCTTCTCTTCCACCGCCACTCTCTTGGGAGAGGTCAGGCCCTTCCAGCCCAGAGTGGGGGTCAGCGTGGACCTGGGATTTGATGTATACTCTAAGCTTGGAGGAAAAAAATGATTAAAAAGTCCCCCAAGGGCAGCAGGAAATCGGGCTCTGGACCCAGATGCATTTGTGACAAAAGGGATTAGACTCTTTGCAGCTCCTGTTAAAATCAGCCGCCGCGTCCATGGGTTGATCCAAGAATTCTCTGCAAAGTCTGTAAAATTCCATCCTTGGTCTTGCTTGCTTTAATGACAGTCTGTCACATGTTTGTCCTAATGTGTTCCTTCTCAGCCTGATTTTTTAAACAAACTGGCAACTTTGAAATGTAAAACAGTGAAATCTAGAATTTTCTCCCAGAGAAAAGTTTTCCAGAGGGAACTTCACACACACACACAGGCCCATCAATTGAGAACCATATGCTAAGAGCAACTAACTATGTTTACTTTACAAAAGAATAATGTCTTGGCTGGGCACTTTGGGAGGCCGAGACAGGCAGATCACTTGAGCTCAGGAGTTCGAGACCAGCCTGGGCAACATGGTGAAACCCCATCTCTACAAAACAAATTATCCAGACATGGTTGCACGTGCCTGCAGTCCCAGCTATTCAGGAGGCTGAGGTGCGAGGATTGCTTGAGCCTGGGAAGTGGAGGTTGCAGTGAGCCAAGATTGCACCACAGCACTCCAGCCTGGGAGACAGAGTGAGATGCTGCCTCGGTAATAATAATAACAACAACAACATCTTGAAACATCCATTTCTGCCTCTTTCTTCCCACTGGCAACAAAAGAGTGAGCCAGCTTGCAATTTTTTTCCCATTCCTCACTCCTGGCGGCAGCCAGGCCACTGGGTTCTGAGCTCCTTGTCTCCAGGGAGTTAAGATGAACATGCCAGAGTCAGCTTGCTTCAAGTCTCAGCTCTACATTTGCTAACTTTGGGTAAATCATTCAAGCCTCAGTTTCCCCATCTGTAAAACAAGATTATCAATGTGACTGCATCCTACATGGAGTGGACAGCAGACTACATGGGTGTCTCGAGACCAGCAGAGGCAACATGTTCTTGCTCTGTCACCCAGGCTGGAGTGCAGTGGTGCAATTATAGCTCACTGCAGCCTCGAACTTCTGGGCTCCAGCAATCCTGCCTTAGCCTCCCAAGTAGCTGGGACTACGGGTGCACACTATCACGCCCCACTAACTTTGTAACTTTTTCATAGAGATGGGGTCTCGCCGTGTTACCCAGGCTGGTCTCAAACTCCTTGCCTCCAGCATTCCTCCTGCCTCTACCTCCCAAAGCAGTGGGATTACAGACGTGAGCCACTGTGCCTGGCTAATCTTTAAATTTGTGGCAGAGACAGGTGTCGCACGATGTTGCCCAGGCTGAGTCTATATTTTCATACAGCCATTATTCCCCATGCTGAACTTAGAGGCAAAGTCTTATTATTATGGTTGTAGTTGAGAAAACCTGGGGTCAGCAAGATAACAAGGTTCCTCTGAGGTCAGCCAGTTTATAGCACACCTGAGTTGGGACTGGATTTCCACCCCTCAACCCCGCAAATCTCCTGTTGGGTACAAGGTGCTGCCTACATAATGCAAAATATCCACAGTAAATTACAGAGAGGTGAGGCTGCAGCTGTAGTCTGCATGACAAAGCAGTCTTTAACATACACACACACACACACACACACACATACACACACATACACATATACACACATACACACACACATACACACATACACACATACACACACACACACACACACACACTGCAGTGATCATCACGCACAGTATTCCCCTGTGAGAGAGAGTTAGTTGGCTTTTAGGTTGAAAATAAGCTTGATTCTTTCAGAGAATATCTTGATTCTCTGAAACAAGAAACATTGTCAGATTGCTTTGCCAAAAAGAGATTCAGACAATTTATTTTATTTTATTTTATTTTATTTTATTTTATTTTATTTTATTTTATTTTGAGACAAGGTCTTGCTCTGCTGCCCAGACTGAATGCAGCGATGCAATCACGGCTCACTGCAGCCTCGACCTCCTGGGCTCAAGTGATCCTCCTGCCTTAGACTCCGAAGTAGCTGGGACCACAGGCATGCACCACCACACCTGGCTAATATTTTTTTTTTTTTTAAGAGATAGAGACTCACTGTGTTGCCCAGGCTTACCTCAAACTATTGGGCTCAAGCAGTGCTCCCGTCTCAGCCTCCCAAAGTGCTGGGATTACTGGGATTACAGGTGTGAGCCACAGCACCTGGCCTCAGACACATATGATGAAATCTCCAAACTGCTTCTCTATAAAGGACAGATGGTGACTCAAGAATGTGAACTTGGCCGGGTGTGGTGGCTCACGTCTCTAATCTCAGCACTTTGGGAGGCCAAGGCGGGTGGGTCACTTGAGGTCAGGAGTTCGAGACCAGCCTGACCAACATGGTAAAACCCCATCTCTACTAAAAATACAAAAATTAGCCAGGCATGGTGGCAGGTGCCTCTAATCCCAGCTACTTAGGAGGCTGAGGCAGGAGAATCACTTGAACCTGGGGGGCGGAGCTTGCAGTGAGCTGAGATCGTGCCATTGCACTCCAGCCTGGGCGACAGCGTGCAACTCTGTCTCAGAAAATAAAAGGAAAATAAAAGAAAAAAAAGAACGTGAGTTCAAGGAACCTGACCCTCACGCCATCTTGTTTCCGCCCCGGGCGTTTATTTGCTTGTTTATTTGTGTTTCTTTTCTCCTTCACCAGAAAGCTGACTTCACGAGACCGCGGATCTCATTCGCTGATCGACGCTGCATATTCAGCATCTTGGAGAATGAGGTTCGTGTAGTTAATGAAATCCCGCCCAGCAGGGCCGACCCACACAGAGCCTCTTTGTGAAGAGCGTGCTCCTGAACTCCGCTTCAGAACCAGCTTTGGAAAAGAAAAATCTGAAAAAATTGACCTCAACTAAACTGGTCCAAATCCCTGAGCATAACCGAATCTTTCCTCATGCACTCTCCCCTTGGCCCATGTTTAATTTGGCTGCTGATGGTCATGTTTGTTTCAGTGAGGGTGTCACTCTACCCTGGGGGAAGATTTGGGTTCTGTGGGTTGATGTTATTTTTATTTTATTATTTCATTTTATTTATTTATTTTTATTTTATTTTTAATTTAATTTAATTTTTTACTTGAGACAGGGTCTCACTCTGTTACCCAGGCTGGAGTGCAGTGGTGGGATCAGAGCTCGCTGCAGCCTCAAACTCCTGGGATCAAGCGATCCTCCTGCCTCAGCCTCCCGAGTAGCTGGAACTGTGGATGCATGCCACACACCCAAGTTTTTTTTTAATTTCTGGTAGAGACAGGGTCTCGCTATATTGCCTAGGCTGGTCTCCAACTCCTGGACTCAAGCCATCTTCCCACCTCAGACTCCCAAAATGCTGGGATTGCAGGTGTGAGCCATTAGATGTCGTGATTTAAAACAAAACCCGCTTCTGCGTTTGACATGGGGCCTTTCACTCATGCTCTGGCCCTCTGCCGTGGTGCTGTGGTTCTCATTCTGGGATTTTTATTCCCTCCAACGTGCCTTCCTCTGGTGACATCTATAGGCAGCTGCGTAATTCATGCCCACAAAACAGGACAAACCGAGGAGCCTGGAGCAGCCAGGGTTCCTCTGGAAATAAATATTCTGTATTCTGTTGCATGCACACATATATGCACTTTTTTTTTTTTTTTTTGAGATGGAGTTTTGCTCTTGTTGCAAATGGCATGGAGTGCAATGGCATGATCTCGGCTCACTGTAACCTCCTCCTCCTGGGTTCAAGCGATTCTCCTGCCTCAGTCTCCTGAGTAGCTGGGATTACAGGCGCCCACTACCACGCCTGGCTAATTTCTTTTGTATTTTTAGTAGAGATGGGGTTTCATCATGTTGGCCAGGCTGGTCTCGAACTCCTGACCTCAAGTGATGCACCCACCTCGGCCTCCCAAAGTGCTGGGATTACAGCCACGATGCTTAGCCCATATTTTCTTATTATCAAAAACCCTAATACTTGTTATAGCCTCTAACCCACACTTCCCCTTCCAGGAACTTGAAACATTTACAGAAACTGTGGACACCTCCCCTTCTTGCCTTAAATACCTACAACTGTACAAAACACGTGAAACAGCAGTTTGTTTTCGTTTTTGGGAAGGGTCTTGCTCTGCTGTATAGGCTGGAGTACTGTGGCACAATCAGGGCTCATTGCAGTCTCAACCTTCCAGGCTCAAGCGATCCTCCCACCTCGGCCTCCTGAGTAGCTGGGACTACAGGTGTGAGCCACCATGGCTGGCTAATTTTTATATTTTTTGTAGAGATGGAGTTTCACCACATTGCCCAGGATGGTCTTGAACTCCTGAGTTCAAGCAATCTGCCCACCTCAGCCTCCCAAAGTGCTGGGATTACAGGCATGAGCCACCACACCTGGCCAACTGCTCCCTTTTGACCAATAATTCGGGAATGTGATTTTAAAAAAGCTTTAATTCTTTATATAGCCTTTAACTCACCCTTCCAGGAACTTAAAATGTTTTATTTTTTTCTTGAGACAAGGTTTCAGTCTGTCACCCAGGCTGGAGTGCAGTGGTGTGAACATGGCTCACTGCAGTCTTGATCTCCTGGGCTCAAGCGATCCTCCCACCTCAGCCGCCTGAGTAGCTGAGACTATAATCCTCCCACCTCAGCCTCCCGAGTAGCTGAGACTATAGGCGTACGTTGTCACGCCCGGCTAATTTTAGTATTTTTATTTCCTTGTAGAGATGGGGGTTCTTGCTGAGTTGCTCAAGCTGGTCTCAAACTGGCCTCAAGCAATCTTCCCACCTCAGCCTCCCAAACTGTTTTAAAAATTGTGGAGACTTCCCCAATTTATGGCCAAGATGGATTAACCCTCTGGCCTTAAATACCTACAAAACTGTACAATACATACAAAAAGGGAGTTTTTAGATAACAGTCAATAGGCAGCACTAAAGACTGTGATCCCTGGCACAGGAGAAACCAATGAGGCAAATGCTTCCAGGTGCCGCGGAAGGAGGGCAGCCGGGCAGAGCCCAGTGGTCTCCCTGAGTGCAGGAGACAGAGCTGAAAGTGTGAGCAGGCCTGGCCAGGTGCAGTGGTTCACACCTGTCATCCCAGCACTTTGGGAGGCTGAGGTGGGTGGATCATTAGAGGTCAGGAGTTCGAGACCAGCCTGGCCAACATGGTGAAACCCTGTCTCTACTAAAAATACAGAAAATTTAGCTGGGCATGGTGGTGCATGCCTGTAATCCCAGCTACTCGGGAGGCTGAAGCACGAGAATCACTTGAACCTGGGAGGTGGAGGTTGCAGTGAGCTGAGATCGCGCCACGGCCCTCCAGCCTGGGCCACAAAGCGAGACTCCGTCTCCAAAAAAAATAAAAAAGTTGGAGCAGGCCAAAGCAGCTGGAATTTGCAGGATGGAATCCCGCGGGAGAGATGTGCAAAAAAACAAAGTCTGGCGCTTTGCGAAGGATACCTCTTGACTCGAGCTCAGTTGGATCAGCTCACGCACGGGAGGAAATTACCCAAGCAAGACCAGGGGAAAGAATCACACAGTAGAAACAGGCAGAATAATTCCAAAGTCCACAAAAAGCTGGGAACTGTTCGTGTTCCCAGCAGGCAAAGTGAAAAGCCTCATAATACATGGGGCATTGAGTCACGCGTTCAGAGGGGCATTGCCTTCGTGGGGCGGCAGAATTGGCCCCAGACTAAGGGTTGCTCTAGTTTTGCAAGTCTCAAAAGGGTCACGCGTCTGGGCTCGGCGGCTTATGCCTGGAATCCCAGCACTTTGGGAGGCTGAGGTGGGTGGATCACCTGAGGTCAGGAGTTTGAGACCAGCCTGGCCAACATGGTGAAACCCCCTCTCTACTATAAATACAGAAATTAGTAAGGCGTGGTTGTGCGCACCTGTAGTCCAAGCTACTCGGGCGGCTGAGGTGGGTGCATCGCTTGAACCCAGGAGGCAGAGGTTGCAGTGAGTCGAGATTGTGCCACTGCAGTCCAGCCTGGGTGACAGACTGAGACTCCCTCTCAAAAAAAAAAAAAAAAAGGAAAGAAAAAGGATTATGCTATTTCCAAGTCACTTAACCATGTCCCAGAACAAAGCTCAAGAATATATTTTTTAAACAGAAGAATATTCAGCACCCAACCAGGTAAAATTCACAATATCTGGTGTCCAGTAAAAAATTACCAGACATGGCAGGAAGTATTGGCTCATACTTATAATCCCAGCACTTTGGGAGGCTGAGGCAGGAGGACAGCTTGAGGCCAGGAGTTCAAGACCCGACTGGGCAACATAGTGAGGCCAGGAGTTCAAGACCAGACTGGACAACATCACCTCTACAAAAGTAAAACTAAAAAATTAGCCAGGGGAGGTGGTGCACACATATAGGCCCAGCCAGTTGAGAGGCTGAGGTGGGAGGATCACTGAAGCCCGGGAGGTTGAGGCTGCAGGGAGCTATGGTGGCGCCACTGCACTCCAGCCTGGGCAACACAGCAAGATCCTGTCTCTAAAAAATAATAATCACCAGGTATGCCAAGAAGCAAGGATTGTACCCCAGGAAGAGGAGAAAAACCAATGAAATGAAATAACAAAGATAGAATTAATAAAGAGATTAAAACAGCTACTATAACTGTTTGATATGTTCAAGAAGGTAAATGAAAATGTGAGCACGTTATGGGTAAGTATGATGGCTCACACCTGTCATCCCAGCACTTCGGGAGGCTGAGGCAGGTGAATCATGAGGTCAGGAGTTCGAGACCATCCTGACCAACAAGGTAAAACCCCGTCTCTACTAAAAATACAAAAATTAGCCAGGCATGGTGGCACATGCCTGTAATCCCAGCTACTCAGGAGGCTGAGGCAGGAGAATCACTTGAACCTGGAGGGCGGAGGTTGCAGTGAGCCAATATCGCCTCATGGCACTCCAGCCTGGGCAACAAGAGCGAAACTCCATCTCAAAAGAAAAAAAATAAAGAAAGGAAAAAGAAAACTCGCTGGGTATGGTGGCTCACACCTGTAATCTCAGCACTTCCTGAGGCCGAGGCAGGTGGATCACTTGAGGTGAGCAAGGTCTCAGAGCCCCAGCACCAGGAAGTGGTCGATTGCAGGGTTGGTAAAAAGAATTTACTGACATCAGGCTGGGCATGGTGGCTCACATCTGTAATCCCAGCACTTGGAGAGGCCAAGGTGGGTGGATCCCTTGAGGTCAGCAGTTCAAAACCAGCCTGGCTAACGATGGCCAGGTGAAATGTAGCGATGGTGTAACCCCATCACTACTAAAAATACAAAAATTAGCTGGGCATGGTGGTATGGGCCTGTAATCCCACCTACTCGGGGGGCTGAGGCATGAGAATTGCTTGAACCCAGGAGGTGGAGGTTGCAGTGAGCCAAGATTGCACCACTGCACTCCAGCCTGGGCGACAGAGCCAGACTCTCTGTCTCTCAAAAAATAAATAAATAAAATGAAAATAAGAAAACTGATGTTCTAAGAGATTAAGCAAATATCCCAAGGGCAGACAGCTAGAAAAGCCAAAGATAGAACGGGATCTCATGTCTCCTGAGCTTCTTTCTGTCCATTCAAGGTCATATCTAGATAAGAACATGAGGGGGTTTTTTTAATTGTTATTTTTTTAGAGACAGGTTCTCGCTCTGTCTCCCAGGCTGGAGTGCAGTGGCGCGATATTGGCTCACTGCAAGCTTCACCTCCCGGGTTCACACCATTCTCCTGCCTCAGCCTCCCGAGTAGCTGGGACTACAGGCGCCCGCCACCTCGCCCGGCTAGTTTTTTGTATTTTTTAGTAGAGACGGGGTTTCACCGTGTTAGCCAGGATGGTCTCTGACCTCGTGATCCGCCGGCCTCGGCCTCCCAAAGTGCTGGGATTACAGTCTGAGCCACCGTGCCCGGCCAGTGTTTTTTTTTAATTGGATGGTTTTTCCTGGGGTCTGAATCTCATGGGGACTTCTGACCAATACAGGGAGACCCCCGCCCCGCCAGAGAACCCACATCATGGACAAGTGCAGACAGATAAAAATACGGGACCCTGGAGCCAGAGATGCTTGTTCTCTCATTATGTGCGGTTTAGTTGCAGTTTCTCCTTAATTAACTCACTTAAGTCTTCATTAAATGTTGCCTCCAGCTCATCCGTAAGTTGAGACGGAGCCGCTCACATTTCTTGTTCATGAAAAAATCAGCGTCCTGTAGTATTTTGTTTCTTTTCTGCTATAGCATTTCACACGTGCCTAAGCAGTTTGGGGCTCTCCCGATTTTTTTTTTTTTTTTTTTTTTGTCCCTGCTCAGAAACTGAAACATTGATTTAGTGACCACAGGGTTGGCCAGATAGCAAAAACAGCAAGAACAGGTTTTGAGTGAAAACTGCTGGAGAACTTCTTGGCAAGAAGTCCTCAAATGTGGTAGCCCGGAGGTGGCTCACTAATGCTGACACCAAATGTGTGCGCCACAGGTGGTGGTGGTTATAGCTGTGGCTGGTTTTTAGTAGGATGGGACGCAGGTGGGCTTTAAGAATCCCAGTTCTGGCTGGGCGTGGTGGCTGACGCCTGTAATCCCAGCACTTTGGGAGGCCGAGGAGGGCGGATCACCTGAGGTCAGGAGTTCGAGACCAGCCTGACCAACGTGGTGAAACCCCGTCTCTACTAAAAACACAAAATTAGCCAGGCTTGGTGCCACATGACTGTAATCCCAGCTACTCCGGAGGATGAGGCGGGAGAATGGCTTGAACCCAGGAGGCAGAGGTTGCGGTGAGCCGAGATTGCACCATTGCCCTCCAGCCTGGGCAACAAGAACAAAACTCTGTCTCAAAAAAAAGAAGGAAAAAAAAAACCCAGTTCTTGGGGAGGAAGTTGGCATAGAACCATCTGGGTCATGTGATCGACACTTCCACTGTGTTTTCCAAAGGAAATTTACATTCAGGAAGGAAAACATGTTGAAGAGTGGAAGGAGAGCCAAGAGAGTTGCTCAGTACTTGAGCAATGCATTTGTTATTCCGAGGAAAGTGAGTTTAGCGGGGAAGGAGGGTTCCAGTTCCTCCCATGCCCTCGCCAATGCCTGGCATGGGTCAGCCTTCCTCATTCTGGGCACTTTCATTAATGGGTATTGGCATCTCATTGTGGTTTTATTTATTTATTTGTAATTTATTGTTGTTGGGGTCTTACTATGTTGTCCAGGCTGGTCTCAAACTCCTGGGCTCAAGTGATCATCCTGCTTCGGCCTCCCAAAGCATTGAAGTTGCAAGCATCAGCCACCACACTCGGCCTATTTTTTTAATTAAAAGAAAATTTTAGAGACAGGGTCTTGCTATGTTGCCCAGGCTAGAGTACAGTGGCTATTCACAAGCACAAACATTGCACACTACAGCCTCAAACTCTTGAGCTAAAGTGATCCTCCTGCCTCAGCCTCCTGAGTGGGTGGAACTACAGGCGTGTGCCACTGGGCCCTCACGGTGGCTTGAATCTGCATTCTCTAACGATGAATAACGTTAAGCATCTTTTCCTGTGTTTGCCACCCATATTGAAAATTTGTTTTAAAGATAGGATCCATACACCAGCATGTTTGTATTGTGAAAGAAGATAAAGTCTCAGGACCCCAAACTCACTCTGCCAAAGAGAAAGTCAAGCTTAGAAACTGAGTCATGCAATACTGGCTTCCCTTTTGTTCCCAAGCGGAGAGCTATATTTTCATAACCCCATGTTCTAGCCTCATGCGTAAGCCAGGTGCCCACCATGATAGAAGGTTATGTATCTTCCCAGATGTTCTCCCTTACAAGTTGCTCACAAAGTGATCCCCTAATTCTTTCACGATACATCTGCCCCTATAAACTAGCCCTGAAAGCAAGTTCTGTTAAATCTTACACGGACGATGTCGATTACCAGCTTATTTTCACATAGATAGGACAAAGACAGGACCAGAAATCATCCTTCCACCTACCCTGAGATAAATGCAGCATGGCCCCTTTCCCCTACTCCCCCCTTTGCACATGTTTACTTTATCTTATGTAAAATGCAGATTTACTGAGCTCAAGATGAATGCAGCATAAACGCTTTACTCCCGCTTTTCACATGTTTATCTTACATAAAATGTAGATTCACTGGGCTTACAATGAAGGCATCACAGACTCTTTATTCCTTCTTTTCAAGTTTACTTTATCTTGCATAAAATGTAGATTTACTGAGCTCAAGATGAGTGTATCATGGACTCCTCTACTCCCTCTTTTCCCATGTTTATCCTGTGTAGATTTACTGAGCTCAAGATGAATGCATCATGGACTCTTTTCTCTACTCCTTCTTTTCACATGTTTATCTTATGTAAAATGTAGATTCACTGGGCTTGAGATCAATGCATCACGGAGTCTTTTCTTTACTCCTTCTTTTCACCTTTACTTTATCTTATGTAAAATGTAGATTTACTGGGCTTCAGATGAACGCACCATGGACTCCTCTACTCCCTCTTTTCATATGTTTAATCTTATGTAAAATGTAGATTTACTGAGCTCAAGATGAATGCAGCATAAAGTATTTACTCCTTCTTTTCACATGTTTATCTTACGTAAAATGCAGATTTACTGAGCTTAAGATGAATGCATCATGGACTCCTCACTCCCTCTTTTCATGTTTACTTTATCTTATGTAAAATGTAGATTTACTGGGCTTGAGATGAACGCACCATGGACTCCTCACTCCCTCTTTTCACTTGTTTACCTTATGTAAAATATAGATTTACTGACCTCAAGATTAATGTGTCATTGACTTTTTACTCCTTTTTTCACGTGTTTACTTTATGTAAAATGTAGATTTCATGAGCTGGAGACGAATGCCTCGTTGACATGTAAAATGTAGATTTATTGATCGCCAATCAGAGCCTTGAGAGAATGTGACCATTTGCCTCTCTGCCTACCCTCCCTTCCTTTATCCCGCCTGCTTGCTCTTTCCCCTTTAAAGAGTGAAGTTCCCAAACCCTCTTTGAAAACGCACAGGTCACAGATGCTTCTGTGGCTGGTGTTCCTCCCTGGCGTGTCCTCAAACTGCTGCATCAACCTCAGTCAATGGGGACTCCTGCCTCAGTCCCTTTTTTGGTTATATTATGTTAATGGAAAGATCTATTAGGGAGAGAGAAATTGATGGCACAGGAGAGGGAGGGGAAGAGTACGTGGAGAGATGTGCTTGAGAGGGTGGCAGGAATGGCATCCAGTTTAGATGGTGGAGGGGCTGGCTTTAGATAGGATGTGGATGGTTCTTTTTTTTTTTTTTCTCAAGACGGAGTCTCACTCTGTCACCCACGCTGGAGTGCAATGGCACGATCTCAGCTCACTGCAACCTCCACCTCCTGGGTTCAAGCTATTCTGCATCAGCCTTCTGAGTAGCTGGGATTACAGGCATGCACCACCATGCCCAGCTATTTTTTGTATTTTTAGTGAGACGGGGTTTCACCATGTTGGCTATGCTGGTCTCAAACTCCTGACCTCATGATCTGCCTGCCTCGTCCTCCCAAAGTGCTGGAATTACAGGCATAAGCCACCGCACCCGACCTGCTGATTCATTTTATAGCTAAAGGAGGAAGGCAGAGTGAGTAGACGCGGAGGCTGGGAGAGGGACGATGTCGTCTAGGGAACTTGGGGACACTCTCCTCCTGTCGTTACTAGTTTCTTACTTAAGGAGAAGGCAAGGTCATCGGCTGAGGATGAAGACGTGTTGGGGTTTGAGGAGATCAGGAATGCAAGAATGATCTGGGGAACAAGGAGGGAAAAGAGGGGGCCAGGTGCTGTGGCTCACGCCTGAAATCTCAGCACTTTGGGAAGCCGAGGCAGGAGGGTCACTTGAGCCCATGAGTTCAAGACCAGCCTGGGCAACATGATGAGATCCCCATCTCTACAAAAAATAAAGCATTAGCCAGGCATGGTGGTGCGCGCCTGCGGTCCCAGCTACTGGTGATGGGGGATGCTATGGTGGGGGAAATCACTTGAGCCCAGGAGGTTGAGGCTTCTGTGAGCTGTGATCGCACCACTGCACTCCAGCCTGGGTGACAGAGGGAGACCTTGTCTCAACAAAAAAGAAAATAAAAAAAAGAAAAAAAAAGAAAAAGGAGGAAAAATGAACTAAGGAAATAGGCTGGGCACAGTGGCTCACGCCTGTAATCCCAGTACTCTGGGAGGCCGAGCCAGGCGGATCACCTGAGGTCAGGAGTTTGAGACCAGCCTGACCAACATGGAGAAACCCCATCTCCACTAAAAATACAAAATTAGCCGGGCGTGGTGGCGCAAGCCTGTAATCCCTGCTACTCGAGAGGCTGAGGCAGGAGAATCGCTTGAACCCGGGAGGCGGAGGTTGCGGTGAGCCGACATCGTGCCGTTGCATTCCAGCCTGGGTAACAAGAGCGAAACTCCCTCTCAAAAAAAAGAAAAAAAAAGAGAGAGAGAGAACTAGGGAAATAGAGTCTGATTTCCTGGCGGGCATTTTGACTGGCATGAGACATTTGACTTGAAAGACCTGCAGAAGGCAGCAGGCAGCGGCTGTGGTTTGATACCATCGGACATGACCTGGGATTCCCATTAACCAAATTTGGTGTCATCATGACCCAGTCACCGGATCTGGTCACCCTGAGCCCCTCTGCAACTGCTTCAGGTGTTTCCTGGCCAGTGCGGCACCACTGAGCAGTGTGATTCACAAATGCCTGCATTATTCATGTTTTCGATCTATGCTAATGAGAACTTTGCCCAAAAGGCTAAATTATTAAGCGCGAGGGTGTGGTCTTCGAGCATGCTGTCTAGAAAACCGGGACATGCTGAATTTTCTTGCTGGTTTTGCATCTTTAAAAAGTTGAGCTTTTACTAACGATTCATAATTGCTCCCTAAATGAGAGCTGGTGATGCTAAGAGGTATCAAAACCCTAGAATGTGGATGAGAAAAGAGAACCCCAACTCATTAGACAGAGAGCAGCAAACCCCTTCTGAACTGGAAGCCACTGCTTTTTAGAACACTGTGAAGGTCATTTCTGGCGGCCATACCATTCCCACAGCTTGTCAGCCAAGGTGGTTTTTTATTAGGCTGGTGCAAAAGTTATAATTGCAAAATTATATTATGGTTGCAATTGCAAAAACCACAATAACTTTTGCACCAACCTAATTAATAAACATTAATCACCTCTCGCGATGGAGGACACTGAATTCAGGAAATAAAACATGCTCAACTGTGACCTAGAAGCCCCAGAGAACTGTTCTGGACTGGTCTAGACTGTTCTGGACTCTTCTGGACTGTTCTGGACTTGGGCAACACATACCCTGTGCATTTAGAAACAGTGAGTTTAACTGGGTATTTAATAAATAGATAACAACAATACTGAAATATTTTGTTGTTTTATTCATTTTCGGAAAAGAAAATGCATATACACATCTAGATGTAGGTCAAATATGCCACACTCTTGATAATAATATAATTGTCTTCATTTGGATAAAGATTTAATCACTTCAGTCCCATAATTTCAGGGCAGTTTAAAGGCTATTCATGAATAGTATAGGTATTTGTACAAAAGTCCAGTATTTTTCCGCTGGGTGCAGAGGCTCATGCCTGCAATCCTAGTGTTTGGGGAGGCTGAAGAAGGAGGATCACTTGAGGTTAGGAGTTGAACACTAGCCTGGGCAACATAGCAAGACCCCTGTCTCTACCAAAAAAAAAAAAATTAATTAGCTCTGTGCGGTGGTGTGTGTTGTATACCTGTAGTCCCAGGTCCTTGAGAGGCTGAGGTGAGAAGGAGCCATTGAGCCCAGGATTTCAAGGTGACAGTGAGCTATGATTGTGCCACTACACTCCAGCCTGGGCAACAGAGTGAGATGAAGGACAGAAGGAATGAGGAGCGGGGAGGGAGGGAGGGAGGGAGGGAGGAAAGAAGGAAGGGAGGGACGGAGGGAGAGAGGGAGGGAGGGAGGGAAGAAGGGAGGAGGGAAAGAAGAAAGGAAAGAAGGAAGGAAGGGAGGAAGGGAAGGAGGGAGGGAGGGAGGGAGGGAGGAAGGTGAATTTCCTACCTCCTTGACAGGATGGGAGGGATTGGAGTGAAAATTAGGTTGACTTATTATATTAAAAAACCAAATGTATTGTTTGATTTTCTCACATCTGACCTGTGTACTGAGAATTTAAACCCACTCAACTCCCAGTAATTACTGCTAAAACCATCTGGGTGAATTTCTCTGTAGCCTTTTACTGATATGTGGTGAATTTGTATTGTGTCAATTTAGCAAAACTGGGACTGCATTTCCTAAAATTCCCCTCCCTGCCTAGTTCCAGTTTACTGTGGGTAAGAAGACATATCTGTGGAGGTGGAGGTTGGCACTGGCTGCCATGTAACCCGCTCCCACAATTGTGTAAGGTCCAGTCGCTGTAACCACCGTCCTGTGTCTATAAATATATATTTTCCAATTTACAAAATACATTGAGCATAGTGCCTGTTTCACTTTACACTATATCGTGGATATTTTTCCATATCATTAAACAGACTTCTAGACTATCCTTTTGTTTTTAATGGCCCATCAATTAACAAATCCCCACACATTGGACATTGAGGTGATTTCCAATTGCGAAGAGAAACAAAATCTTGCCATTGCACTCCAGATGGAGAGCAAAACTCCATCTCAAAAAAAAATTTTTTTTAATTTAATTTAATTCAGAAATTAGCCTGGGGTGGTGGCACGTGCCTCTAGTCCCAGCTACTCAGGAGATTGAGGCAGGAGGACCGCTCAAGCCCAGGAGCCTGGATAATTATTTAGTTATTTCCATTTTTTGTAGAGATGGGTTCTTGCTATGTGACCCAGGCTGGTCTCAAACTTCTGGGCTCAGGCAATGCTCCTGCCTCGGCCTCCCAAAATGTTGGGATTTCAGGCATGAGCCACCGAGTCCAGCCATGCTTGGGTTTTTTGAAAACCCACCTGGCTAGGTTGGAGGTGACCCCAAGTGGATAAAGGTTAGGAGTCCACCATAGTTGTTTCCCTTCCCAAAAGAGATGCTGGAGGCTTGGGCTCGGGTAGTGACTGGTCCGTGAAGAGAAGATGAAGTTGAGAGATATTTAGGAAGTGACATCTGTTGAGAGAACATAGAAGTGGGTCCATTGTGCTCTCAACTAGCCCATCATACATGATGGAAGGAGGGTCTCCCATGCATTCAACAGTTTCATCCCCACAGTGGCAGCCAGGCTGGGTGCAGTGGCTCACGCCTGTAATCATAGCACTTTGCGAGGCTGAGGGGGGCAGATTACTTGAGGTCAGGAGTTGGAGACCAGCCTGGCCAACACAGCGAAACCCCGTCTCTACTAAAAAAAAAAAAAAAAAAAAAAAAATTAGCCAGGCATGGTGGCAGGCACCTGTAATCCCAGCTACTCGGGAGGCTGAGGCAGGAGAATCGCTTGAACCTGGGAGGTGGAGGTTGCAGTGAGCTAAGATCACGCCACTACATTCCAGCCTGAGTGGCAGAGTGAGACTCTGTCTCAAAAATTAAAAAAAAGATCTACTTCTACATCTTCCTCCTATTCTTTCCTGGGAGCAATTAGGAATTGGTGGCCAAAATAATGAAGACTACGGAATCACCGTTTACAAATTGTTAATATATACATATACATGATATACATATACATTACATGACATAAATATGCAAATATGATAAACAACATATCATTATGCACATGCAACATATGTCATATGCATAACATGATATGCAACATAAAATACATAATATGAAATTTACCATCTTAATCATTTTCTTTTTTTCTCTTCGGAGAGACAGGGTCTCATTCTGTTAACCAGGCTGGAGTGCAGTGGTGTGATCACAGCTCACTGCAGCCTCAAACTCCTGGGCTTAGGCGATCCTCCCACCTCAGCCTCCTGAGTAGCTGGGACCATAGGTGCACACAACAGTGCCTGGCTAATTTTTTTATTATTTTTTTGTAGAGATGGGGTCTTGCTTTGTAACCCAGGCTGGTCTCAAACTCCTGGCTTCAAGCAATTCTCCCGCCTCGGCCTTCCAAAGCGCTGGGATTGCAGACGTGTGCCACCGCACCCGACCCATCTTAACCCTTTTGAAGTTCTGTGGCATTAAATATATTCACATTGTGCAACCGTCACCACCATCCATCTCCAGAACTTTCTCATCTTCCCAATCTGAAACTCTGTCCCCATTAAACACTCACTCCCATTACCCCTCCCCCCAGCCCTGCTAACCACCATTCTGTCTGTCTCTGTCGATTTGAATATTCTAGGTACCTCATATTAGTGGAATTATACAATATTGTCTCTTTGTGTGAATCAATTTTTTTTTTTTTTTTTTTGAGACGGAGTCTCGCTCTGTCACCCAGGCTGGAATTTAGTGGTGCGATCTTGGCTCACTGCAACCTCCACCTCCCGGGTTCAAGCGATTCTCCTGCCCCAGCCTCCCAAGTAGTTTGGACTGCCTGCTTCCATGCCCAGATAATTTTTTTGTATTTTTAGTAGAAACGGGGTTTCGCCGTGTTGGCCAGACTGGGCTCGAACTCCTGACCTAAGGTGATCCGCCCACCTCAGCCTCCCAAAGTGCTGGGATTACAGGCGTGAGCCACCGTGCCTGGCCTGAATCAATATTTGATGCTCAGATTGCACATACTGGAATTCAAGTTATCATCTTAAGTGCCTCATTGATTCAGAAAACATGTTCAGTGAATATGTTATCTTTTTAAAATTTAAATAAATATAGTATTTTTCTATAGCGATGAGAGTCTCAATACATCACCCTGGCTGGTCTCGAATTCCTGGGCCCGAGCAATCTTCCCATCTCGACCTCCCAGAGTGCTGGGATTACAGGCGTGAGCCACCACTCCTGGCCTGGTCTCTGGTATCTTTATTTTCTATCAGAAAAATAGCATGAACAGAAAAAGTATCTTGGCTTAACCCATATGCTACTTTGATTTAAATGAGCAGATTTTTAAAAAATGTTGTATCTCTGTGGACAATTGTAAACACTCCCAAGAAAAAGAAAGGGCTTAGCTAGTTTCTATGGCAACTTAATGTCAGAAACCTAATTCAAAACTCTTAAGACTTATTTTCAGAAACTTTCTTTTTTTTTTTTTTTTTTTTTTTGAGACAAGGTCTCGCTGTGTCGCCCAGGCTGGTGTGCAGTGGTGCAATTGTAACTTGCAGCAGCCTTTACTTCCCGGCCTCAATCCATCTTCCCACCTCAGCCTCCTGAGCAGCTGGCACCACAGGCGTGCACCACCATGCCTAGCTGATTTTTTTTTTTTTTTTTTTTTTTTCCGAGACAGAGTCTCGCTCTGTCATCCAGGCTAGAGGGCAGTGGCATGATCTCAGCTCACTGCAACCTCCACCTCCCGGGTTCTAAGTGATCCTCCTGCCTCAGCCTCTGGAGTAGCTGGTATTACAGGCGTGCACCACCATGCCCGGCTAATTTTGTATTTTTAGTAGAGACGGGGTTTCACCATGTTGGCCAGGCTGGTCTCGAACTCCTGACCCCAGGTGATCCAGCAGCCTTGGCCTCCCCCAAAGTGCTGGGATTACAGGCGTGAGCCACCACACCCAGCTGGGGCTGGTTTATGATTATTATTTTATTGTAGAGACAGGGCCTTGTCATGTTGTCCAGGCTAGTCTTGAACTCCTGGGCTCAAGCAATCCTCCCACCTTGATCTCCCAAAGTGCTGAGATTACAGGCATGAGCCACCACCCAATCTTCAGAAACTTCTTTAAGGGTCTGGGCGAGGTGATGCTGGTTGGAAATCATATTTTCTTTTTTTTTTTTTTTTTTTTTTTTTTTTTTTTTTTTGAGACGGAGTCTCGCTCTGTCACCCAGGCTGGAGTGCAGTGGCCGAATCTCAGCTCACTGCAAGCTCCGCCTCCCGGGTTCACGCCATTCTCCTGCCTCAGCCTCCCGAGTAGCTGGGACTACAGGCGCCTGCCACCTCGCCCGGCTAAGTTTTTGTATTTTTAGTAGAGACGGGGTTTCACTGTGTTAGCCAGGATGGTCTCGATCTCCCGACCTCGTGATCCGCCCGTCTCGGCCTCCCAAAGTGCTGGGATTACAGGCTTGAGCCACCGCGCCCGGCCTGGAAATCATATTTTCAACTTATTTTTGCTATTTTTATTTATTCATTCATCAAATAACTGCTGAGCACCTAAATCTAGGTCAGTCCTGGGCTAGGCACTGAGGAATAAAATGTGGACAAGAGAGATAGGGTGCCGGCTGGAGGTTTGGTCGTTTAAGAGAGGCTGCAGGTATCCCTGAGAGAAACTGTTCACTGATGACACTAGGGTGCATACCATCCTGGTAGGAGGATATATTTGGGGCAAAGTGAAGATGCCCACTGTTTTACTAAGGAAACAGTCTGAGGTCCTGCTCTAGGTATCCTGAATTGTCTACTTCTTCTTTTTTTTTTTTTTTTTTTTTGATGTGGAGTTTCACTCTTGTTGCCCAGGCTGGAGTGCAGTGGCACGATCTCGGCTCACCGCAACCTCCACCTCCCTGGTTCAAGCCATTCTCCTGCCTCAGCCTCTCGAGTAGCTGAGATTACAGGCATGCGCCACCACGCCTGGCTAATTTTATATTTTTAGTAGAGACGGGGTTTCTGCATGTTGGTTAGGCTGGTCTCGAACTCCCAACCTCAGGTGATCCACCTGCCTTGGCCTCTCAAAGTGCTGGGATTACAGGCGTGAGCCACCGCACCTGGCCTCAATTGTCTGCTTCCAAGCCACTGTATGTTTCTGATTGCGACATGGGATCTATTTTTGCACTTTTTAAAAACTTGAGGCTGGGCACAGTGGCTCACGCCTGTAATCCCAGCACTTTGAGAAGCCGAGCAGGGTGGATCGCTTGAGTCCAGGAGTTTGAGATCAGCCTGGGCAACATCGTGAGGCCCCCATTTCTACCAAAAAAAATACAAAAAATTAGCCAGGTGTGGTGGTGTGTGCCTGTAGTCCCAGCCTCCCGGGAGGCTGAGCTAGGAGGATTGCCTGAGCCCAGGAGGTCAAGGCTGCAATGAGCTGAGATCACACTACTGCACTCCAGCCTGAAAAGCAAAACTCCATCTCAAAAACAAATAAAAATAAAAACGAAAAACAAACAAAAACCATGAATCAGCTTTTAAAAAGGAGATCCTAGGCCAGGCGCGACGGCTCACACCTTTAATCCCAGCACTTTGGGAGGCCGAGGCAGGTGGATCACTTGAGGTCAGGAGTTCGACACCAGCCTGGTCAAAATGGTGAAACCCCCATCTCTACTAAAAATACATTTAGCCGGGTGTGGTAGTATGTGCCTGTAATCCCAGCTACTCGGGAGGCTGAGGCAGGAGAATCGCTTGAACCTGGGAGGTGGAGGTTGTAGTGAGCCGACATCACACCTCTGCACTCCAGCCTGGGTGACAGAGGAAGACTCCGTCTCAAAAAAAAAAAAAAAAAAAAAAAAAAGGAGATCCTGACACATGCCACAACATGGATGAAACTTGAGGACATTATACTCAGTGAAATAAGCCAGTCTGAAAAAGACAAATACTATATGATTCCACTTATATGATGTCCCTAGATAAAGCAGTCAAACTCTTAAATTTTTTTTTTTTTTTGAGGCAAAGTCTCGCTCTGTCACACAGGCTGGAGTGCAGTGGCGCGATCTCAGCTCACTGCAACCTCCGCCTCCCAGATTCAAGTGATTCTCCTGCCTCAGCCTCCCAAGTAGCTGGGATTACAGGCTACCGCACCCAGCTAATTTTTGTATTTTTAGTAGAGATGGGGTTTCACCATATTGGTCAGGCTGGTCTCGAACTCCTGACCTCGTGATTTGCCTGCCTCAGCCTCCCAAAGTGCTGGGATTACAGGTGTGGGCCAGTAGTCAAACTCTTAGAAGTAGAAAATACAATGATGTTTACCAGGAGCTGGGAGGTGGGGGAACAGGGGAGTGGTAGCAGTTCAGTGGATACAGAGTTTCCGTTTTTCCGGCTGAATAAATTATAGAGATCTCTCGTTCAATAATGCACCAAGAGTTAACACTATTGTACAATACATACACTTACAAATGGTTAAGATTATATATTTTATGGAATGTGGTTTTTACCACAATAATTAAAAAGAAGAGCCTGGCACAGTGCTGGCCATATAAAGGCTCAATAAATGTTTGCTGAAAATTTAAAAAGAAAAAAAAAAAGGCCAGGCGCGGTGGTTCACACCTGTAATCCCAGCACTTTGGGAGGCTGAGATAGGAGAATTACTTGAGCCCAGGGGTTCGAGACCAGCCTGGGCAATGTGGCAAAACCCTGTCTCTCAAAAAAAAAAATGTATATTAAAAAATTTAGGCCGGGCGCGGTGGCTCAAGCCTGTAATCCCAGCACTTTGGGAGGCCGAGACGGGCGGATCACGAGGTCGGGAGATCGAGACCATCCTGGTTAACACAGTGAAACCCCGTCTCTACTAAAAAATACAAAAAACTAGCCGGGCGAGGTGGCGGGCGCCTGTAGTCCCAGCTACTCGGGAGGCTGAGGCAGGAGAATGGCGTGAACCCGGGAGGCGGAACTTGCAGTGAGCTGAGATCTGGCCACTGCACTCCAGCCTGGGTGACAGCGCGAGCCTCCGTCTCAAAAAAAAAAAAAAAAAATTTAGCCCGGCATGGTGGTGTGTGCCTGTAGTACCAGTTACTTGGGAGACTGAGGTGGGAGGATCCCTTGAGCCTGGGAGGTCAAGGCTGCAGTGAGCTGAGATTGTACCACTGCACTCCAGCCTGGGCAACAGAGCAAGACTCCGTCACAACAGAAACAAAATCTTGAGTTGTCTAGTCCTGGCCTCAGCCTCAGAATATTTTTTTCCAAACATGTTAGTTTTGTGGGTTGGGAATGCTGGCTTGATTTCCTCCTTTTTGCCTTTTGAGTGTGTGCAATTTATGGTATAGCTGGGAAATGTCAGTCAAGACATTTGTAGGAAAATCACATCACTTAGCCCCATCTCCTGTGCCGGATGAGTCCTGTGTGTGCGCTTGGTGACAATGGCTTTGAGTCTGTCAACTCCAGACTGAGGTCAGCCTTACACACCCATAGATCCCAAAGCTGAAAACAGGCCTGCCTCAAACGGTACCTGCTAACATCTGGGGAGCCTTTTCAGCTTACGGAGCACCCCTGTATGTGTTTGTCTTAGTTCAGGCCATCTCCACCTTATCAGGCATCTAGAACCTTCTCCACACTTTGCCAACAGAGTTCATTGGCAGAATTGAGACCTTAGTTAAGGTATGTTGAGGTTTGTTGTTTGTTCCCGCCCACATTCCCTTGAGATATAAATAGAAAAAAAAAAAAAAAGGAGGTTTCATGAGTAAGACAAGACATTTGAGCTACATCCACTTGATCCTTGAAATGGAAATCTAAGAGGTTGTAACTATCACTTTTTCTAGCCTATATAAGGTAGGTCAGCAAGGTAGCAAAAGCCCATCTGTTGTTTTGCTCCTTCAGCTCTTTTTCCTGATTCTTCCTGGGGGGGAACCTAAAACGGTGAGTAACTGGTGGGCCCACCAGACCCCAGACTCTTCTTCACTGCGTGCATTCGTATTAGGCTTAGGTGCTTAGACTCCTCTTTTCCCATGGCTTTGACACCTGGAAGGATTTTAGTCTCTGGGAGACGGGCTTTTCCTCCATCTGCTTCCGCCTTTCAGGACAGATAGCAGGCCTTCTTCCGCAGAATGTCTGCAAGCCGCCAAACTGTATCCCTTCCCCCGTGGAAATTGCAACATTGCATCTCTCGGGCTGGTGTAGGAAAATGCCAGTGCATTTGTAGCATGGTTTGTAGCTGCCTGTGGAAATGACTGATTATGTCAGTATAATTTTTATAAGAAAACAATTGAATCCTTCTTTAGGTCATGTATTTTTTTTTCATTTCTGGCATATATTCAAAAGAAGGTTCTGAGATAAAAAGGGCTGGGGTCTTTTTGGTATCTGGTTTTAATTTGGATATTTTGTCCCGTCACTTAATACAAAACCATGCTTATCACATTTTAAAAATTCTAGACAGGCCTGGCTTGGTGGCTTACGCCTGTAATCCCAGCAACTTGTGAGGCCAAGGTAGGCAGATCACCTGAGGTCAGGAGCTCAAGACCAGCCTGGCCGACATGGCGAAACCCCGTCTCTGCTAAAAACACAAAAATTAGCCAGGCGTGATAGTGAGCACCTGTCATCCCAGCTACTCGGAAGGCTGAAGCAGGAGAATCACTTGAGCCCAGGAGGTGGAGTTTGCAGTGAGCCAAGATGGTGCCACTGCACTCCAGCCTGGGCAACAGAGTCAGACTCCATTTCAATTGAAAAAAAAAATCTAGACACACAGGCAGTTTCAGTGGGCCTGAGATGTGTTTCCCCTGGATGTGCACGTCCCTGCTTCTGGCTTATCACATCTCGTTTGTTCTGTGTGAGTAGGTAGAAAATGAGCATCACGGACGTGCTCAGTGCTGAGGACATTGCAGCAGCCCTCCAGGAATGCCAAGGTAGAGGGGACGTGGGGCGGGATGGGATTTCTTCACAGCTTTGCACCTTCAGCAAAGCAACACAAAATCAAATATAGGCCAGGCAGCCAGATGCAGTGGCTCACACCTGTAATCCCAGCACTTTGGGATGCCGAGGCGGGTGGATCACAAAGTCAGGAGTTCGAGACCAGCCTGGCCAAGATGGTGAAACCCCATCTCTACTAAAAATACAAAAAAATTAGCTGGGCGTGGTGGTGGGTACCTGTGATCCCAGCTACTTGGAAGGCTGAGGCAGAGAATTGCTTGAACCCGGGAGGCGGAGGTTGCAGTGAGCTGAGATCGCACCACTGCCCTCCAGCCTGGGAGACAGAGCAAGACTCTGTCTCCAAAAAAAAAAAAAAAAAAAATGTAGACCAGGCATGGTGGCTCACATCTGTAATCCCAACACTTTTTGGAGGCCAAGGTGAGAGGACTGTTTGAGCCCAGGAGTTTGAGACCAGCCTGGGCAACATAGCAAGGCTCCATCTCTACAAAATAAAAATAAAAATAAAAATAAAAACTAGCAGGGCATGATGGCATGCGCCCGTGGTCCCAGCTACTCAGGAGACTGAGGTAGGAGGATCACTCAAGCCCAGGAGGTTGAGGCTGTGGTGAGCTATGATCACTACACTGCACTCCAGCCTGGACGACAGAGTGAAACTCTGTCTCTAAATAAGTAAATAAATAAATAAATAAATAAATAAATAAGAGCTTGGCTGAAAAGTTCGTGGAATTGGAGAAGAAAACTACTATTTATTAGATAACTAAAATTATAGAGATCTGGGATCTGAGCACACAATTACACTTCTGTAAGACAAAAGAAACCTACAAAACATGAAAGCAAGAAATCACTAAAGGGCCAGGTGTGGTGCTCACACCTGTAATCCCAGCACTTCCAGAGGCCAAGGCCAGTGGATCACTTGAGGTCAGGAGTTCAGGACCAATCTGGCCAGCATGGCAAAACCCTGTCTCCATCCAAAATACAAAAATGAGCTGGGCATGGGGGTGCACGCCTGTAATGCCAGCTACTCAGGAGGCTGAGGCAGGAGAATCACTTGAACTCGGGAGGCAGAGATTGCAGTGAGCCGAGATCATGCCACTGCACTCCAGCCTGGGTGACAGAGTGAGACTCTGTCTCAAAAAAAAAAAGAAAGAAAAGAAAAAAAGAGAGAAAGAAATCACCAAAGGCTGTTTAGCCTGTTGAAATCCAGTGATTGCATTTCCCCCTACCAATTAGACCAGGGATGTGGGGGGCTCGGCTACACAGCCTGTGAAGTGGGCCAGGGGGAGGGAGAGGCACAGAGGAGAGGAGGAGGGAAAAGGGAAATGGACAAAACCAAGTGGAGGAGGGAAGGCTGGGGCAGAGGGGACATGGGATGCCATCACAGAGCCATCAAGTCTCGGCTGTTCCAAAATCTTGAACCAGTTGAGCATCCCCGTAGCTCAGGGATATTGTTGAAGTACTTTTAATCATCTGTGTTTTCACTACCTTGGCCCCAGTATAGAATGTGATCCAATGAGTGTCAGAATAACCCATTCTCTGTTCTTCAGACCCAGACACTTTTGAACCCCAAAAATTCTTCCAGACGTCAGGCCTCTCCAAGATGTCAGCCAGTCAGGTGAAGGACGTTTTCCGGTTCATAGACAACGACCAGAGCGGGTACCTGGATGAAGAGGAGCTTAAGTAAGCTTTGTCCTGAGTCTGTCTGGTACCCGGCACTGCTGGGTGGCCCTGGGGTGCAATGGGGGCCAGGATGCTCGGTATTTCTTCAATGGCCAGCCTCAGTGTTGGTCATTCAGCCAAGCATCATTAAAGTAAAGGACATGAGTCAGTTGACCACACATCTACCCAGGCAAAGCCCTCAACACGGGCAGTGAAGACTGCAGGTGCAAAGATTCTTTTCTTTTTTTTTTTCTGAGACAGGGTCTCGCTCTGTCACCCAGGCTGGAGTGCAGTGGGATGATCTCAGCTCCCTGCAGCCTCCGCCTTCCAAGTTCAAGTGATTCTCATGCCTCAGTCTCCCAAGTAGCTGGGATTACAGGTGCATGCCACCACGTCCAGCTAATTTTCGTATTTTGAGTAGAGATGGGGTTTCACCATGTTGCCCAGGCTAGTCTCAAACTCCTGGCTTCAAGTGATCCTCCTGCCTTGGCCTCCCAAAGTGCTGGGATTACAGGTGTAAGCTACCACACGCTGCCGCAAAGATTCTTTGGTGTAAGGGATTTCCTATGGCAAATGGACTTTAAAAAACTAAAACTTTGGCTAAACGTGGTGGCTCACGCCTGTAATTCCAGCTACTCAGAAGACTGAAGCACAAGAATCACTTGAAATCAGGAGGCAGAGGTTACAGTGAGCCGAGATCGTGCAGCTGCACTCCAGCCTGAGTGACAGAGAGACTCTGTCTCAAATAAATAAATAAATAAAAATTTAAAACACTAAAAGCTTAAAAATGGGCCAGGCACTGTGGCTCACACTTACAATTCCAGCCCTTTGGGAGGCTGAGGTGGGCGGATTACTTGAGTGAGCCCAGGAGTTCAAGACCAGTCTGGGCAACATGACAAAACCTTGTCTCTACAAAAAAATACAAATGTTGGCCGGGCGTGGTGGCTCAAGCCTGTAATCCCAGCACTTTGGGAGGCCGAGACGGGCGGATCACGAGGTCAGGAGATCGAGACCATCCTGGCTAACACGGTGAAACCCCGTCTCTACTAAAAAATACAAAAAAAAAAAAAAAAAAAAAAAAAACCACTAGCCGGACGTGGTGGAGGGCGCCTATAGTCCCAGCTACTCGGGAGGCTGAGGCAGGAGAATGGCGTAAGCCCAGGAGGTGGAGCTTGCAGTGAGCTGAGATCAGGCCACTGTACTCCAGCCTGGATAACAGAGCGAGACTCTGTCTCAAAAAACAAACAAACAAACAAAATGTTAGTGGGGCATGGTGGGGAGCACCTGTCGTCCCAGCTCCTTGGGAGGTTGAGGCAGAAGGATTCATTGAGCCCAGGAAGTTGAGGCTGCAGTGAGCCATGATGGTGTCACTGCCTTCCAGCCTGGGTAACAGAGCAAGACCCTGTCTCAAGAAAAACCCAAAAACCAAAACAAAACAAAAAAAAAAAACCCTTAAAAATGAAATGCCCACCATTGGTTTCTACAGCTTAAGGAAACCTCTGCTTGCTAAGACCTTGGCTAATTATTGCAAGTGCTGGAAACAGATGATTTACTTAAAGGAAAAACACAAGTGTAAACACAGAGATACATGATCTTTCAGAAAATCCCCATGGATCTTTATTCTCCTGTAGGTTTTTCCTCCAGAAGTTTGAGAGTGGTGCCAGAGAACTGACCGAGTCAGAAACCAAGTCCTTGATGGCTGCTGCGGATAATG